>NC_137818.1:33528577-33536077 GCF_963921795.1 Nannobrachium achirus | reverse complement strand
TAGCGGCTGCACAAAAATGCTGTTTTCTCCGGATTCTCTTCCTTTTTTCTTTTTTCTTCTCAAAACGGCAGCCTCTTCTACCGGCCGTAACACAAACACTGTGGCTTAGAATTGATAAAAAACGGTCCTGACTGAAAGAAAAGATTTTCGCGAAATAAACAGGACATACTTGGATTACATTTACTCGGATTACTTTTCTCGCCAGTACTTCGAAGGTAGGTAAAATGACGCGTTGCCATGGGCACCAGCAAATTAAAACGTCGAATAATTCGGGGCACCCGATGTGTTAAAAAACAGACAAACAAACAAATCTAAGCAATTCCATAAATGAAAAATTATAATAAAGAATTATTTGAAAATTATTATTGAAAATAGCCAATCTATGAATCTCACAAGGCGGCACGAAGCAACGTGTTGTGAGCTTGTAGAGCTGCTGTTTTCAACAGTTTGGGTCTCAGGCAAACTTATATTTTCTCTTTTGGGTCTTGAGCTAAAATGTTTGGGAAACACTGCTGTACAGTGCAGTGCAGTACACAAGCACCCACACACGCACCGACACATGCACACACGCACGCACGAACACGCACGCACACACACACACACACACACACACACACACACACACACACACACACACACACACACACACACACACACACACACACACACATTCAGACAAATATCCTTGTAGGTGACAGTACACCTGTGACTAGCTTGCATCAACAATCATTAGATGTGACACGCTGCAAGCGCTCCAAAGTGCTCAAGATGTACTGTAGTAATATGCGAGTTGTTGTTTTCCCCTGGGTAGAAAAGAGGACAACCTGTGCAACAGCAGCCGACAACAACAATAATAACACCATAGCGCTGCCACTGAATCAATGTGTTCACTAGACATATTGTCTATACATGATTTGAGGCAACTTTTTTTGGTATTAAATCTTTTCGATTCTAAGCGAGCGTACAGAGAGAGAATAAACAATTGAATTGCTGCTGGCGGGTTGTGATTGTATCATTTTCTGTCTAAAAGATGCTGAGTGCAAGAGAGTGAAAGTGACTGGATGTGTGCTCTGGACGAGCGATGGGAACATCTGCCTTATGGCCATGTGAGTGGACACTGGGACGGATGCCTAATGGCCATTAAAGACAGCGAATGGGAAGTGGCGCTCGTGGCAACGAGATCAATCGCCTAAAAGTCCCGTTGAGATCGGCACTTTAGCACAACATGTGAGCTTTGTGAATTGAGATCTAACACCGCCTAAAGTCTCTTTTTTTCCCACAGAAACACAGCACAGAAACGGCCACCTACGGGCATATTTAAACAGGCAAAGTGGATGAACACCTAAAGGGGCTTTTTGTGTTGGTGTTGGCGGCAGCTGTGTGTGCGCGTGTGCGGCGAACTGGCTTCACAACAGTCGCCTGCAGACTCTTTGATCAGGCACAGGGGTGCCTAACGGCGATGGGAACGGTCCCAGGAAACTAGGCCTGAAGCCACCCAGAGCAGATACAGAGGAGCTGGCCTCGGCGGGGGCTTCCAGTGGGTGGCAGAGGCTGCTGTGGAGCTCCCTAGCCTCCCTTAGGTGATATTTCTGGCCCTCACACCATGCTAGCTGGAACCAGAGTCTGACAAAAGACTGGCTCGCGCTGGGGCATTTAAACAGCCAAATGGACAGAGGTGAACAGAGGCTTTTCTGATACACAGGAGGAATGGCATGGCTGGGATAAAGACATCCGCAGCCACGGGGAGACGGAGAACCAGAGGGATAAATAAAAGGGGCGGGGGGGCAAGAGGATCGGGAAAGGAAACAAAAGAGCCGTGCAGAGCGAGGTCTTTTACATACCCGTGCGGCGGAAGACACAGGGGGCCATTTCTGTGCGAGTTTGGTATTTCAGCAGAGAGAAAATGTCTCCTAATTCTAATAACCCACAAATCAAGGAAATGTGTGTGTGTGTGTGTGTGTGTGTGTGTGTGTGTGTGTGTGTGTGTGTGTGCGTGTGTGTGTGTGTGTGTGTGAAAGAGAGAGGAAAATGGGACGAGGGAGAGACAAGAGATAGATGGAGACCGGCTCTGTGATTAGAACAGTCTTCTGGACAAAGAAACTAAATGACGTGGCACGGGGCCAGTCGGTGAGACTGAGGCGTCGCGTGGCAGGCTGCCACCGAGCCAAGCTGCGTCTTGTTTAGTCTCTTGCCAGACGAGAGGAGAACCGCGTTAAGCATGCCGCGAATGGCGCTCTGACGTGGACTGCTTCCCATTGTTTGCAGATACCCCTACTGTGCTGTGCCGCGCTGCATGGGTCCAGAGCACTCATAGCATTAGTACACAAGCTTCATCCATACACTAACTTATTGTTCTGTTATATGACAGATAATGATGCTGACAAAATGAACGGACTGGCTGACTGACTTATGACTGACTTAGAGTGGTGTAAAGTACTTTTATTTTTGGTACTTTAAATATATTTTGATGCCAATACTTTTGTATTGGCAAGTAAGTGTAAGTACATTTTTAGCACCGAACCTTTACTTGTTACAGAGTATTTCTACATTGAGGTATTGATACTTTTACGTAAAAAATGTATTCTTCCACCACTGCTGACTTGTGACTGACTGACTGACTGACTGGTTGTGAGTTTGACTTTTATATTGTTACTGGGAGGTTTTGACCCACTCTTTCTCCTCCCCCTGTTTCAGGTGACCCGATAGTCTCGCCCATTGGAGGGTAAACAAGGTGGAGGCGGTTCAACAGGGATGGAGGCGGAGACTTACGCAGCACAACGGACCAACAGTGAGGATTATGTTCTCGTGCCTCTACGAGGTACATCCCATCAATATTTTCATTTTTTCCCCCCATGGAGCAATCATTGAATGGCGGCCAGAGCGAGAGAGGACTCTGACACCGTCTTAGTCCTTTACCGCGGACAACTCCGTGAGCCACCCTTCCTTTACTGCAGAGAAGTACCATTTTGAACCAACCGTGGGGGATTATGTCCACGACGCATAACTGTACCGCCGACCGTCTCCGGAACAATCTGTGCCCGTTGTCTATCTTTCACAGCTTAGTTGTGTCCCTTTATGCATACTGGGAATGTAGCAGACCTGGATTTGTGTGATTTAACCTTCATTTACGGACCCGACGTACGGAACGAGGGATGTAAAGACATGGCTGCCGCAAGCGGCCCAAAACGCCACATCTGACGCAGCCGCCTGTGACTCAACGTGACTTTTGGTCCTCATGGCTCTCAGATCTGAAATGTTCTGAAATACTCTTTCTGTCAGCATTCATCTCAAAATGACAACATTCTTAAGCCTGGTTTATACTTTGTCGCGAGCCGGTGTTGCGCGCCCAAAGTAGCCGATTGACTAGCTCACAACTGTTGCGAGCTTATGTTATCGGCTATTTTTGGTACGCAACGCTGCGCACCAACAATTATAAATCAGGGGTTACCCTGCATAGTTTACTGCTTACCACAAAACCTTTTTTTTATATTGGGAAGCCTTTTCTCTTTCATTTTAGGGAAACCAAGTTTGTCAGTTTACTGTAGTTAAAAGATTTTCATTTTGTTTCTTGGAAAAAGGATGAAACCTTTTCAGGGTTGAGGTTAGACTAATACCAAGTAGATGTTATGGTATATTGAAACATGTAAACGTGTAAAAAAAATAAAAAGAACAAAAAAAAAAAAGGTCCATGGAACCAATTGGGTAAAAAAATACATTGATGCTCAAATGGTTTTAATATCTGTGTTTTTAAAAACGCCTGTTAACTGCTATTGAGTACATGTGTCAGTATTATATGAAATGAATAAAAACCATTTCAAAGAAATAAACACTTTGGCTGTCATGTTTCAGCCTTAGCAGATTTTGAATTAGACTTTATCATGTGTGTATTGACACTATTCACACCGCAGCCATCTCGATCACATGACCACATGGGGTGGCAACACAGCCAATCAAAAGCTGTTGGGTAAGGCAAGACCTGTCTGTGGAAGCTTCTGATTGGCTGCGTTGCCACCCCATGTGGTCATGTGATCCAAGATGGTCGCGGTGTGAATATGGTCAATAAAGAACATTGAAGGCTTTGAGCCCAAAGGGCTTATGTGATATTCTTGAACATGTCCTTTACATATCATTGTAAAGGTCTATATGAGCTCTATCAGATGTTAAAAGAATAACTTTTTAAACTAAAGGTTGAAAATCTAAACTTCAAGTATGAGTACAGGCCCTGTCACAGGTTTGTATAGGAATTACAATCAGGGACATGATTAATACGAAACTTATATTTGTATCAAGGAAATTCATTAAAAATGATTCTACACATTTTTTCTGTGACAGGGTCTGGTGGGGTGAAATTAGTATAAAAATGTGTTTTAATTAAATATGTGTTTCTCATAGTTCTCCATGTGACAATATTTTCAAATGAAAAAGAATAAGATATTTATACTGCAAAATGTACGTTTCTGTTAGAATGTCCTACAGTAGTAAGCACCAAAGAAAACAGTTAAGCACCATAGTAAGCGCCAAAGAAAACAGGTAAGCACCAAAGAAAACAGGTAAGCACCAAAGCAGTCATCCATAGTCATTACCAGTCATCCATAGTAAGTACCATATTCATCCATAGTAACAAGTGAATACCATAAGTACCATAGTCCTCCATAGTAAGTTGCCTACCATAGTCCTCCATAGTAAGTACCATATTCATCCATAGTAACTAGTAAATACTAGTAAGACGCCTTAGGGTGACATGCGACCTCGCCCTAAAGGGCGAGGTCGCGCCAGTTCTTGGCCATCTGGCCAGTGATGTATATCGGACCAGTTACCCATATATGGAGACCTCTGCATCATAGTCAACAATGTTATGCCAAAACATGCCCATATATGGGCATTACCAAATATGGGCATTCCCAGATATGTCCTTAATATTGATGACATTGGGACAGGGATCTCCATATAGGGGCATAAAACATATGTTAATTAGTAAAGCCAAGCAGGGTCTTGGCAAGTTAGGGCCTGGATTTGATGCCTGGGGATCCCCATATATGGGCATAAGTGGCATAACAGGGCATCATCTGGGAATGCCCATACTGTATATGGACATTTTATTTATTTTATCCTTTTATCCAACTACGTCATCCAAAGCAGTTGTTATTGGTGTTGTTATGGTTCTGGCTGGCCTGTTGCTTGCTACTTGCTAACCAAAGAAACAGGCAGGATAGGAGTGCTACGAACTAGTAATCAAACACAACAAAACATGTCTGCTACTTATGTTTCATAGCGAGATCGATACGATCGCATGTTACCGCGGCGGGCGACACAATGTTTATGTTTGGGAATGTACAGTGCGGTTACTTGGAATCGCACATGAGTTCTGGGAAAACCCCACCCACACTGCTCACAAGCCCCGACGTCATCGAGTTGAAGCGACGCTGATTCACCGTACAGATTTTCAACCGAGGAAAACCTCTTCAACGAGAGCGTCACCAGACCTCTGAATCGCCAAAACATATTTTTAAAGGGGCGTGGCTAGCGGTTCAGGATCTGGAACATGTCTTGCCCGTGACTCCAAATTGGAGAAAAGGTTTCAGACCGAACAGGGTTGATTTACATTGTCAAATGAAAGTTAAAAGTTTAAAAATATATTTACTGTATAAACCCTTTGTATGTGGAGCTACTTCTGTGGCCTATGCTGGAAGTGGGAAATGTAGGCGCTAATTGTAGATCAACTACGATGAAAATGACTTGGAATATGGAAATAAAGCTTGGATTTATATAGGGAAAAAGTGGCACAAAAATTACAGAAACAATCTTTTGGCATCACTTAAGTTGGCAGTCACATCCTCTCTGTGCCAATTTTAACAATGAATAACAACAATAGAATCACTGACTTTTTCTTACATCTGGCTTTAGCCACAAACAGAGACAGGCCTTCTTCTAGATGGCTAGACTTCTGCACACTAATTCAAATGCAATATGTTCACACTGGCATGGCAACAAAGCTATGCTACCACCATTCATTTTCAATGGAAGCCAGCAACATGAAATACAAAGCACAGTCAACGTTTGTACAGTAGCTGCTACAGAATCTACAAAGCTATACAATCCAAGTTGAGTTGGCTTCAACTGCAGCTACAAGGCTACAAAAGACAAAGTGTTATTTAAATTTCCACTCACATTCTCTCTCCAAACAATTCCTACTCGTAACGGGGGAAACGGATTATTTCCATGTTTCCATGTTTTTCTCGCTTGTCAAAGCATTCTTGTGCGTCGAGTGAAGCTGCGAATACCAAAACGCTCGCCCCCCAAAACACAGTCACCCGGGGTGCAAATCCGGCGGCCACTGAATGGTCTCTAACTGGTATTCCTAAACGTAACCTCAGTGAAACTATCCCTAACCCTAAATGTATCTCTAACCTTATCCTCAGTAAAAACAAATACAAGAACCACCCCGGCGTGCGGTCGACGTAAAAAAAAATGGGGGTGAGCATGTTTTGGGGTGAGCCTTCTGGTTAACTTGATTTCAACAAGCATGTCTCAAAGCAAAAGGCAACAAATCATTTCAGGTTGTAAAAACACATCAGATGAAAATAATGTTGTGCCTACAACTATATAGCAAAATCCTTTATCTCACGCCTGTTGTTTTACAATGTGTGTTTACACTTTCAGTGTTGAATTAACTCTCAAGATTTTTCTGTCTATGTATCGCTTTTGATGAGATGTGTTTTCCCATCAGTTTGGGCAGGGTATAATAACCATGGTGGAAGGAGTAACACTGATTAGTCACTTAATTAATAGTATACATTGTATAAATATCATATCACACTAGTGTGAGTTATTACAAGTAAAAATGCAAACGTATTGGCACCTAAATATACTACTCATTCATTATGCAGAATTGCCCATTTCACAAGGATCACAAATGGTTTTGTATTAATGTTTTCATCACTTTAACCACATGAGCCCTAGCGTTCCTACTCTGGGGCAAAGATTCAGCGAAAACAGACAATCTACAAGCTCACAACGCCATGCATTGTGAGCCTGTAGATCAGCTGTTTTTGGCAAAGATATTTGGTGTAAAAAGGGTGAAAATAAGGGGACCTCCCTAGCCTAGTATAGAGGGGTAAAGTGGTTACTGTTACAGCTGGTAAATTACATTTTAATGGCTATCTGCTGCTGTGGGTATAGCTTAACCCAACCATACTATAATCAGTGGTGGAAAAAGTACTCAAATATTTTATTTAAGTAAAAGTATCAATACTGCAATGTAGAAATACTCCATTACAAGTAAAAATTCAAAATGTACCTGAGTAAAAGTGTGAAAGTATTGACATCAAAATGTACTTAAAGTACCAAAAGTACAAAATGTTTGAAAAAATTGTAGATCGGCTAGCTATTTTCAAATAGCCAAAGTATAGGGCTAAACCTATAATCATTTATATCTGCAAAGTAACTACAGTACTAACTCAAGTTTAAAAAAAGTTGTAATGGAGTAAAAGTACAATATTT
>NC_137818.1:33518577-33523577 GCF_963921795.1 Nannobrachium achirus | reverse complement strand
ATCCTCAGTGTTAATATATATCTGCAACCATTTGAGTTAAATAGCACTGCATAGGACTTAAAGCTGCGATCCATAGGGATTTATACCCGACTGCCCTGCATAAGTGACCACATTTCTTCAGCTCTGCATGCAGAGACAGAATCCCAGCTTGTCGAGGGGAGATATTGCGTTTATGATTTTCACACCCGCTTCTGATGTTATCATGTCATACTGTAGGTGTCCTGACGGACACCAAGGTCTAAATTCCTCTGTGGTAGAATGTGCCAGCCACACGGCAGGCACATGTACTACAGTTAAGTGTGCCTGCCATGCAATGGCAAAACACTTATTGTAATCCGCCATACTTAATAATAATAATTAAGTGTGCCTGCCATGCAATGGCAAAACACTTATTGTAATCCGCCATACTTAATTAGGGTAGTTAATGATGATCCCACAAATTTTGGCACGTAATAACTGCCGCACAATTTACGCCACCCCTGCAATATATACATCAAAACGTGCGGCTCGGCCAGGAATGGTGGGCTATTACTTTTTTTATTGCTTTTACTATTTCGCTTTAAATTCCTATTTCACTTTAAAACACTTCCGTGACCATCTTAACGTCTACTCAGGCTTTTTGTGTGTATACCCCAGACAGTTATTGGATATTTAGATATTCAATAATTCATGTTTATCAGACACCCCCCAACCTCCCATATAAACCCATTGTAACTGCAAAATCCATTCCCGTCCGCCCCGCAGGTTGACAACCGCTGACATAACCCCACCCCCATGCAACTTCAAGCAGATTCCCTGGGGTGGAGATGAACTGTATTGTACTGTAATTGTGTGCAACACATAAAAACGCTCCCTGCCTCTTTCCCCCCTCCCCTGCCATCCCCTCTCCCTTTACATGTGTTTTAGCAGGGGACCAAGGGGGTGCTGTAAATCACCTTTTGATTAGTCCCCTTTAATTATGCAAATGGTGTTCATTATCTTCAGTGAATCTAAAGCGTTGTGGAACATCTATTCATTACTGTGGGAGAGGTTCTGTTCTCTGGTGTATTTAGTGTTTGCATGCAACCATATTTACATTGTATGTGGCTGTTGTGACAAACGGTGTGTGAATGTATATCTCTACCCAACACAATACTGCCTCATCAAAGTTGGTATGGTGAAGAACGTGTCCTTATATTATAATCACTTAACCTAAATCCAGCTCAAGTGGAGTTAGGAGGTTTTCTGCCTTTATTGATAGGTGTACAGTAAGGAAACAGGGAGAGAGACGGGGGAAGGGTGACACGCAACCAAGGTTGTCAGGATCGTGACGTGACCCGAACCTGCGATGCTCCAGGCAGCCTAGTTGCCCGGACCACTACCCTGTGGCCCAGGCCAACTCAAATCTTTCTTTCTCTGGGACCCTGAAACAAAATATTTGAAGATGGGGGGGGGGGGGTATATAATTCTAGGGGTCCTTGACATTTTTATAGTTTGAGCACCACTGATATAGAAACATAAGTTTTTCAGAAAACTGTAGAAATAGAATCGGCCTCAGGTCTTAAAGGGTTAATCGATTTGAGTCACACACACACACACACACACACACACACACACACACACACACACACACACACACACACACACACAGACACAGACACACCTGTGCAGATATACAGCTGGAGCTGTCGTGTCTGCTTGTCTACCTCTGTCTGCGTGTGTGTCTGAGTCTCTACAGCACATGTGCACAGAGTCAGAGCCTAACCGACACGTCCGTCCCTTCAGTCCCAGACAGCAGGCAGGTGGCTGCTGGGTGGAGGAGTCTGACTGAGGCAGCAGGGTTTTGGGGATTCAGTGAAAATGATGTTTGCTCTGTCATTATGCAAAGAAGGTCATTAACTTAATAACCAGTTCATTAACGTAATACACTCAAATCTCCCTCTCTTTCCTCAATGCAATATTCTTTTCTCCTTACGCCCCTCTGGCCTATTGTACCTCTCTCGCCCCCTATATCTGGCCTACCTCTCTCTCGCCCTATACCCCCTTGCAGATCAGCTATATTCGGGCAAGCGACACCACCATACAGCAGAGTATAAATTAAGCTTCAGTTAGCTGAATAAACACAGCTGATGGCGCAGTAAGACAGCAGAATGGAGTTTTAATGAGTAGACTGTGTGTTAGTGTGTGTGTTAGTGTGTGTGTGTGTGTGTGTGTGTGTGTGTGTGTGTGTGTGTGTGTGTGACCCAGATCTAGTTTCCAGACTGTCACTGAGCTGCCAATGCGAAGCTGCTCTGACAATAACAGTCGTCAACAAGACTTCTCGCTAATTATGAGGAGGAATCTGCAGGCACGACCATTCCCAAAATTTGCCAAATGCCAAACTTCCTGTTTGAATGTGTGTGTGTGTGTGTGTGTGTGTGTGTGTGTGTGTGTGTGTGTGTGTGTGTGTGTGTGTGTGTGTGTGTGTGTGTGTATTCTCCAAGATAGAGAGAGAGAGAAAGAGAGAGTCAGTCAGAGAGAGCCAGCTGCTGGGATTCAAATCAAATCAAACTTTATTTATATAGCACATTTACTTCCTGTTTTGAGCGTGTGTGTCTGTGTGTGTGTGTGTGTGTGTGTGTGTGTGTATGTATGTGTGTGCGTGCTTGCGTGTGTGTGTGTGTGTGTGTGTGTGTGTGTGTGTGTGTGTGTGTGTGTGTGTGTGTGTGTGTGTGTGTGTGTGTGTGTGTGTGTGTGTGTGCGTGCGTGCGTGCGTGCGTGCGTGCGTGCGTGTGCGTGCGTGTGTGTGTGTGTGTGTGTGTATTCTCCAAGATAGAGAGAGAGAGAGAGAGAGAGTCAGTCAGTCAGTCAGAGAGAGCTAGCTGCTGGGATTCAAATCAAATCAAACTTTATTTATATAGCACATTTAAAGCTGACCAAAGTGCTGTTCACGGTTCTCTCTCCCTGTCTTTTTCTTTTTTCCAAACATCAACAAATACTATGCATTGCCACGTAGCTAAGTATGCAGATTTAAAACAGATTAGAGTAAGCTCAAGTGAAATTAAAAGCAGGGGAAAACAGATGGGTTTTAAGTAGGGATTGCTTTACTCTATGTGCAGATGCTCTGCAAACTCCAGAGGCATTGATTTAACTCTGAGAGAGATTCCCCATTCTGAATGAAGAATCACAGTGGTGATGTCTTTTGTCCCTTGCACTCATATCACCCCATCACCCCATCACTCCTGTAACCCCTATCACCCTTATCACTCTACCTATCAGTCATATCACTCCTAGTATCACTTATATCACTCCTATCACTCTTATCACCCCTATTATAATTCCTATCACTCATTTCACTATCACTTCTATCATCTATTATCACTCCTCTATCACTCTATCACTTCTATCACTATCACTCTCACGCTCACTCGTATCTAACACTCTATCATTCTATCGCTCCTGTATCACTCCTACCGGTAACATTCTGACTGTGACTGCACTCCCTGCTCCACAGCAAATGTCAGCAATTGAATATTCATCTCAGCTTTGACACTCAACCCTCGTACCGACGTGCCTGCCTGCCTCTAATTCTCTCTGTCTGTCTGTCTGTCTTTCTGTCTGTCTTACTCAAACTCATGTATGCATACATATATACTGTATACCTAGAGAGAGAGAGAGAGAGAGAGAGAGAGAGAGAGAGAGAGAGAGAGAGAGAGAGAGAGAGAGAGAGATGCTACTGTGGGAAGAAAGATTGAGACAGGAATAGAGAGACCAACAGTCTGTTTGTTCTCCTTTCCTATGTTCAACATGACCAGTAAGCCCACCAGTGTTAGAAACATCATTTGCAACATTAGCTGACAAAGCAGATCCAGCAGCACTCAGCTTAAAAGAGCAGCAGTGGACTGCCAAGCTGTGTGACAGACTCCATCTACCAGGGGTGGAAAGTTATTTAGTACATGTACCCAAGTACTGTATGTAAGTAAAAAGGCACTTTTACTTTACTGGACTCTTTCCAATTTTCTATACTTTCACTTCTACTCTGCTGCATCTCAGAGACAAATATTGTACTCCACTACAATTATTTGAAAACTGTATTTACTAATTACCACTTGAGCCCTATTTAAACTTTCGCTATTTGAAAAATAGACAATCTACAAGCTCACAACTTGTCGCAAAGCGACCCGTTGTGAGCTTGTACCTCAGGTATTTTAAAGTGATTTTTTATACATTTTGAACTTGTTAAATGGGACATTCTGTGCAATATGTAAAAGAGTACTTTACTTTCGGTACATTAAGTATATTTTGATGACAATACTTACTTTTAGTCAAGTATATTTTCAATACAGAAATGTTACTTGTTGTAACAGAGTATTTTTTTACAGTGTGGCATTTTACTTTTACTTAAGTAAAACATGTTTGTACTTCCTTTTCCACTGCCATCCACCATTGATTGATTGATTGAAGAAGTTTGCATAGAAAAGGGTACAGATTCATGACGGTACAGTTCACTGGTACAAGGTCAACTAAAAGGAGATCATAGGAAAGCACTTGGCTTATTTACACAGGAAACCATTGAAGTATCTCATTTAACGACAGACGGATAAACATGAGACGCCATAAGACGCCAAACAGCAGCAGTAACCCAACACTAGGTTATGTACTGTACTGTAGGTGTGTGAGGTGGAGCTGGTGGTGGATATGGTCGACATCATGGTCGCGATAAACAATCGCTGACACATTTTATGGGGGAGACAACTGGAGTGCACAGTGGGGACAGAGTGAAGGTGGTTCCAGGGTCTACGTGGGCTGTTCCATATTTATGCTACAATGTACACCGTGTCAGAGCGACTGAGTCTGGCTGGAAGTGAGAAGAGAACTCAGGACCACTCAGACAGACAGACAGAAAGACACGCACGTACGCGTGCACGTGCACACACACACACACACACACAAGCACACGCACACGCTCATTATGCAGCAGCAGTCTTGGATGTAATGCAGGAGGTCAGTGTGTTTGTGCGTGAGTCATCAGGGGTGACCTT
>NC_137818.1:33496077-33513577 GCF_963921795.1 Nannobrachium achirus | reverse complement strand
TCAACTTTGTTTTTCTTTTCTACCCGTAAATTAATGCCCTTCTTCGTCATACAAGAGTCGCACAAAAGTAGTGAAAATAGCAGACTACAAGCTCACAACGTGTCGCCGTGGGACACGTTGTGAGCTTGTAGATCGGCTAATTTCAATATTCTAAAACATGTTTTTAAAATAATAAGAAAGGGAATGGTTTTGTTGGACATACAAGGTTTCCACTCCACAGCAAACGATATTATTTACAGTACAATCTCTTTTCCTTTTCCCACAAAACACCCAGCCTGGGGACTGTAAGGTTGCCATTGTCAGTCCCCAGAGAAGCTCAGTGAACCATTTGGTGCAGGGAAAAAGGGTCTGATAATAATGCTCAAACTCACGGTTGAAGTGCCGTTGAGCAAGGTGATTACGCTGGAATTGCATCAGTTGGAGCTGCACAGTGGGCAGAAAGCAGGAGACTGTTGTGTGGCTGTGCATACGTGGGCCACTCTCAGGTGTTGAATGAGCACTAATGCAAAACAAAAAAAGCATGCGTGCTCAGCAAAAGCTCAGTCGAAAGCAAAAGGGGAACAGATGGGACTCAAACACTAGTAGAAGTAGTTGGTTTGGCAACCTTGGTGTATAGCTGAAAGCCAGTGGTGGAAATTATTATGTACTTGTGTATTGTACTTAAGTACAATGTCTTTTTTACTTTGCTGGACTATTTCCAGTTTTCAATACTTCTACGGCATTGCATCTCAGAGGCAAACATTGTACTTTTTACTCCACTGCAATTATTTGAAAACGAGTCGCTAGTTGCTTTGCTAAACAGTCATTAACCATGCACTTCAAACCTATACTTTTGCTAATTGAAAATATGAAATGGAACATTAACCTTGTGCATAATATAGTACTTTTACTTTTAGTACTTAAGTATATTGATGGCAACACAAGCACATTTTTAATACTTGCACTTTTACTTGTAACAGAGTGTTTCTACATTGTGGCATTGATCCTTTTACTTTAAGTACATAATGTGAGTACTTCTTCCACCACTGCTCAAAGCCCAGATTACCCTACTAAAACAAAAGAGCCATGAGAATCAAGGGAGTGCAGGCAGCATCCCTCACTGCAAGCTGACTGTGATGAAACCATCTTCAGAAAGGCCCAGAAGATTATTGCAGACCCCACCCATGTCCTCCACCCTGCCTATCAGCTTCTTCTCCTTAGGCAGAGACCGTAGAATCCACCTGAGGAAGCCAAAGACCTTTAAGCATCTGCTTTGTCCCCCTGTCCATCAAATCCCTGAATCAGGGGTTCTCAACCTGTGGGCTGGGGCCCACTGGTGGCCCGTGAGGGCATTGCAAGTGGGCCCCCAAATAGAAATGTCAATGACAATAAATGAGAGCTTAAAGTATACTATCGTCGTTGTCGGGCGGAAACCTCGTATCTCCAAGTTTCAAATTTGTACGTTCTTTCGAAAAGTAAAACCCTGCTTCGTCATACAAGGCCGTCACACAAAAGTAGTGGTTGCGAGGCGTTGTGTGCTTGTAGATCAGCTGTTTTCACTAGTTTAAATCATTTTTAAAATGATAAATGCAAAACGAACGGTTTTGGACATATAAGGTTTTCACCCGACGACGACGCTATGTTAGATCCATTGATCCAAGCTAACATAATCGATCGACTGACCATATAACGTGGTCTGAAAATGAGCTCGGCCCACCCATCTAACCACTAACTCTGCAAACTGCTGTAACTCAGTATTTTAAAGTATTGTAATTGTACAGATGTCATTATGGTGATTTTATGTTTATCTTACTGCACACTATTGTGTCAACTACTATGTGTCATTCAATGGGCAGTGTGCAATTTGTCGGCAGTCTGGGTTGTACGGCATGTTGTTGTCATTGTATTTACAGCAGTCACTGTACATGTCAATGGAAGATAACACAGTGTATCCTATCCTATCCTATCCTATCCTATAAATTATGAAACAAAGTCCAGACAGACTTTAACTTAAGAACTTTTTAACAATCAACAAACTCATGACTGATGGGTTACAGTCTGATGTAGGAAGTGGTTTGTCTTTCGATATGAAAAGTGTTTATTTGATGTACTTAGTTGTATTTGTTTTGTTTTCATGCGAGGTCACAATGGAAATAAGTCCTGGAGTTTTATTGTGTTTTATCCTCCATGATTTTAACCTGTACGCTGCTTATGGATTCCATTCTAAGTGTGGAATTCCTTGACTCCTTCCCTTAAACCTTGTAGCTCACTCTGCCTTTCCGGAGGCCAAAGGCAGAGGTAGTTATCACTTCTCCCTTAGACAAGTGAGATTTACCCCCACCCCCACTTTATTTCCCCCCTACTCTGTACATATAGTGTTTTATAGTTTGTAATGATATTGAATGTTTTTTTAAGCCTTTTTATATGTTGATGAATTGAATACAAAGGACCTCCAACGGAAACAAGACCACAAGGGCTTTTTTGGGGTGTTCCTTTTAGGCAGGGTCTTTTGACTGTACTTGTGCTGTACTACATTTTTGTCAAATAAAATATTCAATCAATCAATCAATCAAAACCGCTTTTCTAGGGAGACCCACTGTGATTGGCCCGTAGTCGCTGTGATTGACAGTAGCGATTTTTTCAGTAGCGACTATAACTTAACTCTAACCACAATCCTAACCTCAGTAAAACTATACCTTAACCTAAACCTTAACCCTAACCCCAGTACAGCTATGCCTGCCATGAAGCCAATTAGACACCGGTAAGGCGGGTCTACCCCAGAACGTTGGTGGAATCCATAAGAACGGGTCTAACACGAGAGCAGCTAGGCCAGGGGTTAATCTATAGGCAACAGACACACGGGAGGTCAGTCACTATGCAGAGAAAACAGAGCGAGCAGCAGGTGAAGGCAAACAGGCAGAATGCTGAGCTGAGGCACAGTGTGGCATGAGTGTGTACAGAATGGAACATGATTACCGGTAGTGTGTTACACTGAAATTGGTGACCCATCCAATACTGTGACTCCAGAGGTTGCCCTAGTTATTTCTTTCCCCACTTCTGTCCCGTTCTTCTATGGCAGGGGTCTTCAACGTTTTCAGGCCAAGGACCCCTTAGTTGAGAGAGAGATGAAACAGGGACCCCCCACAACCTGTTCATAGATTCCATATAGTTTCATTGTTTGACAGCACAATCACTGTATCTTGGATTCATGTCAGTTTGTGTTTTCAGATATTTAACCACTTGAATACCTAATAACTCTGTACTTTGTCTGCTATTTTTTCCCTCCACTAAACCTCTTTTCCAAAAAAATAGCCGATCTACAAGCTCACAACGCCTCGCAGCGTGAGGCGTTGTGAGCTTGTAGATCTGCTATTTTTTGGCTAAAGTTCTCAGAATATGGACGCTAGGGTTCAATATAAAAAAGGAGAAAAAGGTTTCTATCACACAAAGATTTGGAGGACCCCCTGTAATGACTCTGAGGACCCCCTAGTGGTCCCGGACCCCCTGTTGAAGACCACTGTTCTATGGGAAAACAACATCAAGAGATGGCCCGTCATAGTTGAACATATCCTATCGCCAGGCTCCATTTTGAAAGCACACTGAGAAGCTATTTGACATGTCTCCCCATTGCTGAGACACAGCATGTCAGATTATGTAATTTTGACAATGACCTTGGTGATGACCTTGCGCTTTGCCCCTTTTGACCCAAAAGTTAATAATGTCTTCAGGGCAGCCTGCTGATTAAACTGAAGTTATAATGTTTTCAGGGCAGCCTACTGATTATACTGAAGTTTCATGAAATTCAACCCATCCATCCTGGATCTTGCCCTTGACCCTTCCGATCCACACACGCATCATCTCTTTAATTGGGGCAGCCTACTGATCACCCCCTCCTCTTGTATGAAGATCCACCCATCCATTCTGAAGTCATTGTGGTCACAGACAGACACAGACAGGACCGATTACAGTATCCTGCCATTTACGTACGCATGCATGTGGGCAGAGTAATACCTAATCTATGCCCCATATCATACAGCGGTATCACATGCCAAAAATAGCAGAACTACAGCTCAAACTCACAACCAGTGGTGTAAAGTACATTTACTCTAGTGCTGTACTTAAGTACAATGTTGAGGTGCTTTTACTTTACTGGAGTATTTCCAATTTTCAGTACTTTTACTTCCACTCCACTCCACACAGGCAAATATGGTACTTTTACTCCACTACAATTATCAGAAAACTTCAGTTGTAGTTACTTATAGATTTTGATTATTATTACAAAACATGGATGCATTACCCACTTCAGCTCATTGTAGGCCTACATTTCAGCCATTTGAAGATAGCTGATCTACAAGCTCACAATGTGCCACAAGCTTTTATTTCTAAAATAACCTTTTCCACCACTGCTCACAACACGTTGCATCCGCAGTAGGTCTGCTAGTTTCAGCATGTGATGCCCTCGCGCAACGAAGTGTGACTCGGGCTTAAAGATGGCGGACTGCGTACTTCTCCAATTGTGGCAGGGTCATTGTGAGCCAACAACAATCGGTTTGATCCCCAGCTTCATCAGCTGGCTTTGTGTCAAAGTGCTCTTGAGCAAGACACTGAACCCCAACTGCTCCCGGTGAGCATGCCTTAATGCACGCGCTGGCCTCCTCCACTGTCAGTGCGTGAATGTGTGTTGAATGGGAGAATGTGATGCTCATTGTAAAGCATTGTGGATAAATGTGCAACAGAGACCACGCCATTTATGCAGACCACTTAGTTGTGGGGGGCAGAAGGCAGACAGAGACAGGCTTGGGGCTCATAGCTGGAGGAAGGACTGCTTCACTCATCCACAGGTCCTTTTGCCCGTCAGTCGTAGCTATGGTAACCACATAATGATGTGCGTGCGTGCGTGCATGTGTGCGTGTGTGCATTTCTGTGTGTGTGTGTGAGTGTGTGCATGCAAGCCGTGCATGTGTGTGTGTGAAGAAAGAGAGAGAAAAGGATGGCAATCAGAACAGACACCACAAAAGTGGCTTAAAAGTCTACAGATTTGGGGCGCCCGCTAGCCTACTGGTCCAGGCTCATACCACTTAGGCATTGCCACATAAGCATGGATGCCTGGCAGCGTCGCCGGTTCGTTTCCCGATCCGGAGGACCTTTGCCGCGTGTCACTCACCATCTCTCCCCCATTTCCTGTCAGTCTACTGTCCTATCCAATAAAGGCAAAAAGCCCAAAAACAAATCTTAAAAACGAAAG
Source organism: Nannobrachium achirus (assembly GCF_963921795.1). Lineage (NCBI taxonomy): Eukaryota > Metazoa > Chordata > Actinopteri > Myctophiformes > Myctophidae > Nannobrachium > Nannobrachium achirus. The sequence continues at coordinate 33,508,353 of NC_137818.1, read as the reverse complement.
TACATATTTGACTGTATGTGAAAAAAGACACACGGCAAGCTGTAGAATCTACAGCTGTAGAATCTGCTACAATATAACACAAAAAAGACAGAAGTCTCACATTGACACTGGGAATATATGAATTGATGGGTGGGACAGACAGATGGGATTGGTAAGCAGACGCGTGTCCTGCATGTGCATATATGTATGCCTCTGCCGTGGGCGCAGAGAGAGAGAGAGAGAGTGTTATTTTAGCTCGTATCGATTCTCCACTCTGGTATGATCAATGTCTGCAGTGCTGACTGACACCTGCCCAGTGCCCTGTTCTGTCTGAGACGCACTGCTATTTATTTTAGATGACAAGGGCTCAGGATGGATTTGAGGGGGGGAGAGGGAAAGAGAAAAGAACAGAACAGAAAAGAAAAGGAAAGGTGAAAAAGACAAAGGGGAGAGAGTGCGAAAGCAAGGGAGAAATTTATGCGGCGAGGCGTCTACTGAGAACCACAGAGCCTGTATCAGGGATAGGGGAGGGAATAAAAACTGGTGGAAGCATATGCATAACGTCACTGTTGGGCAGAAACCTCGTATCTCCAAGTTTCACATTTGTACGTTTTTTCACCAAGTAAAGCCCTGCTCCATCATACAAGGCTGTCGCACAAAAGTAGTGAAAACAGCCGATCTGCAAGCACACAACGCCTCGCGGTGCGAGGCGTTGTGTGCTTGTAGATATGCTGTTTTCACTAATTTAGTTCATTTTTTAAATGATAAATACAAAACAAACGGTCTTGGACATACAAGGTTTCCACCCGACAACGACGATAAGGTTTATCCAGCAGTGTTGTGCGGTCAATTACACTCTCTCTCTCCATCTCGGATCCTTTTTTCCCTCATAGCAGCACACAGCCAGACGCCAGATAGTAAAGTCAGCCTGCGTGCTCATCCTGATGCTGTTTAATTAGAACAGACACTTAACGGCCAACGGTTTGATTAGTCAGAGGAACGTGAGCGTCTGCAACAACGGCTTCAAATTACCATCTCCTCCCTGTGAATTGAGTGAGTGAGTCTTAATGTCTGCCATTAAGGGGCGAGAATAAAAACATTAAAACTGGCAATGAAAAATATTTTAGGCTCTTTTAATTGCATTGTGATAAGTTATGATAATGGCTCTATCCTGTGGGTTTTATATTTGAAAAAAAAGAAAGAAAGAAGAAAACGAAGAAAAGGATAAAACTGCGCTATTGCAAATGAGGTGTTTTGAGTAGATCCAAAAAACCATTAATGCTGATGGATGGTTTAATTGATAATTAGGTTGTAACGAGGACGCGTGTGCTTAACTGTGCATTTTTGTGTATCCCCTTACATAAAAACTACAGTACGTTAGTTAGTCAATCAATCATGATGAATAATTATGTCTGCAGCTATATCAGAGTGAGAGTTACTTACTGTCTCTGTGTGTCTGTGCGTGCGTGCGTGCATGCGTGCGTGCGTGTGTGTGTGTGTGTGTACCATAGCGTGTGTGCGTGTGCCTGTACGCGTGTGTGCAGATCGAATACATTGAATAGAGCAGATATCTCACCTCGGTGCATTTCGGCAGCCTGTCAAATGGAGATGGAGGGTTTCTGATATAGTACTAGATTAGTGGGAGACGAAGACACTCGCACGCACGCACGCACGCACACGCACGCACGTACGCACGCACGCACGCACACACACACACACACACACACACACACACACAAACAGAGTAGCTACAGTATACCTTCGCAAAGCCATGTACTCACATACACGCAAACAACACACAGGCACACAATTATATCCCCCATCATGGCTTTTCATCTCACATCATCATTTCCTAAACACGGTACGTTCATGTAGAGGACATAGACCTTTAGAAGACTGTTGTTTACATTCTGTTTAGTTGTGCTTTATGACTTTGTGCTTCCTGCCAAAAGCGTTGTATCCTTGTTATGCGTGTGGCTGACATCTCATTTTCTCCCATCAGTTGTTGTTTCTCTCTCTCTCTCTCTCTCTCACTCTCTCTCTCTCTCTCTCTCTCTCTCTCTCTCTCTCTCTCTCTCTGACAGAGCACAGCTGTCAGCCATGCCGCTCCAAACTTCCAGACGAGCGTTTGTCCTTCACATGTCACGTGATGGCAGCTCTGTCACCTTGAAATGCGTTGGATTGTCCCTGTGTGTACTGACAAGTTTCTGTTTGTCGGCGTCACAATGACAGTCTATTTTGGTTTAAAGGGAAAAGAAATGTTACGGTATATTCATAGCTAGTTAGTTCATTTTGGCAAGGAGGTTTACAAGGTAGCTCTCATTCCCTAGTTTATTACTGTGGTTACCCCTACAGGGCAACCAGACTATAGTACTTGTCCGACTTTATTCCATCCATCCATCTTCCAGGGCCTCCTAGATAAACTTCTTTTTTTGAGCGGTGGTAAACCGCTCCATAGAGTGGATGTGCGTGTGTCTGTAGCCATTTCTCCTCAGCGTTTTGCCATAGCATTGTGTGTGTGTGTGTAGCATATCCTGTACATCCTAGACTTAAATCCTAGTCTGAAGACGTTATGCAAGCACGACCACCACTCACTTCACATTGGGTGTGATTTTTTTAATTAAACGTTACCCATATGGAGATGACTGACATCATAGACCACATGAGACTGTCACAGTATGTCCACATACAGTACGTATGTGCATTCCAAGATATGGGCGTAATATTGACGACATCATGGATCTCCATATATGGGCATAAAAGGGAGAAGTACGGAATGGTTAGCACTGCTCGAATAGGGACAAGGACAGAGAGATACAGAGATATTTGCAAGTGTGACTCGCCTCAAGGCAACCACACTTGCAATTTCCAATTGCATCTTTCTAGTTCATACATTCAGTCCGTTCAACTCTCTTCATTACAAGCTAACTCACACACGCCCCTCATACCCACAGCGCAGTTCAGGCGAGTAATTTAAGCAGTCCTCTATGCACTGTTCATTCATTCGTGATCAGCCGTCAGAGCTTGATGTACAGCTGTCAGTTCAAATTCAAATTCATCATTACAATCGTAGTGTTTTGCCAATTGTTTGGGGGCCCCACTTGCAATATCCTCAGGGCCCCCTTTGCTGCTGCACATACAGTACGTTCCGCACGCACGCACGCACGCACGCACGCACGCACGCACGCACGCACGCACGCACGCACGCACGCACGCACGCACGCACGCACGCACGCACGCACACACACACACACACACACACACACACACACACACACACACACACACACACACAGCTGTGGGCACATGCATGATGATGCATGTTCGGTACATGCATGTTATTTCTCTTCCCTCCCTCCCACCCTCCCTCAGATGTGTGCTAAAGCCCTGCAGCTTGATGGGTGAGGCGTCAGCAGTGATCTGATAGTGCTGAGGTGGTCTTAACGCGACCCATGACTCCACTTCAACCTGATCCGCTCATTGCATCCATCTTGGAAATCCCTCCCGTGTGATGTCCCATCAGCTCCACTGGATGAGCGTACAGTCAGTCCCCACACAGGCCACGCAGTAAAATCCATGGGCGTCACAATGTGGGACTGAGTTACTTGGGCCCAAGGTGGAGGAGGGGCCTTAATTATTTTATACTTTTTTTTTGAAAAGTCGTGAAAATGTGTGCAAATCTTTGAATATATGTATTTTTTAAGCGAACATTTGTAACTCAAATTTTGCTTCTGGGGGGTCCCTGGAACTAAATATTTTGAGATGGGGGTCTGTGGCCAAATACATATAATTTTTGGGGGTCCTTGACATGAACAGGTTTGAGCACCACTGACATAGAAACATAGTTTTCTTCAAAAAACCTTAGAAGGATTTGAAATATTCAAAGACTTGCACAAATTTTCACAGTTTTTCAAAAAATGATCTACAAGCTCGCAGCGCTGCACTCGGTGCCGGTGCCGTCTGCTATTTTTCAATAGTTAAAGCACAAAATAATGCGTAATAATGCGTTCCCAGTTCCCCCTATTAAGAACATTCATTGGGGGCCCCTAGTGAATCCTTGTACCCAAGGCCCAGAATTTGGTGCGACACCCCTGGTAAAATCCATGGCGTTCATTTAACTCCCAGAGTGTGCAAATGGAACATAAATAGAACTGTCCTTTTGGTTCCGTTTGTACCTTCTCTGAGTTGAATGAACACTGAGGATTTTGCAGTGCACTATGTTTGCACAGGGGTGTTCCACCAATTTCTGGGCCCTGGGTACTTTAACTATTGAAAAATAGCAGATATACAAGCTCACAGCGTGGCACCAAGTGCCGCGATGCGAGCTTGTAGATCTGCTATTTTTGAAAAATCTAAGATTTAAGTCTTTGAATATTTCAAATCCTTCTAAGGTTTTTTTAAAAAACCTATGTTTCTATGTCAGTGGTGCTTAAACTGTTTCATGTGAAGGACCCCCAAAATTATATGTATTTGGCCACAGAGGCACAGACCCCCATCTCAAAATATTTTGTTCCAGGGAGGGACCCCCCAGAAGCAAAATCTGAGTTACAAATGTTAGCTTAAAAAATACATATATTCAAAGATACTGTATTATGCACACATTTTCACAACTTTTCAAAAATAGCAGATCTACAAGCTTGCAGCGCAGCACTCAGTGCCACGCTGTGAGCTTGTATATCTGCTATTTTTCAATAGCTAAAGTATAAAATAATTCCAGGCCCCTCCACCTTGGGCCCTAGTAACTCAGTCCCACTTCCCCCCCCCTTGTGACGCCCCTGTTTTTGCATATAGGCCTATGTTGTTGTTGAGCTCTAACATCTGGCTTTGTCTGGGCTCTGAAGCGTGGCAGTGAATGCTGGACCCTGAAGCCAACTCTGCAGAAGTCTCTAGATGGGTGCTACACCAGAATGTTACGTGTAGGGCTCAACATCAGCAAGGGGTACACGTTACCAACAAGAATCTGTATGCTGGAATATTAAGGGTGAGCGATAAAATAGCAGCCAGGAGAATGAGACTTGCAGGACACTGCCAAAGACACCAGGAGCTGCCAGCCAGCAAACTGGTGCTGTGGGAACCAACACATGGGCACCGGTCACGAGGACGTCCCACACTAACATATGTGGATGTACTCAAGAAAGACGCAGGAGCACAAAGCACCAACGAGCTGTCCGGATGTATGGAGAACCGGGATGACTGGAAGCGACGATGGAAGGCTCGTCTGAGGACGACCTAGAGAGACATCTGGCCTACATCTTGGCCCTATAGCACTCAAAGTTTGTTGTGCGCCCCAAATAATGCCTGGGCTCTGAAGCATGGCCTACATCTTGCCTACATCTTGGCACAAAGCGCTCAAAGTTTGTTGTACGCCCATGGGTCACATTGGCCAAGCTTATAGCGGGACGCTTGATGAAATTAATTAATTATCTCAATTTGGTAGCTTACACTGCTGAGAGACTTGGCAGTGTCGATTAAAATAAAATAATGAATGATCTTACCCAAAATACCAATATATTGCATCGGGCGAGTGCCCAATTGGCACCAGCCAACTTGCCAAGCTGGGAGCCACCAAATTAGTTTTCATACTCAGAAACAACAGATAAGATTTCGACCTGATAGTGGTTAGGGTGCATAGCATACTAACATGGCCTAATCAGAGTCTTATACCCTGACGGTTTCCCCATCCAGGGCCATGCATCCGGGTCCCCATCCAGAATCAATGGGGGTAAATGTACCATAATCACATTTTTGTCTTAAGAATGCGACAAATACAAAAAAATATTATTGAACTTAAATCTCCATTGCACAATAGAAAATGTTTTCATTTTGGGGCTGAACTACTCCTTTAAGTAAAAAAAATACTACTGTATATCCACCACCACTCGCACCCACCATCTTGGCTGGCAACGATCCAGAATCCTGAATACGGCAGTTGAACCTGCCAGGACCTTGTGGAACCCAGTTTTTAAAAACTTCAATTAATTCTAATTACCATTCTTGCCGGGGAAAGTATTGCCCGAGTCAAGCGGGGCCTGCAGGCAACGCTCTGCTAGGCCCAGAGAGAAGAACGCTAAAGGAATAGTTCACACCGGGAACACCAAGGTAGAGCCCGCACCGTGGGGGTGAACTTTGAGATATCGCCGCCGAGTTTTTAATGAAAAAGGTAATCATGTGGAAATTACAGATGAGTAATCGTCGACTAATAACTCAAGTGTTTTACACGGAGGTCAGGGATTGGTGGGGAGCGGCGGTATTAACCGCCCGTGATTGGTTTAGTGAAAAACACAGCTCGCCGTGCCAGCGATGTCTGGAGTTAGATAAATGAGCTCATAACTTCCCTAAAGTTCTTCTTTTTTTTCTAAACGCAGCCTCCCCTCCCCCCAACCTGCTCTCCTTTCTTCATTTGTATGCAAAGCCCAATCCCTTAGGCTCCCTTCTCCTTCTCTTTAATTTTCAGCCATCTTTTTTTAATCAATTTTCTTTTATCTCGGGGAAGTTATTTTAATACTCGTACATCTTATTTCATTCTCAGCAAGAACTGTGCGGTGGGATATCAATTATTCAATAGGGAGGGAGAGCTAAGGAATATGTTAATATTGATTATGCCTTCACCACACCTAAGAAGATTACACTCTCTTATCGCCGTGCCGGAGTGTCGCATTAGCCAGGCAAATTAAAGGACACATAGATACACTGTGGTAGATACACACACACACCCGCGTGTGTGGAAAGAACGTTCGTGTTTCCGCGATTGTTTGGATCAGCGCTTAAAAGCCTATTTATGATACATGACGGGCAAGTAATGTATAGAGGCGTGCCCTGCATTCATAATTCCTCATGTAAAGCCTTTGAAGCTTAACCCCTTAATTGCACCGCAGAGATAAAACCCACAGATTAGCCCTCATATGGGTGGCGGTTAAACGTATGCGCCTGAGCGGGTTGCAGTGGAGTTTAGGACTATAGGGTCAAATGTATGGTTTTAGCAAGGATTCACAGTGTTAATTTATCCATTTGTAGCTCTGAGATTGTACAAATGGAACTGTACAGGCCCATTTGGTTATATTTGTTACAGTTTCAGAGTTAAAGTAGTGGTTCAGCCCCAAAAAAGTATGTATTTTCCATCAATTACACGATTTTTCAGTTTTTGTCGCATTCCTAACTAAGACAATACTTTGATGACTGGATCATTGGTCACAATGGTCAGTAGGACACTCTTTGAGTCTCCTACAGGAGACTTGGCCGGGAATTGAAATTATTGGCTTAGTAATGCGATAAATACGGAATAATCTCTATGAATTCAAGGCTACTCCTTTAAATTCTAATTCAAGGTCCATTGAAATCGTTTAGTTTTTACAGTAATGTGTTATTGTATCCGACCAGTAGTGGCATTTCTGTCCTCACTGGTGCTTTATTGCCCACAAGCTGCAGTATTAGTTTTTTTTTTCTGGACAGTTATTGGAGGTTCCACAGCCGTTGTATCTCTTTCACCCAGCGCCCCGCGGGGCAGAAAGGAGCTGTAAATCTGTCAGAGCACTGAAGGCCACGCAGGGAGCAGGGAGACTGGGAGGACAGAGGTATACAGAGGCATGCTGGGGGGACGCTGTCATTGTTGGGTCCACAAGGGATGGAAGATATGCAGGCACTGTGTTGGTGAATGGAGGCAAAGAGGACGGGGGAGGAGAGCTATCTATGAATGGATGAATACATGTGTGTGAGGGTCGTTACTCGTTGCACATGCTGACACGCACACACACAGCACGCACGCACACAGGCACACAGGCATGCACGCGCGGTTTTCAACACTCTTGGAGATGTTGATTGATTAATTGATTGGATTAATGTCATAATCCCTTAGTCAAACCTTAACCATAACCAATCTAACCCTCACTCTGACCCTAATAATACAACATATAGAAGGTCTAACCATATATATTTTTTGAATTACGTAATTAATTAATTCCACCAAATTTGTCCTCAAGTCAAAATAGCCTTAGACCCAATTTGTCCCAAAATGTGGTCTATGCTGGAACATGCAAACACATGCACACGCACAGACACATGCGCACACGGACACGGACAAGCATGCGCGCACGCACACACGCACCCATGCACACAGGTTCACAGCGCTACTAGTCTCTATGCACAAACCTTTTCCTCTCTCCCCTCTAATGTGAGCAGATTTGTTTTACCTAACAGGGATTTATTTATTTATGTACTCTCATTCATTTGTTCTTTTTCTACTTTGAACTTGGTCACGCACAACAAGCACACCAATGTATGTAGATGGCCCACGCATATACACCTCTACACTTTAAACAACCCATATGACACAGCCATAAATCATCATTTATGATTATATCAAAGATTCCTGTAAAACAGTAAATGCCAGGGCGTGGGAGATGTCACCGTAATCAGTATCCTAACCTTATGAAACTGCAGACGTTTAATGGCGTGTATACAGTAGCCAATGGGACGGGGTTATCAGTGACAGCCTGTCAACCCGTGTCAACGTTTATGTCTGACATCAAGGGGAAACAAACGGGCTGTAGGAAGTGGCGCGTTTTGAAAACAACGATTTTAACTCGCAGCTGCAGACACGCCGGCTCGGAAGGCACAGATGACTGAACCCCACCTCCTCCACATGGTCGTCACGGAGACGCCACAGCAGGCACGCCTCGAGTCCCGGCGGCCCTTTGCCACACAGGCCCAGGAACTGCTCCGCACAACACCAGCTGACACTTCCAAGGCTTCCTGGTGATGGCAAGATGAGGGACCAGTGGAAGGTAGCAGAACAAAGGACTCCAATGTAAACAGGCCATAGTGCTTTCTTGTGTTTAAATCCTATTGACTTGTGCTTTTCCTATATGCAAACTGCTAATAAAGTATTCAATCAATCAACCATCTAGGCCATACATGGGCAACTGGCGGCCCGGGGGCCACATGCGGCCCCCACCTTCACTTAATGCGGCCCACAGGTTAATAAAGCAGGTCAAACATGATCTGCTTTAATTCCGTCAGTCTAATATTAGTAGCTTAATGACTAGTATAGTAGTATTAAAAGGTCTTTCTTTTATGTCCAATGTATTTGTATTCATAAAGTTAACATGAGTATATAACTAATGCATTTGAAATTGAATCAAAATGTTAAATTTCAGGATTCCAATTAGAGAACAAAAAATAATTCAGGATTCCAATTCAAAAGAAGCAAAAATACAGTAGCAGATCTACAAGCTCAAAACGCATCGCGCTGCGATGCGTTTTGAGCTTGTAGATCGGCTATTTTTGCTTCTTTTGTATGAGATACTAGAATGGCAAAGTAGGACGTATAGCAATATGCATTGTGGCCCTCTGGAGTGAAGGTAGAAATATAGTGGCCCTCGCCATCATCAAAGTTGCCCACCCCTGATCTAGGCTTCACCACTATAATCGAAGATCCCACCGATGTTCTAGACTAGCACCTCCCCCGCAAGGAGTGGACAAACCTTCAACCACCAGGACAGGTGTGGGACGTTTCGGTGCAGCAATGCAGAAGTGGGGTCTCACAGACAGTGTGAATGGGGAATCCATTACAGACTGTGGAACATGTAATAGTCAGGCAGCTTAGCAAAATCTTGGTGTCAAAATATACATTTTCTGAGTTAAGAATCACAATAAAGCCAGTGAGAATATCGATAGATGTTTTATTTGTGCCTAGATGAAATAAATCATTCAACTCTGTTAGCAGTCAGACACATAAGCACAAATGAACTGAAGATTAGGAAGGATATCAAGGATAACATTCAAATTATTTGTCACATTGGCAACTGCAAAGTTCCATGCAATTCCATTGTGCCTTCTTGCAGGAGCACCTTGCACCACAACCACTCTACCACCGCATTTTATCAGTTCAATGCAGGCTTTTTTTATGACTTTATTTAGCAGTTTTCATGGTATATAACATCACAAACATCACACACAAACTGCTTCGTCTCTCTCTCAACTAAGGGGTCCTCGGCCTGAAAACGTTGAAGACCCCTGATTTAACCACTATAAAAACCTATTTATGGGCTAAAATGAATAGGTTGTTGACTAACAAGCTGCGAGAGTCCCCAAACATGTTTGACGCCATTTCTGCCCTGCAGGGGCGGCACCGAGTGCCGCGCTGCGAGCTTGTAGATCTGCTATTTTTCAAGCACAAAATAACGCGTAATAATGCGTTCCCAGTTCCCCCTATGAAGAACATTCATGGGGGGCCTGCAGTGAATCCTTGTACCCAGGGCCCAGCATTTGGTGTGACACCCCTGCTCAGGGACGTGCTGGGCCCCTGATTAAGCCTGGGAAAAAGAGTTAAAGAGGCCCTCATTGCGCGCTATAGAGAGAGATCTCTCTCTATAGCGCTGCTGCTATAAGATTTGCCATTTCAGATCATGACAAGTGACAAGCCAGTGGGCCAATTACTGTACATGAGTTATATTTTGTCGTTGTCGGGTGGAAACCTTGTCCAAAACCGTTTGTTTTGTATTTATCATTTTAAAAATGATTTAAACTAGTGAAAACAGCCGATCTACAAGCACACAACGCCTCGCACCGCGAGGCGTTGTGTGCTTGTAGATCTGCTGTTTTCACTACTTTTGTGCAACGGCCTTGTATAGTGAAGCAGGGCTTTGCTTTGCGAAAAAATGTATAAATTTGAAACTTGGGCCGCCCAGCCCCCAAAAATGGAACGAAGGCCGACATTCTATTTTTAGTTTTTTCCTAATGGCCGGCCTGGACCGGCCGGGAATGAACCGGCCGTTCAGGAGTTTTTCCCGCGTTTCCCAATGGCCAGCACGTCCCTGCCCCTGCTCCCCTGCACCTTTGCTGCTCCCAGCCAACAGGCAGCGAGACACGGCTGTGTCCGCTCTGTCAAGCTCTTAACCTGGAAATAATGGCTGGGTATTAAACAAGCATATTCAAACTGCTTCATGAACAATGTTGCCTTTATTTGTCACTACTCGCGCAAAGTGAAATGCAATTTTTGCTGTGCTACAACAACGACGATAGTAATATTAAAAAAGCTATGATAAAATACGAATAAAAAATACAAAAGATTGATGTTTCCACAGAATAACAAATATTTGATATTAATGCAAAACATATATTTCGTTGGACCCCGAAATTGTATGCCCCCCTCGTGCGTCATCCAATTTTTTAAAAACAATTTGTAATTTTTGGGGCAGATAGTATAGGCTACTGTATCTCAAGTGAAGCACAAGAAATAAGATATATAATACATTTAAACAAATTAAACATTGATTTTGATGCCATAACACCTTTAAAATGCTACATGGTTCCACAAAGAACCATTAAAGAACCATTTGATTTTCTTCATCTTCCTCATACGGTTCTAGATAACCCTTTTTGTCCAAATTATTTGAGGAACCAGAAATGGTTCCCTCGAAGTATCATTTGATGGTTCTTTTAGCCACTTGAACCCTGGCATCCCAATTCTGGGCAGAGCATTTCGAGAAAATAGCAGATCTACAAGCTCACAGCGCAGTCAAATATAGACCCCATGGGTGACATCGGTCGATGAAGTGTTCCGTTTCAGTTCCATTTTGGCACCTTTAGTTTCCGGCAGTGGAGTCAGTTCAGCAAAAGCTAGGGTATGGCAAAGATGGGAGTCCTCAGGAAAATAGGCATTACATTTTGGATAACACGGTTCTATTGTGAAAATAGCAGATCTACATGCTGACGAGCATGTAGATCAGCTATTTTCACAATGTCTGAAAAAAATAATACTTTTGTCCGTTTTTTAGACAGGTTTCTACGGTTTCTTGGGCTGGATATGGCAGCCTGGAATGGTTTTTCAAGTGCAGCTAAATTTAGGATGTTAGTAAACGTGCCACAATTAACAATAATGCATTGCACCTGTGCAGCTGACCTGCGGAACCTGGTATTATACCATTTTGTCAAGCTGGGGAGAATACAAATGTGGAGAATATAATTATAATACCTTGTTAAAGTGACCATTATGTTACATTTTGCATTTGTAGTTATTTTACTGTAATTTAACAACATAATAAGCAGCGCAGATGGACAAAGAGACATTCATGGATTTATATTTAAAAGTAACTTGTATTTTCCCCCCTGGACCCAGGGTATGGCAGGCAGCTGCATACCCCTGCCATACCCAATTGACGCCCCTGGTTTCCGGTGTGCAGAAAAACGACTTCATGAATAGCAGATCTGTACGGCAACTGTATGATAGCACTTCTCTGCTGGCTAGGAGGCGTAGAACATCATTTGATCAGCCTTGCGTTCAATGAGAATCCTCTGACA
>NC_137818.1:33453577-33491077 GCF_963921795.1 Nannobrachium achirus | reverse complement strand
TGTATTATTGCGGTGTTTATATGGCGGTGCGATACTTGTGTTGCATGACTGCATTGACTAGCAGTGACTGTTATGTGCACTCTTTTGTTTGGCACTGTTTGCTAAGTTATGCTTGAGTATAGCTTTTTTGTGTGTGTGACGTGTCACTTATGAGCGTTGAATGTTTCGTGGTCACTTTATGTATATATTCTTCTCTTTTTGCAATAGCTTTCGACACTTTATGTTTTATTGATCTTTTTTTGTGCTTGCTCTTTGGACTGTATACTACAGTACTTTGTTTTTCTTACTTCTCTATAACTTGTAACCTTAACTGCTGTGCTGCCTCTGGGCAACTGATAATAAAGGTATCTATCTATCTATCTATCTAGAGTTAGACCCTACCCACTCCAAGGTAACATCCGCCCAGCAACATAGATCATTTAAGTCCAGCCACACACACACACACACACACACACACACACACACACACACACACACACACACACACACACACACACACACACACACACACACACACACACACACACACACACACACACACATCCATTTACTCTACTTTCTCAAAAGACCTGCTCTCTTCCTCTCAACTTGAGCTTCTTTGCACCTCCCTTGAACAAGGCGTGCATAAAATGGCATAATCTTATACAGATTACCTTCCACGCTCACACATGCACAGTAAATAGGCTTCTCTCTCTCTCTCTCTCTCTCTCTCTCTCTCTCTCTCTCACACACTCACACACACACACACACACACACACACACACACACACACACACACACACACACACACACACACACACACACACACACACACCATCACCCTCTGTCACTTTCATCGTGAGCGAATGTCTATCGAAATGACTAAGTTCCCCGTCTCTTCAACTTCGTCTCCTTTTGGTGGATGCATTCATTTTTCAGAGCAAGGCATGAATATTTTAGGGCTGAGTGACGGATCCAGTGAAGAATGAAAGGATGGTGGTGGGTGGGGGTAGGGTGGGGTGGGGTGGGGCGGGGGGCTGGGGTCCAGAGAGGGAGAGTAGGGATAATCACATTTTTTGGGGATTCCAATGATCTGACTGGAAGGTGTGCAGGCAGGGGCGTCACACCAAATTCTGGGCCCTGGGTACAAGGATTCACTGCGGGCCCCCCATGAATGTTAACTATTGAAAAATAGCAGATATACAAGCTCACAGCTGAGAGCTAGTAGATCTGCTATTTTTGAATAATCGTGAAAATGTGTGCAAGAAACTTATGTTTCTATGTCAGTGATGCTCAAACGTTTTCATGTGAAGGACCCCCAAGATGATATGTATTTGGCCACAGCTAGACCCCCATCTCAAAATATTTAGTTCCAGGGACCCCTCCCCGGAAGCAAAATTTGAGTTACAAATGTTCGCTTAAAAAATACATATTCAAAGATTTGCGCACATTTTCACGACTTTTCAAAAATATCTGCTATTTTTCAATAGCTAAAGTTACTATAGGGCCCCTCCACCTTGGGCCCTGGTAACTCAGTCCCACTTTCCTACACCTTGTGACGCCCCTGTGTGCAGGTTTCAAAGGAGGAGGGAATATCTGTGCTTCAGCTGACGAGCCTTGCTGAGCCGCTGCCTCTCAGCGATAACATGAAAGGACAAGGGCAAGAGAATAAAGAAGAAAACTTTTCTTAAAACAAAAACTGCCTTCAATCTGTGAAATCCAGAGTTAGTAAAACAATGTTACTTGCATAAACGTACATACGTATACTGTACATAGGTACGTGTAATTGATGCACATCTTCACTGTCGGGCAGAAACCTTGTATCTCCAAGTTTCATTTGTATGTTTTTTTTTCGCATGAAGTAAAGCCCTGCTTCAAGGCCGTCGCATAAAGGTAGTGAAAACAGCAGATCTGCAAGCACTTGCTTGTAGATCAGCTGTTTTCACTAGTTTAAATCATTTCTAGAATGATAAATGCAAAACGAACGGTTTTGGAAATACAAGGTTTTCACCCGACAACGACGATATGTATGCCTTCTGCACTTTCAACAAATTAAATTACGCCCCCCCCCCCCCCCCTCGATCTACAAGCTGACAATTTGCTGGGATATATGCGTTGTTTGCTTGTAGATCGCCTGTTTTCATTACTTCTTCAAAGTTTATTTTATTTGTTTATGGCAATCTTTTGAAAAATGAAACATTGTGCAATTCTTTTTGAAAAATCTTTAGAAATAATGTTTATTTTATGTACTGGAAACGAAAAGAGGGATATTTGCTACTGCCGACCCATTGCATGCACTGTAAGACTTATAGCCTGTAACGAACCGAATAAGCTTTGACACAGGCACGCACACACACACACGCACACGCACACACACACACACACACACACACACACACACACACACACACACACACACACACACACACACACACACACACACACACATCATCATCATCATCATTCCCACAACGTCCAACAACTTGCATTTTTATCAGCCTTGCCAAAGTTTTGTAACTGGAGAAGGCACGCAAGATTGAAATTAAATCAGCATCTGCGGGTTGATCCAATAGAATGGCCCGAACGTGCTCTCCCTTTTTTTCTCATATCAGTGACATATCTGTCTGAGTGAAAACCCCATATCTTCAGTAACTTACTGGATATCGGGTTCAAAGGGAGCGATGCGAATCAGCAGAGATCTGGGAAGGGGGTCGTGAGAAGGGGGAGGGGGGAATCTATTTTTTTAGAAGTGGAAGAGAACATGGCGTTTCATGATTCTTTACTCTCTCTTTGCACTTAATTGATTCGTTTCCGTTGGGACCTGCTGGCTATAACAGGAAAAGCAATGGTCCCTGTGCAGGCAGGCAGGGGCGTCACACCAAATTCTGGGCCCTGGGTACAAGGATTCACTGCGGGGCCCCCGTGAATGTTAACTATTGAAAAATTGCATCTTTGAAAAATTCTATCCTAAAAACCTATGTTTCCATGAGAGTGGTGCTCAAAGTTTTCATGTGAAGGACCCCCCAGATGATATGTATTTGGCCGTAGACCCCTTCTCAAAATATTTAGTTCTAGGAACCCCCCAGAAGCAAAATTTTAGTTACAAATGTTCGCTTAAAAAATACATTTTCACGACTTTTCAAAAATAGCAGATCTACAAGCTTGCAGCGTGGCACTCGGTGCCGCGCTGTGAGCTTGTAGATCTGCTGTTTTTCAATAGCTAAAGTTACTAGGGCCCCTCCACCTTGGGCCCTAGTTACTCAGTCCCACTTCCCCCCCCTTGTGACGCCCCAGCAGGCAGGTAGGGAAACCGGAGAACTCGTAACCCATATTGCCGGCGCCTTCACAAATACAGTCAGGGAGATAAGAGTAATACCCCCTGCTTTTCTTGGAAATGGAGATCTGATTTACAAACACACTGCTGATATAAAATCCATTTCCCTGGAAATAGAAAGGAATAATCTGTGCTTCTTTAATGCTGCTGCACCGGGACGGCCTGTGTGTGTCTGGAAGGAAGGCAAATAGAATTGTTTGTTGACGGCTGTATAATGGCCGTGTGTGGTGTGTGTGTGTGTGTGTGTGTGTGTGGGGGACGAGAAAACTAATAGAATAGTAGAGAGAGAGAGAGAGAGAGAGAGAGAGAGAGAGAGAGAGAGAGAGAGAGAGAGAGAGAGTGGGGAACAGACACAGACAGACAGACAGACAGACAGACAGACAGACAGACAGACAGACAGACAGACAGACAGAAAGAAAGAAAGAAAGAAAGAAAGAAAGAAAGAAGAGAGACATAGAGAGAGTGTGTCTAATCTGTCTATGTGTGCGTGTGCGTGTGTGTGCGTGCGTGCGTGCGTGCGTGCGCACGTCTGCATATGGTAGTTGAGCCCCTGAGAGTTTTAAAGAGAACTGGCCCTGGAGAGTTTCACAGCAAGAAATCACAGTGGAGCTGGCACACACACACACACACACACACACACACACACACACACACACACACACACACACACACACACACACACACACACACACACACACACACACACACACACACACACACTTCTCAGACACACTTCTTTGTACCCATTAGTCAAGTCTTTTGGGTCTCCGTTTACCACTGGCAAAACACAACCTCCCCCCCGGTACCCATGCTCCAGTTTACTGGCAGCAGCACACACCATCCACTGCATAAATCTAAACTTTACCACAGTTGTTCACTCTTTGTCCACGGGGGAATTAGGCACGCATGCACGCACTTGCACACACACACTTGCACAGACACACACACGCGTGCGCACACACACAAGCGCACGGACACACACACAAGCGCGCACACACACACACACACACACACACACACACACACACACACACACACACACACACACACACTCTTCTAAAACAGCCTCACTTAATTAAAATATGCCCCCAAATTGCTAATTATATACAGTATAATATAAATAATAAATTGCAATTTGGGTATAATTATAATATATATGAAACCATCTAAATATGTCCTTTTTTTCCACTGAGCAGAATATGGAAGTTATTTTATGTGTGTTTCTCTGACTTGCAAATAAGATTCCATGTACTGTATATCAGACCTCCATTCGACCTGGGATTAGAATGCAAGAAATATTAGCCAGAAATCGATAAGAAAAAGACAGAGGGAGACACAGAGACAGACAGAGAGAGAAAGACAGACAGACAGAGAGAGAGAGAGAGAGACAGAGAGCGAGAGACAGAGAGAGAGAGCGAGAGAGAGAGAGAGAGAGAGAGAGAGAGAGGAGAGAGAGAGAGAGAACAGGATGGAGCCTCGCTATCACAGCTTGTATCTTAAGCAGTCAATTGTCAATTTAAAGCTTCTTTTTCAAACTTTCTTGCAGGTTAAGCCGATGTCTGCGTGCGTGCCGTGCTTGCAAACGTGCGTGTGGTGTGAGAGTACATTCAGGCTTTGCTGCTGGGAAAGTGGAACATGGATACAGGCCAGGGGAACTTCTGTTTTGCCCAAAGTCTACACTAACGTAAAGGATGTAATGAAGTATGCCTGTGTGTGTGTCTGTTAGATAAATCTAGGTTTTATTATTAAAGTTTGTTGAGCTCGCCAAGTGTTGCTGATTTAGATCTCTAGGCAAACTTGTTCATTGAAATAGGCTATTCATATAAAACAGAATGAGCTCTTTGCTATGCATGTAGTATGTAAGCCTTGGGGAAAAATGGTTACCAAGCCATTTGGCCCAGAGGTCAAGAGCCATTCTAGAGTTTCCGTAGCATATGAGGCAGCTTGATGTACAAATACACCCCTGAACATGATGCTAGTAATGCAGGGACCAACCATTGAGGCTGAGTGCCAAGCAGGGAGGCATTGGGTAGCATCTTTATAGCCTTTATGACTCAGTCCTCCCAATCTCTGCAGCCCAGTGTTCGCTGCTCTAACCATAAGGCCTCTGAGCTATTGCTACACATGATGAACACTTTATATTCGTCGTTGTCGGGTGGAAACCTTGTATCTCCAAGTTTTAATCCCTGCTTCATCATGTGCTTGTAGCAGATCTACAAGCACACAATGCCTCGCGGTGCGAGGCGTTGTGTGCTTGTAGATCGGCTGTTTTCACTAGTTTAAATCATTTTTAAAATGATAAATACAAAACCAACGGTTTTGGACATACAAGGTTTTCACCCGACAACGACGAATATTATTTATCAACAATTATTAGAGAATATACGCTATCTGACAATATGTATGTATATTATTTGTTTATTTAACCTGTTCCTAGCTATCCTGCATTTCTTCTCTGTTCTCTTCTGCTCTTACTTTATCCTTTCCCTTCTCATGAAATACTACAAAATGATGGAATAGAATTTCACCCACTTCTTTACACCTGTAAACCTTAATGTGACATGAAAAGCTGATTCTGATTCTGTTTCAGAGAATAATATTGGAGTTGCTGAAATGTACACTGTGATATGAACCGTGGTCTGACAATTTCAAAGTCTGGTCACTCACTCAGTCACTCAGTCACTAAGTCACTAAGTCAGTCGGTCACACGTGGACAGGGGGTCATCTGTACAACAGAGGATTTTGGATTACCATTATTGCTTTTGTTGATTTTATGTGTTTTTAATTTGTCTTATTTATTTTTTATGTTTTTGCTGTACCACAAATTGCCTCTCAGAGGAGGTTATTTTCTCAGTGTAAAGGTTCTCACACACAAGGGAGCATGGCAAATAAACGATGCGAACATTTGACAGCAAATTACTAATTCGGTGATGCCTCATTCATGCAGTTGGGTGGTTTTATTCATGCAGAAAAATCAACCTTGTTTTGAAAAATAATTACGTCTCATTATCGCCTCGTTAAATTTGCGATCTGCGTGGCTGTCAACCATGTCAAAACAGCAGTTTATAATTAATGCAAATTAATCGCATGAAATAAACCCTAACGGAGTGTAAGGACCTTAACCACTTAAACCCTCTAGACTCTAGAAAACTGGACCGTAGCTGTTTCTGTACTTGAACAACTTCTTTCCATCTAGACCAAATCTCTTCGCCATAAATAGTCGATATACAAGCTCACAACGCCATGGACGGATTAACCCCCGCGAGGGCCCCTGGCCTATAATTTTTTAGGGGCCCCCTCACCCTCCACCATAACCCCCCTCCCTCCCGACGCGCACTACCCAGCTCGGTTTTTAAGCCATGATGATCATCTGTGGGCCAAAAAAACACCTGTAGACAACAGAGGAGGGGCCCGCACATTTGATTTTTAATTAATGTATATATTTAATTTGAGTAAATTGTCAATGACCATGCAGTCCAGTTCCCCCAAGGGCCCCTGAGAGCCAAGGGCCCCTGGCAACGGCCCCACCGGCCCAATGGTTAATACAGCCCTGCACAACGCATCACATTGTGGTGCGTTGTGAGCTTGTAGATCGGCTACTTTTGGCTGATGTTCCCCCCAGAATTTGGACAATGGGGATCCGGTGATTAAGTCTCAGACATTCTTAAAGGGCAAGACCACTTTGGTAGAGCTTTAGGCTGCGTAGTTACCTTGCCATGATGTAAGAACAGAGGTGGGCAAGAAATCAAAAATAATCGCATTGACTAGAAATTGATAATTAAACATTTTGAGATCCGGATCCAGATCCACAAATCCAGTCTGGTCTGGGTTTCTTCCTAATAAAAATAAGGATGACTTCTGTTGTCAAACAGTGTTTTCAGTGGTTTACACTCTCTCGCACCTATGAGTGATCTCAGGTCAGGACTACAAATCCCAGAATACAACTGGAAATTACGTCATCCCAAAATGTTTCGCTCCGCTCGCTCCATGTTATCAGATTTTTATTATAATTATCTCGTAATTTCTGTGTGTTTACATCTATACTGTTAGAATCAGCTTTGTTTGAATTTGTTTACAGGCGTGTGTGTGTGTGTGTGTGTGTGTGTGTGTGTGTGTGTGTGTGTGTGTGTGTGTGTGTGTGTGTGTGTGTGTGTGTGTGTGTGTGTGTGTGAAAAAATAGTGGAATATTTTTTTAGACTGCTTTAAACAAATTAAACCAAATTACAGTATTGGTGTGTGGTGTGACTGCAACATTTTCATGCATGTTAGGGGCGTTCTATTGTGTAACCACTCCAAGGGAATGCACACTCCTATTCATTTGGCCTCCGTGAAACGCTAATGTGATTACACTTATAATATTCTGAGTAAAATTTTATTTGATTTCGTTTAATTAAAAAAAGAGGAGCGTGTTCCACATTGCAAGTGATGTATGTGTCCAGTGCTGATGTGTATAATAGCAAGAAGAATGGATGAGGGATGCTTATTGATCTGGGAAAAGGGGCAACATTGAAAGGAGAGTGCACTATACAGTAGGTGCAGGTCCACACACACACACACACACACACACACACACACACACACACACACACACACACACACACACATTGGCAACATAAGCACCACATCAGTGTTGATTTTGTCTGAAAAATCTTTGTCGACTACCCTTTTTCCACGGCAAAAACAAAATAAGAACAAAATAAAAACTAGTGTTGCAGCTATGATGACTAAACTGGCAAAATCTCGATATTCCGACGGCCTGAAAGTCCGACGGCACGGAGATCCGAATCCGATGTCCCAGAGAGAGAGAAGTCCGCCCCCCCCCCCCTTCATGCGCAGAGGTTGGCATGATTAAAATTATTAATTAATTAGCCTAAAAGCCAGCAAATAAATAGCCAAATCTGAGCACATATCAATATATAAGGCCAAATATCATTAAAAAAAGTATAAAAGCTACTTGAGATGTTTATAGATTAGAATCTTTACACACCTGCTTCCAAATAATTAATTATATAATTCCAGTTCAATGCATATTATGTAGGTCATTTCAATTAAGCTCTCACTCCAGTCAGCGCTGGTATGAAAAGAGTCGAGTAGCTATAGTTTAAACTAGGCTATAAAATGACATAATAGGCTATAGAATGGATCTTCGCCAAGAAGTTGTGAATGAAAACGTAGGCCTGTGCTTTCTTATTTCTTCAAATTGACTGGATCCAACCTGGATCACACAAGTAAGAGGTAACATCCAGGTCTTATCCATCATGCTTTCACATCAAACAAAGTAATCACTCAAACCTATGTGTGAGTGTGACCAAGTTTAACATCACATGCTGCAAGTGTCGGCATCCTCAGTCAGCTGCCTCTCCTCCTCTTTCTCTCCCCCTGTGTGTGTGTCTCTCTGCTCTCATATGCTACTAAATTGAATAGCCTTTAGGACTTTAAGTCTCTCGGACTTTAAGGCCATCGGAAAATCACCACGCGCCCGACTAAACTAAATATATCGACAATTCCATCAACAAATAAGGGGGGACTAGTGCAGAAGAGATCCAGTAGAACTAAAAGACGAGTCATTTTATGTTTGGCCGCGCGCCGGTATGTTGTGCTCTGAAAATAGCAGATCGACTATTTTCAGCATGCAACCAACTGTAAAATCAGACATTACGACGTCATCCACCTGGATTCAAAACCTAGTGGACACCCTAACATCTACCACTCCCGCAAAGAGGAAATCCCTCCCTGGCAAAGGCAATAGGCTTCTGGCACAGCTACAACAAGTACTTATTTGGATTTTATGTTCGTCCAGCATCAGCCAAAAGCCTCACGCGGTCCATACCGACCAACGCACGTGATCGTGACACTCTAGCGGCAGGACTGAGAGGAGCGAACAGCGAAGAGCTGGAAGTGCTGTCTCCATGGTAACCACTAAATGGAGCCAGCAGTGTTTTCACCCACAGAAAACCTGCCTTTGACACCCTGCCCTATGTAGTTAACCTTTGATCTTAGAAAGACACACACACACACACACACACACACACACACACACACACACACACACACACACACACACACACACACACACACACACACACACACACACACACACACACACACACACACACACACACACACACACACACACACACATCACGGGCAGCATGGTTTGAGCCAAGCTGGAGTTGACTTGGGGCCATCATTAAGCCTCTGACATGTAGCATGCAGCACTTAGGTTGCCCCAAGGCCTTGACAGAGGTTAACCAGGCTTTCACACCTAGCCTTGCACACAGCGTGATGGGGCCAGGGAGACTATGCGGTGGTGGAGGAGGCAGAGGCTCTGGGACATTTCTGAAGCCATGAGGATATGCCCTGAAGTCATTCTTGTGCTAAAGGCCCACTGTAACGGGGCACTGGTCGGAATTCGGATCTCACTCAGGTGGTTGAACGTTAGCGCTGAGCCCCATCACCATGTCAGTCTTTGGGACATACATCATGTATGCCTATGTCACACTATGCCATTACCACTTTATGCATATATGACTATGATGAATGTGCTGCTGCACTGGCACTACACTTTACATGTTTGATATCTGCTGCTGATGGTTATGTTTACTTGTTTACTTTACTTATTTTTTTTAGTATGCACCTTATGTACACTGATATTGTAGTAGTGTTATTTGACTTATTTTTCCCTTATTTCTTTCTCTCTTCTTATGAATATGAAAGTTTTGCAACTTAACTCATTTCAGCCTCTTAACGCCTGTAAACTTGTGATGCGACAATAAACTAGAACTTGCTGGGGTTTCTGAAGTACCGGTATGAAATTGCGACGACATCCTCTTGTTTTTTTTTTATGAATTTAAGTGGCTGTGGTGATTTGAAATGAAAAGGTTGAATATCTTTCCAGCCCACGCCTTTTCCTCTCCCGGTTTCCGCTCCCACTTTTATCCTGAACCGCAGCAGCTGACTGACTTGGGAACGGGTTACCCCCAGCCTTTTGTTCTAGCTGAGCTCATTGGCTAAAAAGTGGCATGGATGTAAATGCAGACCGGATTAGCATACATTAGCATGTGTTAGGGACTTGACCGGGGATTGGTGCAAACTTGGCATGCGGAGGGGAGCAGGATTCCCCACGATTCCTGTGAAGCAGGAGACAGGTATGGCAGTTATCCACTGATATGCTAATGCGCCGTAGCGGTAGCGCCCCAGCTCTCTGCCGATGGCAGGGGCCCCACCGTTGACAAAAGAGATTATGTCCATGTGTTTCGAAGATTAATACAGAAGCCCCATTAAATATGACTAAGGCTTCTGCATAATGGGCTAAGTCGTTGCCATTAAAAGAAAGTCATACCTTAATGGTGCAGCCATCATTAATGGCTGGCCAATAGACAGTGCATGGTATTGTTTGTAGTGGATAATGACTAGACCTTTATTCAAACCAGGATAATCTCTTTTCCGAGGGAGCCCTGGCCAAGATGACAGCACAATGACACTGTTGCAAACGACATAAGAACAAACATTAAAGGCACATGGCAAAACTACAGTGGAAACTCTGAGGTCTCTGTCTTCGGCCAGTGCTCAGTGCTGTTATCGCAGAGCGCTACAGTATTTTCCCTGTGACGCCTGTGCTTTGCAATCAGGTTGACCAAATCAGTGGTTCTCAACCTATTCAGGCCGTGATAAGCCTTGGAATAGTAGCAGTAGAGGCATGACATTTAGTTTGACTCTGTTCCACAGATAAATATTGTGAAAGGCCCTGTGAGCTTGTAGAACCGGATTTTCAAAAATGTTGCCTCTTTCTTATTGACAATTTGGATTATTGACAAAAATGTTTCACCAGTTTTTATAGTATAGTTTGTTGATTGATTGATTGATTGATTGATTGATTGCTTGCTTGCTTGATTGATTGATTGATTGATTGATTGATTGATTGATTGATTGATTGCTTTCTTTCTTTCTTTATATTAAACAGGTCCTTCAAATTTCACTTCACCGTCATCTGGGGACCCCCATAATATCATGTGACTACTGTACAGGATGAGAGCCCCTGTCTACTGTAGATACCACATGACATCACTGTGCGCTGAGTTTGTGCGCGGGGCTGTGCTGGTCTCAAAAAGATATGTACCGTTATTCTGTGACCTTTGAGTCTGACGTGATGCTTCAGACAGAGAGACGTGATGCTTCAGAGAGAGAGACCATGACTCACAGTTTACACAAATTCACACAAAGCTGTTGTCGTCAGCTGTATCTGTTGTTAGAAATGACACCACACACAAAATACATTTTGGTTTATTTGTAATGCCAGATAGAGCTGGTTAAACTGTAACATTTTACCAGCAATAATTACAAAGAATATGTTTAATATAACGGCTTCTGCCATCATATAGAGGTCCCAACAACAAGCGATATACGGTGCCTAACAATACAATACACAAGACGCTGAAATGGTCTCTAAAACAATAGTGTTGCATTTTATCTGCTCTTTTTCTAAACTCTGACTCCAACTGTGACTGCCTGGCCATGGTGTCAGGGACAATTTGAGTCCAAATTCATTGTCCCAATTGCTGATATGAGGTATTTGAAGACCGATGAGCCACCACTAATGCTTCCACAAGCAGCACGAATGCTTATAGGGTGGTCTACGCTGTGCCGCAGTGTGGGGGTCATATTGATGTGACTGGAGTGGAGGTGATTGCTGGTCTGAGTAACTTGGGTTTTGGGGCTGTGGCTCCGTGGGGATACCCAGCTGAAAATTCAATTTAACAAAGGAACTACAGTCAGGCTGCGATTCAAGTGCCTCCAATTCCCAGCGTCCCCCAGGGCACTCCGAAGGGAATAGTACATCAGCAGCGCTCTGCAGGAACGGAGCAGGGCGGTTTCTCCTTTCAGGATCTCTCTCTCTCTCTCTCTCTCTCTCTCTCTCTCTCTCTCTCTCTCTCTCGTTCTCTCTCTCCTTCCCCCCCTCGCTCTGTTGTGCTGTAATCTGCGTTTCCAGAGGAGGCTCTGTCTCATAGAGCATAACTCTCAGCATTTCACCTGATTTGGTTCCCTGACAGCAGGGAAATAGCACGGTGCAAATCTATCACAGGCAACACATGTCTGTGTTAAATTGGAATGAAGTGATTATTCCCGTTTTGCCTTCAGACCGGCGAGCTGTGAAGGGGGAGGTCACCGGCTGCGCCGAGGCAACTGCAACTCTGCAGAAGTGGCGAAAAGAGTTAAACTCCCTGTCATCATTGCAATTTCACTTCACGGCAGGGTGTGTACTTTTTTGGTTAGTGGAGAAAGATAGAAGCATAAGAGGAGCTGTGGGGAAATAAGAAAAGAGAAGTATTTCACTGCCTGAAATGTGGCAACCCGCTGTATTGTTGTGTATTTGAAACATCTTTAGAAGAGGAGAAGAGAGTCTTGAGAAGCTGGTGAAAAGAATTACAAAAATAAATAACAGATCGCTCTAAATGTTTTCACAGCCTTATATATCCCTTTCCATAACCGTAACCGTTAGTTATTACCATAAACTTCACACACAGTGAGCCTGCGGCTAAGAAGCACGCACGCACGCACGCACGCACGCACGCACGCACGCACGCACGCACGCACGCACGCACGCACACACACACACACACACACACACACACACTTTCATGCAGTAAACATCCATCATTACAGCGTTAACACTCTTAAGTGCTCCAAATGTCTACGGAGAAGAAGGGAGTTTAAGCCAAATCTCTCCCCGCTGGGAGGAAACGCTCTGGGGTGGACGGTGTGGGGTACCTATGTGGGTCAAGGAGGGTGTGTTGCAATTTAGTTTGTCTTGTGTGTGTGCGTGCATGCACGAGCTCGAGCTCGCACGCGCGCGTGTGTGTGTGCGTGTGTGTGTGGTGCCACTTACAAAGTAAGTCCTTTGTGTTCATTTAACCCTGAGAGTGTGGAAATAGACCCATTAGGGTCAAGGTTATAGATCTTGCGGATTCAACTAAGTCTCAGGACTTTTACAGGGTGCCTGGCCGGCATTAGTGGCATGACGCACATGCACAGAAGTCTTAAAGCAAAGAGGAAAGGTTATTACCAAAACAAAGAAATACCCCTCATTGGTGCAATTAATGCCTGTCAGTCATCTGGCCTCAGTGCGGCAATAACAGCCGGTGCAAATGTCATGACCAAGCCTCGAGGCATGAGCAAACACAGGCACGCGCGCACACACACACACACGCACACACGCACACACACACACACACACACACACACACACACACACGTACACACACATTTATGAAGGGAGTAAATCCTCTCTGGGAGGGTAATATTCAGCTGACAACTTTATCACTACACTGGCTCAGAAGATAGCCCTATAATTCGGGAAAAGAGCCAAGACACCAAAAAATTCCCCCAACGCTCTCTTATTAAAGGGCGTAACTCAAAAGTCTCATAAAAGCAATGGACATCGGCCGGCAGATGCTGGCAACGCACGCACGCACACACATGTCCATCCTTGCATAGTATACCCATGCACAGATGGACATTCACATGCATGCATGTATACACACAAACGCGAACACGCGTGCGCACGCGAGGACTCCTAAGGTCACGAGGTGTATAGGGTTTTACCACAGTTTGCAGAGCATATGGCGGTTCAATCGGTCAGAATGACCCTTGATGTGCTGCAACTGTTCCCTAACTGTGCCAATGAGATCTCCTTGAGCAAACAACACAGAAGTCACTAATTGGGTATCGAATGTAGCTAAGTGTGTGTGCACCGAGCACCGTGCACTGCACTGCACACACCCACCACATGCAACTGGGACTTTGTTTATTCCACACATCAGCACGGCCAGTCATCTGTCAGCATTAGATAAACGTCTCTTTATGGGGTCAACATTTAGCACGCCATAATGACCTATAATTACTAAAAGATTTTATAAGGTCATCATGTTCAGTCAATTTCCCCCACTCCAGAACACAAACACGCACACGCTTGCGTGAACACGCACGCACGCATACACGCATGCACGCACACACACGCATGCACATTTTGACAAAGTAACTTCTCAAATAATTACATTAGGGTAAAAGTAGAATATTTCTCTTTAAGATGTAGTGGAGTAGAAGTAAAAGTATTGCAGGAGTATTACAGCAGATTCTGATTTTAGAGTGGAAATTGAGACGCTCTGGGAGAGACAGAATGTGTTGTTAGAGGTGTTATTTAATGTGAAGCCTATCGTTCATTGTGAGGCTTTGTGAAAACATGTCATTAACACTTCCCAGTGCATGCTGTGAGATCACAGCTTGCATTTGAAATTGATCTCCCAGCTCTCGACACACAGCCACTGCATTGGGAAGTATTAGGCTATGTCACATTCTCCCTTTCCACATCCACTGACAGAACAGACATCATACTGACGTCATAGACACCACCTTCACTTAATGCGGCCCGCAGGTTAATACCGGAATGCTGATATATTATTGATTTCAGCTGTTAACAATTCCAAACATGACCTGCTTTAATTCCTTCAGTCTATATTAGTAGCTTAATGACTAGTATAGTAGTATTACAATTCATTTTTGTCCAATGTATTTGTATTTAGGTTCATGAAGTTAACATGAGTATATAACTAAATGCCTTTGAAATTGAATCAAAATGTTACATTTTAGGATTCCAATAAAAAAATTAAAAAAACAAAACAGGATTCCAATTCAAAAGAGGCAAAAATTGCCGATCTACATGCTCAAAACGCATCGCAGCGCGATGCGTTTTGAGCTTGTAGATCTGCTATTTTTGCTTCTTTTCTATGAGATATGACAAAGTAGGACGTAGCAATATGCAATGTGGCCCTCTGGAGAGAAGGTGGAAATATAGTGGCCCTCGCCATCATCAAAGTTGCCCACCCCTGTCATAGACTGCTCTTATGCCCTTTCCTGAAAACTACAAATCAATAATTTTGTACGAAATATGTTTTCACCCAATTTTTTATTATATTTTATTTTTTACACCTGGAGACCTGATGTTACAATAAAGCTGAAGTTGAAGATGTCGAAAAAAAATGAGTAATGGTCGATATATGTGTCAACCTGATGTATCACTGGGGGGCTCTACTCTGGACATCATTTAACTGGAGAAGAGAGTTGACAGTTTCAATACTTTTTCTTTTTATCGTCTCCGGTGTCTTCAAACCGTTCGCTCCAAAACAAACAAACAACGCATACGCAGCCGTCCTCCAGATAACTGTAGCCGTGAAGTCTCTCGTACGTTTGAAATGGAGAGACAGCGGCTGCAGCAATCCCTTTCAAGGCAGGTCTCAGAAGCTCAAAAAGGCATTGCTTTAGAGAGTGCATTATGTGCCTGTTTAAAAGAGTAGTTCACCCAAAATGACTTATTTTCTACCAGTTACACACCTCATGAAGCCATGGATTGATGGAGATTTATTTTGTTTTCATCGCATTCCTAAGCCAATGATTTGATGAGCGACTCAAAGTCTCCTATTGACCAATGACCCAGTCATCAAATTATTGGCTTAGGAATGCGTCAAAACCCCCCAAAATCAAGAGGTGTGCAATTGATAGAAAATAAGTAATTTTTTGAGCTGCTGCTCATTTAAGACAATATAGGCTATAAGTTCAGGTGTTTACAGCAGGGTTCCCCAATAGGCGGGAGGCTACTGTCTGGCCCTCACCAACCACAGTAATAATGGTGGTATAGGAGCAGCAACAACACTAGTATATTGTCGTTGTCGGGTGGAAACCTTGTATGTCCAAAACCATTTGTTTTGTATCTATCATCTAAAAAATGTACTAAACTAGTGAAAACAGCCGATCTACAAGCACACACCGCCTTTCACTAGTTTTGTCACTTTTGTGCGATGGTCTTGTGTGATGAAGCAGGGCTTTGCTTTACCAAAAAACGAACACATTTGAAACTTGGAGATACAAGGTTTCTGCCCGACAGTGACGATATCTGAACTGTCGCTGGAGTAGAGGGAACGCCACCGTCGCCCCCTGCAATGTTGTGGCCCTCGGCTAGGTACCCTCGGCTAGGTATCCCCAATTAGTTTTCCCCTTGGGGAAAACTAATTGGGGAACCCTGGTGCACATTATGCATACACAACACGTGTAGGTGCATATATTATGTAGTGTATCTATACATTATATCTATATGTCAGGAGGAGCTAATCACCACCACATTTCTTGTGCATGCTGGCAGTTGGCCAGGATGTAACTTTTTATTCCCCCTCACATACGTTGAAATATTATACCTTTAATTTGATAATGGAAGTCAAGTTTCTGACCAGGCTGAAACCTTGCCCAAACTGGGAGTCATCGTACTTCACAAGATCTATTATATCATAGACCAGTGTTGTCACAAACGCATTTATGTCCACATATCGTCGTTGTCGGGTGGAAACCTTGTATGTCTATAACCGTTTGTTTTGTATTTATCATTTTAAAAATGAGTTAAACTAGTGAAAACAGACGATCTACAAGCACAGTTGTGTGCTTGTAGATCGTCTGTTTTCACTACTTTTGTGCAACGGCCTTGTATGGTGAAGCAGGGCTTTACTTTGCGAAAATATTTGCACATTTGAAACTTGGAGATCCAAGGTTTCTGCCCGACAGTGACAATATACTTGTCTTGTCTAAATCACTGTTTCCCAACATCTGGTCCATCATGGCCCACCAGGGGTCCAAGTGGACCCCTACAGGTCTAGTAGGTCTCTGATAGTGTACAAATGAAACCATTTTATTTATTTATTTTACGTTTGTTTGTGAAATTCTCAAACAGTACACTCTCAGAGTTACTACAGAGAGACCCTTCCGTCTGGACCCCCTGGTGGTCCCCGCACCCGATGTTATGAGAACCAGTGGTCTGCATCGCCTTTTAATTGAAATGAATCGGCCTAAACATGCGAGACCTTCCGTAGCATGCGATTCACAAAAAAAAAAAGAGTGGCTGAAAGCCAGAGGAGTGGAATGGTATAAAGAGAGACGTGGAGCGAGGGATTGATAGAGAGATAGGGGGACAGAGTAATGTATAAAGACTATGCATCAGTAGTGAGGAATCTGTCTTGGTGGTAATTGAGTATCTCCTGTCTCTCTGAGTGAGTCACTGCTACAGGCTTCATTACTCCCATCACTGCTCACAGATGCGTGCGTGCATGTGTGCGCGTGCGCGCTTGCCGGAAAGTGTGTGCATGCATGAAAATGTGGGGGAGTGCCTGTATACATGAATATAATCGTCGTTGTCGGGTAAAAACCTTGTTGTATGTCCAAATCGTTTTAAAAACGATCTAAACTAGTGAAAACAGCCGATCTACAAGCACACAACGCCTTGCACCGCGAGGCGTTGTGTGTTTGTAGATCTGCTGTTTTCACTACCTTTTGTGCGACGGCATTGTATGATGAAGCAGGGCTTGCTTTGTGAAAAAACAAACAAAGAGATACAAGGTTTCTGCCCGACAGTGACGATATGTGAGTGTGTGTGTGTGTGTGTGTGGCGGGGGTGGGAAGGGGTTGATGTCGCAGCTTGAGTAAAACACTTTGAAATCCTCCGATGGAATGCTTGACAGGTACTTAAACGCTTCAGTCACTCCCCCATCTCTGTGCGTGACAGCACTCAGTGTGGTGTTTACCCGTTGATCAGGGCGGTCGGAAAGTGACTGTTGCCGTTTATATGCAACAGTGTGTGTCCTGTTGTGTGGAGAGAGAGGAATTAGCCTTGTGCGTGTCCTCCTCCCACCAGAGTCAACCGGGGCTTGTGTGGGTAAAGCGTCAGTGAACGTGTCGTTTATGAATAACATGCAGGAATCATTATCAGCCTCCACCCGGGGTCGCTGGCTGGGGTTATTGTGCTGACAATGTGTAAGCGACGCGTCAATCAGCATGTTCAGGTTTCTGTACCCAACGCTGGCCAGCTTACTGTGTGGGTGAAACAGGCTTTCCTGCCGAGCAATAGTCATCTATTAGACGTCTAGCTAAAAGTGGTCTAATAGAGGTATAGATTTGAACGTTTTTTAGACATCTAAGCTTAGACTAGACGTTGATTAGACGTTATTTCAACGGCTCCATATAGATATAGACAGTGTATATACTGTATATATACATCTATTAGACATCTAAAACATAGACTGCCTACTGTATATATAGACGCCTATTAGACGTCTAATCAATGTCTAGTCTTAGCTTAGACACTAGTAGTACTGTTATGTATGATATGGGCTGTGCGTCATGATATTTTGATCCTATAATTAACATATCTTGTTGGAACCCCGCACCCCAAGGACCCCTGGGGGATCCCCGGACACCACTTTGAGAACCACTGTATGACCTTTTGAGAACAAGAGAAATGAGAGACTTTTCAGGTAGAGACAGCTAGAGCAAGAGAGAGAGAAAGAGAGAGAAAGATAGGATGTGTGTGAGCATGTGTGCGCACGTAAAAGTGAGCGCGCACGACACGTGTGCTTGTGTGCGTGCACATGCGGCCACTTACCATCATTAAGGTGCCTGCCGCTGACAGCACTCTATAGCGCACCGCCACAGCGGAGCGGACCGGGGTTCGCTCTGACATTTCCAACTTGATTCATTGATTCACGGCTGGCAGCCCCAGTGACATACACCCTCTAAACGACCAAACACCCAAACTGTACATTCCCTCCTATAAAACGTGCAGTATAGTACATTTTACACACTCATTCACAAAGAGCGGGGCTTGGCGTGTACAGGATGTTTGTTCATGTACCACTATAAAGCATCGCTTTATGTTAAACCGCTTGGCTGTAAAAAGTCACAACCTCGCCCGTGTTTATGCGTGGCGTCGAAGAGGAGATTACTCGCGAGACCCCCAGACAATCTTTCATAATCTTAAATGAAAAAAAAAAAGAAATCCTTATACATGTTGAATGCAATTCAGACAAGCGTGTGTGTGTGTGTGTGTGTGTGTGTGTGTGTGTGTGTGTGTGTGTGTCGGGGGTATTTATTTTTCCCCTTTGCTGGGGATATTCTGGGGTATAGGCCTCCTCCTCAGCAATAAACCCAGATTTGTGCCAGGGCTTCTCGTTCTAAGCCCTTTGGTGTGAGAGAGGGGGGAAGGGGGGCTTCTTGAGGATAAGTCCTAATGCAGCATCCATGTACAATAGCATTATGTAAATCTGTGTACGGGGCCAGACATGGCCGTCAGTGATTCACAAAAGAGGAAGACAGCTCATTTCCAAGCTGACGACGCTATTGAACGTACGCCATCAATCTTCCCCCTGAATTGTCGACTCCAGTTGCTATAAGGTGAGTCACTTCATCGCCTAAACTTTGATGGGCGCTGTTGTTGTTTTTCTTCTCTTCTTCATATTGTTCCTTGTGAAAGAAAATGTTTACAATATGAAGAAAGCATGCGCATTTTCATACGTATACATTAGTAAATCCATCATTCTTTGTATGTTTATTTCCCGGAGCTATATTCGCGTTTGGGTGCATTATATTAGGGCTCAATATGTTATGGCCATTTGTCATTTTGACGTGACATCACGAGCACACGCGCTCTTTCTCTTGCTCTCTCGAGCTGCCAGTGCCACACGCATGCACTGTTGTTTGCGACGCACGCAGAGAGAGTTTTGAATCCAAAACTGATTGTGGCGACAGAGTCATAAATCTGTGTCCCCTGGGCCCACATCAAAGGGAGATATATAACCACAGGCCATTACATGATTTGTGTGTGTGCGTGAGCGTGCATGCGTGTCTGTTTGCATGTGTTTGTATAGTATAAAGGAAAGTGTGTGTTTGTTTATCTGCGTGTGTGTTTGTCTGCGTGTGTGTGTGTGTGTGTGTGTGTGTGTGTGTGTGTGTGTGTGTGTGTGTGTGTGTGTGCGTGTGCGTGTGCGTGTGCGTGTGCGTGTGTGTGTGTGTGAGACTGGCAATACAATATACACCACAGCATTATCTCCATACACTCAGCAAATCAAGTCACTTATCCAAACTGCTCCATAATAATAAAGCCAACTTCTCTGTGACTGAGTGGATCCCATCTCTATTCCGCCCACGGGAAGCTGGCTGCCCAGATGCCTCTGTGATTGTAAGGAAGAAAAGTCTATAATGGTTACATAAATCACAGCGGACACACATTGTTAATGCATGGGCATGAAAAACAGAGTGAGAAACATAGAAGAAATCAGGGATAAAGGGGAGGATGAGGATTCATAAAGATGAAACGTGTATGTACTATGGATGCAAAAATATGTTCACATGCTCACAGGGTAATTAAGGCATATCATTTCCCATTCTTCTGCAGGCTTTCCATTGATACTCTATGCCCTCCACTCCTACAGCGTTCGCTATTCATTTGAGAGTCCCTTTCGCTTGATTGGCTAATTGGCATTGGCTAATTGGCAAGTGGGAGGTGGACACTATACAGTAGCCAAATGTTACCTTGGCACGGTTTCCCCGAGCCTCTCAAACCAAGGAGGCAATGGAGTGAGGTTCTCCCCACCATTACCCAATTAGCTCCCTGCTTGTCAGCAATCAAGGCATTAGAGCTTGTGGAAATGCAAAGCATATAAGACTGCACTGTGTGTGCCATATTGGATTGAACTAACTGGAGTTAGTTCAGCGACATAGATTGTGATCTGATTGCAGAAGAGAGTTCGATGGCGTAGAGATCAAATGTACCGAGCTGAGTAACAGCGATAGTAGTTCGGTAGCATGAGAAACCTCCAGAGAGGTTTAGTAACTGGGAGATCTGACAAGCTAGGGTAGAGTTAGTTCAATAGCATAGAAGAAAGAATGTACAGTCTCTAATGTACAGTGTGTTAATTAGTTCAGAAACAGTCAGAGCTCTCATATGGAATAAACAAAAAATACTGATGATGCAGAACTCAACTCTGTTGCAGTGGTCTTTTTTTTCAGGCCATTGATGAGCTTTCATAGTTAGCGTTAATATGAAATATGAAAATATGTTTTGACTACAAAGCCTCTAGTCTGTTAGAATACCTGTACTGTTCACCCTACTTGATTTGCAGGAATTGGAAAGTCTGCTCAGCACCACTCTACAATTAGATTCATTTCCACACTGTAGACGCCACACTAATTCTTGGAAATACTGCTGGATCATTGAATATTGAAGAGGGAAGAGCAGGGTTGAGCGAGGGGCATTGGCATCTACAGCAGCAATATGTGCAGAGAGGGTTTAATTTAAATTGAGTTAAGCAGATAAGATGGCTTCGTTTTAAGGGATATAACACAAAGCCTCCATGTTTTCGGTTTTCATCAATTTATTTATTCATCTACTTTCCTTTCTTCTGCCAATCTCTCAACAAACAAAAAAACACAGCTCAGTGAATCTTTCACTTCAATCTAACTCCACTCCCAGTCCCAAACTATAACGCCAGTGTCAGTCAAAAATGACTTCTTTAACACCCAAGGGGCCAAACTCGTTCAGTAACGAGATAAGGCCACTAGAGGTCGCTCTGCCAAAAGAAGTTGTCTCGTTCCTCAACGAGACAACAAAGGGTTAACTGTGCAGCGTGCTGCGCACATGTTGTGTTGTCTGTGAATGACCCTGGTCCATACGTCACACCGTGGCTCGCAGAGACACAGAATGGATGGTCTAGGCTGCAATGACTTCCATTCTAGGCTGAAACATAAAAACAGCTTTATCTATGAATAAGGTGCAAAGAACGCCAGGGAAGCAGAGATCTGCTTGTTTTCACGGCGACACTTTACCGCGATGGTCGGCCCCGGTTTGGATTTTAGTTTCGCGAGCGTTTGTAAACAAATGGATTATCTTCCTCAATCGTCAGTGGACACTCACGTGCACACGCACGAAGCTTCCGAGGCTCTTCAAAATTAAAGCGTAAGTGAACGACGGCAGCAGCAACAGCTAGAAAAGTTAGAAACCTTGGCTTCCCATGTGTTAATAAGAGTGTGCAAAGTCGCGCGCCACGGCTAATCGTGATCTAATTCAGTTTGCCATCTCTCTGTCCCTATCTTTAACCAGACCTCCGGGCCAACTTGTGGGATCTGCACAGAAGACGGCGAGCGAGGGCAGAGGAGAAATGAAGGCCCTTCCCCCGTCGCTACGAATCCATGTCGGTGGCTACGGGAGAGAGGGTTATTTTCATAATCTGAGCCCCCTTTCATTACCGTGCGAGGCGGGGAGAGGGAGAGCTCCTGCCCTCTGGATCACATAATCAGATATTTGAAGGTAGAGGAACAGGAGCCAGGAATGACCCTGCTGTCTCGAACACACACACACGCACGCACGCACGCACTCTCTCACACACACACACACACACACACACACACACACACACACACACACACACACACACACACACACACACACACACACACACACACACACACACAGGCGTGCGTCTGCTGTCAAGGACACATGCATACAGAATCATATTAAAAGCACCTCAAAGCCAAGCGTATGTACAAACATGAAAGGCGGCGTTCACGAATGTTCATAAAGTATTCAAATTCACACGCACACACACACACACACACAGGACGTGTGCATACTAGCATTCCACACACTCACCCTGACGGGAGAATAGGGGGGTATTGGACAGGGTTTGCCCATATATGGACAACAATGTATTTTCCAATAATGTATTCATGCAGAAGAGGGAATGCTGGGCCTGGCAGAGGCATACTTGGCCATCATTATTGGACCACACATACAGACCATAAATTATGCTGTGTTTCTGCGTGCGTGTATTCCATTGTCATTGCCAGGTAACGTGCGCACACAGACACACATGTCATGTATAGTATCTGTGTGTGTGTGTGTGTGGGGGGGGGGGGGGGGGGGGTTTGCAATGCATATTTGTGTCCATATATCATGTACAATATGCATGCCAATTTGCCATGTGTTTGTTTGTGTGGGTGTGTGTGTGTGGGGGGGGGGGGGGGTGTCATAGTGGAGGGGGGGCAAAGATCCTCAATAATGGAGGCTCTTGAGGCTCATATTACTCATTGAGCGCAGGAAGTCATGACGTAGCTAGTTCAGGAGGGGCGAGCTAAGGGTTGACAGCGCGCCGGGGGGGCGGGGGCCAGCGGCCTCAGCCCCCCCCTTTACCCAGAGTACATTAGACCTAGCTGCACAGCTATAGTCAGTTGCTAAGCTCAACGCTGCAGGACACACACAGGTGCCACACCTGTTGCTGCTGGAAGCTGTGCTGCTGCCCATGCACCGCTCCGAGAGGGTGCCTAACTTGGCTGAGTATTTCTGGCTGTTCCTGCTATCTACTATTGCTTATTTCATGTTCTTAGCTGCCAAACTAACTTAGTTAAGAAGCTGTGTTCCGGCCAGGTTGTATGGGAAGGTTGAGGTTGTTATTCTGGTAATCACTGAATGCTAGAAGCTGTGTTCTTGGCCAAGTCGCATGGGTAGTTTTGAGATTGTTATTCGGGTAATCGCTGAATTCTAAAGTTTCAAGGTCCATATTGTCTTGCTAAAGTCGCTGGTGCCCCAGCTGAATTCTGTACTTTAGTCATGTTGCTAAAGCTAATCTAAAGGTGCTACGGGCTTGCTAACATGGCTAAATGTAAACTCAGGATCATAGAAAGTGGGCTGTGGCTACGGGCTAAATGCTAACTTATTTGTGCCCCGGTGGGCCTTTACTGGGCTACCATGAGTTAAGGGAATCTCAGTCGCTGGGTTTGTCGATGATAGCGACAGTGTTTTTGCGACTGCACGGGCCGTATCGGCTAGCATGGAGCAACAGGTTCAATGTATAGTCAGCCAAGAGCTAGCCGGTGGCTATTGCTAGCCGGCTACTCCGGTAAGGATGCTGTTAGCTGGTAAAACAACGTGCTAGCCATGTCAAGGCATAGAGCGGCGGCCCCTCGTGATAACGTGGCCCCGTAGCAAGTATGAAACACGCTAGGAGGATTCAGTTGGTAGGTTGTTGTAGGTATCGGCAGCATTCACCTAGCATCCGAGCTAGCCGAGTTCATGTCAAGCGGTGGTTTACGGCATGACGTCGTCAGCGCATACTAAACGCTGGGGATGGGATATGTAGTTCGCTAGCATGTCAAGCCAGCTGGATTCCGTGCTACAGTCTAATGTGGCAGTCGTTTGTTGCTAATGCTAATTTAAGGTGCTTATGGGTTTCGCTAACGTTGCTAAAGATTAGCGGCTGTCCAGGCTGGGTTCAAGGCAAGGATTATGGCATAAAGGTTGGGTTCGTTGTTGTGGTAAACACGGCCGAGGTCTACTTCTAACTACTGCTTCATCAAGGTAATGGTGCTCTTTCCAGCTGAGTTTGCATACTACAGATCGAGACGGGAGCAGTTGCGGCTCCTGGCTAACGTTAAAATAACTTCAGTGTGCTTGGCTTGCTTGCGACCGTTCGCTAAGGTTAACTCAGTTGCTTGTGCTTATCGGGAACAGTGGTGTATTTGTCGGGAACAGTGGCGTATTGGTGTATTTTGTCAGCCGTATCTGCTACTGTTGAGCAGCGTTCCTTCCTTGCAGTCAGCCAGGGGCTAGCTCTGCTTGTTGTAAGCCGGCTAGCTTTAACTAATGTAAGGATAGCTGCTAGTTGGTAAAACAGCTTGCTAGCCATGTTCTAGGCGCAAGTATGGCCCCGGCTGAAAACGTTGCCTCTATAAACAGCTGCTGCTTATGAGGTGCTAGTTGCTATACTTAGCAGCTACTAAATGGTTCCTGTCGCTTGTATGTCTGCGTGGGCTCCTGGAAGGAGGAAAACCCGCAAGCTCATGGGTGCCACAGTTTACGTGCAAACAATGTTTTGCGTCCGCTAACGCTAGGCGTGCTGTCGGTCTTGACGTCACCAGTTGAACTCGCTAGTGCATGCAGGGAATCGTAGTCTTCTCTAAATGCTCGGTAGCTCCAGCTAAATATTCTCTTCAGTTTCAGCATCCATCAGCTGCAGCTCATCAGCTTCAGATACTAAATTATTCGTATCATTACAGCTCCAGGCTAGAGCACTTCTGGTCCGTAAGGTTATAGTATTGGGTCACATAGCTCACTGTATGTTCTAGTAGTGTTTCCGTAGCTGCTGCACTCGGCTTCAGTGCTGGTTTACAGCTCACGCTCAAGCTGCTACATGATTGTTGTAACATCATGCGCATATCCAGGATTTCTCCTTATCCGTGGCGCCGCTATCTTGGAGGCTAAAATGGGCACATTATGGTGCTAGTGGCTCTTGCTGCCGCTGCTTCAGTCAGATACTAATGTCTCCTATAGTTTCAGCTATTGGTAGCTCCACTCAACCTGCGGCGGCGTGCTAGCATAACTGCTAATAATTACAGCTAAGGCTGATGCTTGGCTGCATCATGTTTTCTTTCAGCTCATGCTAAAGCTAATACTTGTTGGTTGCTAACATTCTGTTATTATTTCAGCAAGGTATTGTTTCTACTGCATGTCAAGCTGTTACCAGGGTGTTGAGTGTTTCTGCTAACATGTTGTCATTTCTGCTCCAGTATGGCAGCTCCAGGCTAAAGCGGCACAGGTTCCACTAATCGTGTTTTACTTTATAGCTTCTTGCTGCGGCTGCTACATGTCTAACTGCTAACATAATTTCTATCCTTTCAGCTCGTGCTGGAGCTGCTGCATAGCTGCTACTACAGCAGGTCGCCATAGCAGCATGGCGCTGCAGCTGCTGAGGTTTTCTGCTAACATATTTATCATTACAGCTCCAGGCCGGAGCTGCGGCATGCCCCCTGCCACGGCATCAGGTTAGCATTGCAGCTTTATGCTAAAGCGGCTACATGTTCCACTAAATCGCGTTTTTCTTTATAGCTTCGGGCCACGGCTGCTACATGTTGCTGCTAACATCTTGTTTGTCCTTTCAGCTTCTTGCTGGAGCTGCTGCATAGCGGTTGCTACAGCATGTCATCATGGCAGCGTCGCGCTGCAGCGGCTGAGTGTTTTCTGCTAACATGTTTGTCTTTATAGTTTCGTCCACTACTGTATAATTCCATGAGACCAGTCAGGAGTCGGTTAGCACTGGAGAGGGCCAACTGCAGCTTCCGCTACCTCTGCCGCTACCATAAGCTGCCAGCCTGCCCGCCCGCCCGCCTGCCTGCCCGCCCGCCTGCCTGCACGCGCCATATTCAGCAGACGGAAGTGGCCTACCGCCTGCCTGCCTTCCCGCCTGCCTGCCTTCCCACCTGCCTGTCGGCCCCCCGTCCGGCTGCCCGTCCACCTGCTACAGCATCAGTTAATGCTATTACTGCTGCTACCATGAGCATGAACCAGCGCTGCGTCGTGCTGGAAGCCGTGGTGCCGGCCCATCTTCCGGGGGCGCTGTCAGGCTGTGACCGTCGTCGCCACCGCCAGGTCGCAAGGGAACATGGGAAGCTGCAGTTTCAGCACCAGCGGTGGGAACTCCTTTCCCAGATGCGCTGAGGAGCCACACTCTAGCAGGTAAATAGCAACGCATTTGCTCGTTCGATTCCGTGAGCGTTCAGCCGCTCTCTAAGCTTGCTAATAATAGGCAATCATAGTTACATAGCAGCGACTTACTTGTACTGAATGTTGGGCTTTAGCCGCTCTCTAGGCTTGCATAGCTTGCCTTAAAAGGTCAAGTCGTGTATCTCGTGGAGATTCTTATTTGTGCAGCAGCAGACTCTGCAGCAGAGCGCTCTGTGGGCTGCGAAAATTTCTCGGTGATCCTAAAAGTCAGCGACCCTAGGCGTGGTTTCATTGTTATGGTCAGCTAAAGCTAAGATTGTATTTTCCGCAGCAAGCACATGCGGTCACCAAGGCCAGGCTTAAGATGTGACTAGCACATGGCCTCTGAAGACTGCAGCTCGCAGTCAAAATCAGGGAAGGTACACCAGTGTCAGTCGCAGAACTAACTCTCCCTTCTGTCCTTTCATGTCCATGCTGAACACCGGGCTGTCTGCCCGACGTCCTCGTCACACGAACCCCGGAGAGAGCTGCCAGATTTGCGGCCCGATCCTGCACGCCCAGCTATCAAGCACACACAACACAGGACTGACCGAAGCGTGATGGTTCCAAGCTAGAGTTGGACGCGCTTCAGTTAACGCTTCTGCTGCTGATGCTAATAGTGCTGCAGGCACTATTAGCAGGGTTGTTCCATAGGGTTTCACTATGCTGCTTCTGCTGCGTTTACCAGGGGCATGTGCCCCCGATAGGTTGCGTGCTCAATTGCTGCTGCTGCTGCGTTTAATCGGGGCACCCGCCCCTGATAGGTTGCATGTTTACGTGCTGCTCTGTTGCGCTTCACAGGTCTTTAGAAAGAAGCTCCAAGCTCAGAGGCTCATGAGCAGCCAGGCGACGCTGGAGTGACCGAACCAGCGGTCGATTAAAGACTGATTGCGTCA
Source organism: Nannobrachium achirus (assembly GCF_963921795.1). Lineage (NCBI taxonomy): Eukaryota > Metazoa > Chordata > Actinopteri > Myctophiformes > Myctophidae > Nannobrachium > Nannobrachium achirus. The sequence goes on along the minus strand of NC_137818.1, from coordinate 33,463,467 downwards.
AGCTGAGAGTAATCAGGGCGCTTCAGGCGGAGCCATGTATACTGTGGGAGGTTTTCTTCCCTAGCAAAGCAAGGTGGTCGGGGGTGGTAGAATATTAAAAAGGGCTGCATAAATCTTGTATAAAAAATATAAAATGCATAAAAATAAAAAATAAAAAAAATTAAATGTATATAAATTAATAAAGTATTCTGGGTGCTGGGCGCAATGTTTTTGTATGCTTAGATAGGTTAGTTTAGTTATATGCGCTTCTGGTCACAGCAGTGTCCAAGCTGTTAGGCCCGCGGAAACAAATCATCCTCACCGATGATTAGGAGCCTTATGGATTCTAAAGCATTGCGTGTTTTGGGGGGGGACCCGCGTGGGTCCTTTCTTTGGGGGTATCGGATCATGTGTCCACGGAGAGCTTAATTCACGATATAACGTTATATATATCGTGACCCGCGGTACACTGATCCGATGGTAGAATCCATATGCCACTCCTAGGTTCCGCTTGAAGTTTAGATAGTGCTGCATTTATCCATGCTTGCTGCTTATTTCATTATGCTATCTGCTGCTCATGTCATTAGTTGCTGCTGTATTTGCTGCTTATCTCTATGTGCTATATTGCTGCTTGTATGCTTCATTCTTGTCAATAAAGCCCATTCAACCTAATGGTCGTCCCTCCTGAAATTGAGCGCAGGAAGTCATGACGTAGCTAGTTCAGGAGGGGCGAGCTAAGGGTTGACAGCGCGCCGGGGGGGCGGGGGCCAGCGGCCTCAGCCCCCCCCTTTACCCAGAGTACATTAGACCTAGCTGCACAGCTATAGTCAGTTGCTAAGCTCAACGCTGCCCCACCGCCATCCCCAGCGTCCACCTCAATGGATTATGCTTATCCCCGCTGGGGGTATCGGATCATGTGTCCACGGAGAGCTTAATTCACGATATAACGTTATATATATCGTGACCCGCGGTACACTGATCCGATGGTAGAATCCATATGCCACTCCTAGGTTCCGCTTGAAGTTTAGATAGTGCTGCATTTATCCATGCTTGCTGCTTATTTCATTATGCTATCTGCTGCTCATGTCATTAGTTGCTGCTGTATTTGCTGCTTATCTCTATGTGCTATATTGCTGCTTGTATGCTTCATTCTTGTCAATAAAGCCCATTCAACCTAATGGTCGTCCCTCCTGAACTTACAAAAAGCACACAATAGTTTGGTCCGACTCTGCGATGGGATTCACAGACTGTGATCAAATCACTTTGAGTGTAAATATCCGGTCTGTATGGAAACGGTCTGTGTGCATACATGTGTGTGTGCATTACTGTGCAAATTACCTGATACATAGACAGAGTCGAGACTTCTCACAGGTCATACAGTGTGGATTCAACGGTTTCAAGATGATATGTTATTGTTTATTATTTCTCCTACATATATACAACACCAAAATCAAATCAAATCCTACAGTGTTGATGAAACATAATGGCACATCTTGTCGAAATCAAGAGTATATACCGGTAGGCCTACTGTGAGATAGTTTAACACAGTTTAACACAGTTTAAGAATGGTTTAACCTATCAACTGTTGTTTAGATCAGCCAGCAAACTTCTTTTTACAAGTTTATACCCTAACCCTATTTTATTGTCTGTAAAATAGTTGGGTGTGAAAATTGCCCATCTACTATATAAGTTCAATTTGGTCTATCAGTGGTGAGTGGGCAGGTGTGTTGTGCCTATGCGTCATTGTGCTTGGCAAGCTGATAGCATATCATCATCAACGTTGCGCAGCGTTATCAGCTTGTACGTAAATTATTTATGTAAAAGCTGATAACGTGGTGCAAAGCACAACCATATTTTCGTTTTCTTAAGTTAAATAAACATTCTCTTAAGCATAATACTCCAAGCATTTAACCACCAAGTGTATGTGGAGAAAGGATGGTTGAAATGCACGACATGCGATATACATGCAGGCATAAACACATATTACAGGTTATTGTTAATTCCGCCAGGCCAAAGGTGTGGCTGCGAATATATTTTCATCCCGTCCGTCCGTCCGTCCGTCCGTCCGTCCGTCCGTCCGTCCGTCCCGTCCGTGTGTGTGTGTGTGTGTGCGTGCGTGTGTTCGTCCGTCCGTCCGTCCGTCCGTCCGTCCGTCCGTCCTCCCGTCCGTCCGTCCTCCCGTCCGTGTGTGTGTGTGTGTGTGCGTGCGTGTGTTCGTCCGTCTGTCTGTGGACAGCTAATCTCCGCCATTGTTGAACCGTGAAACTGTGCACGCATACTCCCTGGACGCCAGAGCAGAACCTCTGCCTCTGTATATTATACTAGAAGCTGGGCCGCCCTCCAGCGTCTAGTCGGCGCCCTGGCCAACTCGGGAACGATGTAAATAGGGAATGAATGCCTCGGCCCTTTAATGCAAACCCCATTATACCTGTTGTCATAGGACCCGTTTTGACCATCTGTTTGCCTGTGTCCATTTATATATGGAGATCACTGCAGATATAGTTCTGGGTCCATTTTATGCCCATATATGGGTGGGTGACGTGACGTAGCGTTTTCACTGTCCTCGGTGTCAAACATGTATAAATAAAAAATATATTTGTCAAAAACCTTCTGAATATTGTGCAGGACATTAAGCTTTATGTGAACTTACTCAAGATTAAAACATTTCATTCCTCATTTCTTCAGAATTTTCAACCAAACATGGCAAAACTCATGGTGTGACTGTCCCGACCTTGTTTCTCAAAGTGGGAACTTGAATAAAACTAAGAAAAAGAATTGCTAAAATTCATTTAAAAATGAATTTAGGCTCACAAAAATGTCTATTTGTGAGCCTATATCTTTTCAAAGTCAAAGCATAATGTTTTCAGTCATTTCTGATCTAAAAGATTTTGTCCCCCAAACCAAAATCATTTGGTGTGACACTAATTTGGAAAAATTAAACAGGCAATTATTTGGACACCTATTGGCTAAAGAGGTCCTTCTTCTGTAAGGCTATTCAGCACTCCCAGCACAACTGCAAGACAGGTGTCTGAGGTGAGTTATGATTTTAACATTTTCATGAAATGCCATCTTGTTGAAACTTTGACAAGTGTGGCACTTCTGGATGCCTGTTGGTGTGACACCTTTTCATTAAAAAAGCTAAAGTTATTTGAAGTTTTGGTCATAATTACATGTAAATCTAGGTTGCTTTGTTATAGCTAGCATGTTGTTAGCATGCTAATGTGTACCTAGTAGCCTCAAGGTAAACCTAAATGCAGAAAACGTAATATGGTGTCCTCGACTCAGACCTTATCGCCAGGATCAACTAAGCTTATAGCTTATCATCACATCCAACCATCTTAAGATACTCAGCTAGTGGGGAATGCTCTCTTCCCTGGTGAGAATTGCCCCTTTATATAGGGCTTGTTTGTGTATTGTATGACATCACGCCACATCATTAGCTGTGGACTCTGTGATGTCATCGTATCTCCATATATGGCCATCTCCGTATATGGAGATATAAGTCGTCCATGCCCAAGTATGGGCTGGTGAGGTCAGACTTTGTGTGATGCGTAGGTTATCTCCATATATGGAGATTCAACATTCCAGGTGTAACTATGGCTGCCGATGTCATACTGATGTCAGCAGTGTGATGTCATACTGATGCGGAGATATGAGCAGGGCAAAGGTGTGACGTGTGACGTGTGACCGACGGACGGACGGACGGACGGACGGACGGACGGACGGACGGACGGACGGACGGACGGACGGACGGACGGACGGACGGACGGACGGCCGGTGGAGGTTTTGATACTAAACTGCGACCTTACGGTCGCAATAATATCCTGTTCCGAAATATTAAGGCCATGTTATTTAATGTTAAAGCAATTTTACTGTTGCTGTTTTTCCTGGGTAATTGTTTAATCAATCAGTAAAGTTCAGTACTCACTAATAGGTAGGTTAAAACACAATTTGCTTTGACACATGAAGATATAATCATACGGTGTGACACTAAATCATTTGGTGTGACATTCCAAATAGTGAAAAATCATACCTTTATTAATGATGAAACCAAAAAGGATTTTATGGATTACATAGAAAATAGTATCAGGAAGAGTCACAAATATTTGTGTAATTTTAGAGAAAGTTTTGTCAGAATAAACACAGAGTGTTGATTATGAAAAAGAAATACAGATTTAATTAATTTTCACAAAACTATAGTGGATCACAGGTTAGTTAATGATAAAGGACCTTGATAAAGTGAGTAACATAAGAAAGGTGTACTCCATTTTCATTTTATGAACAATTATTGTCATGTCACACCATATGACGATTTTAGGCACAAGTACAACAAACTGCTGAATAAAGTCTGATTCCAATAAAATATCTAAAAACAAAATGTGTTTCCATAAAGTTGAGAGTGAGTAGAACAAAAGTAAATAATTTTTATGCCTGCTATTTAAAGTTTTTTTAAAAACACATTTTTGGGGGCATCACGTCACTGACCCATATGCCTATATATGGAGATATCTGTCTATTTGCGTCCATTTTATGCCCATATATGGAGATCTCTGTATCTGTTTGTCTGTGTCCCTTTATGCCCGTATATGGAGATATCTGTTTATCTGCGTCCATTTTATGCCCATATATGAGATTTCTGTCGCTTTTTGTTTGTTTCTTCTTTAAGCAGAATACACAGCCTGCTTAAATCTGCATCATTCAAGTCATCCTCCCAGTCCCACGCTTATGCCCATATATGGAGATCACTGCAGATATAGTTCTGGGTCCATTTTATGCCCATATATGCCCATATATGGAGATATATGTCTATTTGCGTCCATTTTATGCCCATATATGGAGATCTCTGTATCTGTCTGTTTGTGTCCCTTTATGCCCGTATATGGAGATATCTGTTTATCTGCGTCCATTTTATGCCCATATATGAGATCTCTGTCGCTTTTTGTTTGTTTCTTCTTTAAAGGTCCATGAAACACAAAATCACTTTTTCTATAAATATATATTATATCAATGAGTCACTTGTGATGGGGGGCAATGATATGGTTCATTTTGTCCATATGCTTGTGGATTCAGAGCTTTCTGCTGTCTCTGTAGCTATTTCTGTGTTCTTCCATTGTCAGGGTAGAAAATAAATATTTCGCGCCACTCATTAAATATTTGCTCACTGTGTACCATTAGTACAGTGTGACGTGGTTTATCTAATTAATATTAATGTTTGTTTTATATAGATTTGTATCAATGGGGGGCGTGGTTTCACTGTAGGCTGCTTACAGCCAGAGAGCAGAGCTGGCTGGGACTGCGGCTGCTGTCTCGACCGTGGGGCAGGGCTGTTGATGTTAGACTCAGTGGTGGAAAGTAACACTTGTTACATGTTGGAAGTATATTAATACTGCGATGTAGAAACACTCTGTTACAAGTAAATGTCCAGGATTCAAAATGTACTCGTAAAAGTAAAAAATAGCGGATCTACAAGCTCACAACGCGTCGCGAAAGCGGCGCAGCTATTTTTCGTGCATGGACGCTAGGCTAGCGCTGATAGCTATTTTCTGTATGTGTGTAGTGTAGCCTATGTGTGTGTGTGTCGTGACAGTGCGCGCACACACACACAACGTCCACACACGAAAAATAGCAGATCTACAAGCTCACAACGCGTCGCTTTCGAGACGTGTTGTGAGCTTGTAGATCGGCTATGTAGCCGAGCTAAATCAGCTAATAGCCGTAGCAGCAGCAGCCTCTCGTAAACACGTTGGTTTCGGCTATTTTGTGACTGTAGTGTGTGTGTGTGTGTGTGTGTGTGTGTGTGTGTGTGTGTGTGTGTGTGTGTGTGTGTGTGTGTGTGTGTGTGTGCGTGTGTGCGCGCACTGTCACCACACAAACAAACACGTGTCACACACACACACACTACACTGTCACAAAATAGCCGAAACAAACGTGTTTACGAGAGGCTGCTGCTGCTACGGCTATTAGCTGATTTAGCTCGGCTACATAGCCGATCTACAAGCACACAACGCGTCTCGAAAGCGACGCTTTGTGAGCTTGTAGATCTGCTATTTTTCGTGTGGACGTTGTGTGTGTGTGCGCGCACTGTCACGACACACACACATACACACACAGGCTACACTACACACATACAGAAAATAGCTATCAGCGCTAGCCTAGCATCCATTCTTCTCCGGTTCCGTGTAAAACAGTCCAGAGCTGGAGAAAGTTTGTCCATGGATAAAAGCTCAGAAAGCTTGTTTGTAAAATACTTGCACATTATAATTGGTTATAGAACATAGAGTTGACGAATCTTTATACTTTTTACACCTCCAATGGCTGGTTTTAAAAAATGTTTCCGAAATGGAAATAGCAACGTGCCCACTGCTGACAGCTTCGCTCTGTCTCTCTCTGATAGAACACGCATTACTCCGCCCCCCATAGGCGATTCTAGCCTCTTCCAGCGGGGGGTGCACGACCTCTATTACCTCATGCACGCGCGCGCAGCGTGCGCCTCATGCGTGCGAAAAAAATTGCGGATATTAGCGGTTTTGTAATGTTGTTTTAGCGGATTTCTGCAGTTAATTTTGTACCCAAATGTAACACAATATAAACAAAAAAAGTGTAAAACAGGTGCTTCTTTTTCTAGACACCATGAGCATGTCTAGTATAGGATTTATTTACTTATTTTGCAGACAGAGGCAGCAAAGCCAAACATCAAGTTAATCATCATTCATCAAGCAGTCATTTACAGTGTCAAATAAGCATTTCACAAAAACAAATAGTAGACACATCCTTATTACACAATGAACTGCAGCCTCCGGGTTTTGACACTTGCAAACCTTTCAATTATTTTCTGCACTTATCTGACACTCTTTTATCAGTCATGGTTGTCCGTAAATACGTTTTTAGTTGTCTCAAAGTAGAGAAACTGCGCTCAGCTGAAGCACTCGTAACTGGTATGGTGAGGTACAGTGTGTAGACGTGTTTTAATGTACCAAATGAATCAGAATTATGCATTCCCTTCTCTTGAAAAAAGCAAGTTTCTTTTCAAACAGTGTCGTGTCCTCCATTTCTTTTTTTTGCGCACATTCTCTTCCCTGTACATGGAAGTCATTACAGAGATTTCAGCTTTCAGAACATCTGCATCAAGAGTGTATGTTTGACATACGTCTGTCACACTTTTTTCTGAAGGGCTATCTGAGGTTACAACATCAGCAAGACACTGGAGGATATGAAAATCGTTTTCAGAAAAGCGCCCCTCAAGCTGTTGTATGAGTGTGTCCAGTGTTCTATACAGAATATCACATCGGTAATAATCCGCTGCTGTGTTCGGTTCTACACGGCGGCAGAACCATTTTGGGCTTAATATAATAGGGTTTATAAAAGCATGATCTGACTGTCTTAGTCTTACCTTGGGCTGGTCAGGAGGAAATGGTTCAGTCACGCACAGTGAGACAAGAGTCCTGGCTGATAGAGCCTGAGGTCTGTGTTTTGTAGAGGAAAGTCAGGTACAAAATGATCCTCTCCATGTGATGTTTCAGGGCAAGCAGCTATATTATAATATCTACCGGTAGTCACGTCCATAGTAGTGAAGAGCTCGAACTCCATGCTTTATTTTTAACAGATGTTGTTTTCAATTTCAATACTGGCGCGTGGATATGACATCACATCAGGAGGGGAGGGGGGGGCTGCCTGGAGCTGCCAGCCTCTATCACTACCACTAGGGGGTGTTGTTGTATTCGGTCTGAGTTTGTTTCTTCTTTAAGCAGAATACACAGCCTGCTTAAATCTGCATCATTCAAGTCATCCTCCCAGTCCCACGCTTATGCCCATATATGGAGATCACTGCAGATATAGTTCTGGGTCCATTTTATGCCCATATATGCCCATATATGGAGATATATGTCTATTTGCGTCCATTTTATGCCCATATATGGAGATCTCTGTATCTGTCTGTTTGTGTCCCTTTATGCCCGTATATGGAGATATCTGTTTATCTGCGTCCATTTTATGCCCATATATGAGATCTCTGTCGCTTTTTGTTTGTTTCTTCTTTAAAGGTCCATGAAACACAAAATCACTTTTTCTATAAATATATATTATATCAATGAGTCACTTGTGATGGGGGGCAATGATATGGTTCATTTTGTCCATATGCTTGTGGATTCAGAGCTTTCTGCTGTCTCTGTAGCTATTTCTGTGTTCTTCCATTGTCAGGGTAGAAAATAAATATTTCGCGCCACTCATTAAATATTTGCTCACTGTGTACCATTAGTACAGTGTGACGTGGTTTATCTAATTAATATTAATGTTTGTTTTATATAGATTTGTATCAATGGGGGGCGTGGTTTCACTGTAGGCTGCTTACAGCCAGAGAGCAGAGCTGGCTGGGACTGCGGCTGCTGTCTCGACCGTGGGGCAGGGCTGTTGATGTTAGACTCAGTGGTGGAAAGTAACACTTGTTACATGTTGGAAGTATATTAATACTGCGATGTAGAAACACTCTGTTACAAGTAAATGTCCAGGATTCAAAATGTACTCGTAAAAGTAAAAAATAGCGGATCTACAAGCTCACAACGCGTCGCGAAAGCGGCGCAGCTATTTTTCGTGCATGGACGCTAGGCTAGCGCTGATAGCTATTTTCTGTATGTGTGTAGTGTAGCCTATGTGTGTGTGTGTCGTGACAGTGCGCGCACACACACACAACGTCCACACACGAAAAATAGCAGATCTACAAGCTCACAACGCGTCGCTTTCGAGACGTGTTGTGAGCTTGTAGATCGGCTATGTAGCCGAGCTAAATCAGCTAATAGCCGTAGCAGCAGCAGCCTCTCGTAAACACGTTGGTTTCGGCTATTTTGTGACTGTAGTGTGTGTGTGTGTGTGTGTGTGTGTGTGTGTGTGTGTGTGTGTGTGTGTGTGTGTGTGTGTGTGTGTGTGTGCGTGTGTGCGCGCACTGTCACCACACAAACAAACACGTGTCACACACACACACACTACACTGTCACAAAATAGCCGAAACAAACGTGTTTACGAGAGGCTGCTGCTGCTACGGCTATTAGCTGATTTAGCTCGGCTACATAGCCGATCTACAAGCACACAACGCGTCTCGAAAGCGACGCTTTGTGAGCTTGTAGATCTGCTATTTTTCGTGTGGACGTTGTGTGTGTGTGCGCGCACTGTCACGACACACACACATACACACACAGGCTACACTACACACATACAGAAAATAGCTATCAGCGCTAGCCTAGCATCCATTCTTCTCCGGTTCCGTGTAAAACAGTCCAGAGCTGGAGAAAGTTTGTCCATGGATAAAAGCTCAGAAAGCTTGTTTGTAAAATACTTGCACATTATAATTGGTTATAGAACATAGAGTTGACGAATCTTTATACTTTTTACACCTCCAATGGCTGGTTTTAAAAAATGTTTCCGAAATGGAAATAGCAACGTGCCCACTGCTGACAGCTTCGCTCTGTCTCTCTCTGATAGAACACGCATTACTCCGCCCCCCATAGGCGATTCTAGCCTCTTCCAGCGGGGGGTGCACGACCTCTATTACCTCATGCACGCGCGCGCAGCGTGCGCCTCATGCGTGCGAAAAAAATTGCGGATATTAGCGGTTTTGTAATGTTGTTTTAGCGGATTTCTGCAGTTAATTTTGTACCCAAATGTAACACAATATAAACAAAAAAAGTGTAAAACAGGTGCTTCTTTTTCTAGACACCATGAGCATGTCTAGTATAGGATTTATTTACTTATTTTGCAGACAGAGGCAGCAAAGCCAAACATCAAGTTAATCATCATTCATCAAGCAGTCATTTACAGTGTCAAATAAGCATTTCACAAAAACAAATAGTAGACACATCCTTATTACACAATGAACTGCAGCCTCCGGGTTTTGACACTTGCAAACCTTTCAATTATTTTCT
>NC_137818.1:33446077-33448577 GCF_963921795.1 Nannobrachium achirus | reverse complement strand
CAACACAAGGATGGGTAGGATCAGGAACGGGATAACACATGTTAGATGTTTTGGAGATAAAGCCAGAGAGGCCAAACAGAGATGGTGAGTATATCGGTAGCAGGATGCTGAGGTTGGAACTGCCAGGCAGCAGGCTATGGATGTAGTGAAAGAGAACATGAAGTGAGTTGGTGTAAGAGAAGAGGAGGCAAAGGACAGGGTGAGGTCGGAGGCAGATGATTCACTGTGGCGACCCCTGAAGGGAACAGCCGAATGAAGAGGAAAACTATGTGGGGGATCCAGACAATGTAAAGATTGTCACGGCACTCGCTCCATAAAAGAGAATACATTATTTTAAGGGTTTCAGCCCAGTCGGCCTCCGTCAGCTTGTTTTCAGCATACAGCTACTGTAATAGCAGTGGTGTGACATGGATTTTAGAAGTGGCGCCCGTCTAAATTCGTGACGTGATGATTCATGTGAGGCGCGCGTGCAGCTAAATAAGTCTGGGCTTGCCGAGCCCAACCGAGCCCACGGCATCTCACCCCTGGCTAATAGTGACTTCAAACTGTCATTATGTGGGGTTGAGCGTGTTCTAATCTATTAAGGTAAAATTGGCAACGTCGTAGAGAAAATAAGAAAGATAAAGGATTGAGGATGCCTTGCATACTGCACACCTCTATGACCTACATTTTGATTACCTGTCGCCATGGAATCACAATTCCCAAATCCAGTGTTTCACTTTTTGAGCGGTGGTCACAACGCTCCTATACGTGGCCGTGTGTGTGGGTATGTCTGTCTGTCTGCGTGTCTGTCTGTCTGTCTGTCTGTCTGTAGCCTGCAGTAACCTTTTCTGACCACACATGTTAAGGGAGGGGCGCTGTTGTTCAGGCCAGGCCAGACCAGGCACACACACACACGCACACGCTCACACACACACACACACACACACACACACACACACAGGGGGGAAGGGGGGGGGGGGGGGGGGGGGGGACCACCGCTCAGTTCACACGGGTGTGATTTTTTTCTTCTTGCGCTTATGAGTAGACTCATGGTTAGGTACTGTACAAGAATAACTGGTATACATCAGGCCTGCCAGATGGAAGAATTCATTCCCTCAGAGTCAAAGGGAAAGTCTTGTCTTGCAATATATCATGTCCAGCCTCTGGTTCTGATACAAAAATAACTCTGCACAGCATAGCAGGGATTCAGCATGGCTCTTGCTTTCAGAATGGGCTGCCAAACTTACTTTTTTGGATAAAATATTCAGGCACCTGAGCACTCTGGCTTTTGCTGATACCATCTATGGACATAGCCTCGCGTAGGCAGACGAATCTGCCATTGCAAAGAAAATGTGCCTTTGGCCGATTAGGTCTGGCCCCGCTCAGTTATTCAAATATTTCACGGCTCACAAGTCGTGAGGAACCAACCAGGGCCCAGTATGCAAATGTAGGGCGTATCACCTTTGCGCTGCTCTGATTGGTTGTAGGTTTCAATCTTTTTGTAACTGACCCTTGGGGAAAAAACAAACAAACAAAAAAACACTGACACCAACCAGGGTCCAGTATGCAAATGTAGGGCGGGTGTATCACCTTTGCACTACTCTGATTGGTTCTAGGTCTAACCAATAACCAATGTTGTAACCGCCTCTTGGAAAAGAAATACTGTAACACTGAGAAGAACCATACTAATATCCACGCAATTTTATTTTCTGGCTATGCGAGGCTACTAAGGACACAATACTGTACACAGAAAGATCCTCTGTGTTAACTTAACACTAAGGACCTGTGTGGTTCTCAAACTTTCTTTGCTAGTGTTCCTCTGCCCTACAACAATATTTTACCAGAGAAATAATAATATTATTTTAGCTGACTACTTAACTTCACCAGCACAAAACATTCTTCATGATAATCTTTGGTGTTTCTCCTTCTTTGTCTGCTCTGTTTGCAGTAGTGCGTTTCAACCACTTATATATGTCTTCGATCTTCTTTTGTTTGGCTTTCACGTTTGAAACTCCCCTAGGTCCTGGTCAAAAGGCAGCGAGCTAACTGGCTACTTGTTTCATTGTCTATATTGGCGTATATTTCATTGGCTGGTGGTGGCTGACGCATATAGGCGTTTGGTTCCATAGAAAAGCACCTCAAATATGTTTCAAGCGTTCCAAGATTTTTTGACAAAAGTACCCCTTAGGAATACCCCGAATACCCCTGGAGGTACTGCTACCCCCATTTGAGAAACACAACTGGTAGGACGTATAGGACGTATAGGACGTATAGGTGCAATCGCTAGCTCACTATAGGGCCTGTATGCCCTTGAAATGCCTCCCCCCCACACACACACACCCACCCCTCACCACCCACTCCGTTCAGATAGGAACATTCCTACACATCGGTCCAAATGGAATATGGAGAACAGACAGTACATCTCCGCTGCTTCTATTGGCAAACCGGTGCTCTTAATTTAAAAATGTATTAGAGCAAAAAAGCAAGATCGAAAATGCACTTGTGAATGGAGACAAAC
>NC_137818.1:33393577-33441077 GCF_963921795.1 Nannobrachium achirus | reverse complement strand
GGATCCATAGAAGTAGAAGTATTGGAAATTGGAAATACTGAAGTAAAGTACAAACACCTCCAAACCGTACTCAAGTACAGTATAAGTAAATCTACTTTACTTTCCACCACTGTGCGTCAGCAAATTGAACCACAAGCTATTTGCATCTCTCATCAGCGCTGCCTGTTCCTCATTAGTTAACGCTTTCAAATCAATATGCCACCCATTCTCTTTAGGCCGCTCTCTGCTCTCGCGTTTCCCCTCTCTCGCCCGCTCATCCGTGCCCTGCAACCTCGTTTTGCGCGCCGTCAATGTCGTTCTCGTCGCCCGCGCTAAGCTTCTCTCAAGGTTATTATATCCTGGTGTCATTTGTTCTCATTGCACATTGTAACGCAAAGGGCTCTAGAGGCTGAATGGGCACAAAGAACCCATGGCCAGCAACATCCGCTCTTCATAACACTAAGCAGATATACTTTGTGACACAGACCGTATACACAAGCCCCACTCACATCAGCCGCCGCAGTGGCGGGGGAGGGAGAGTGGCTGACTGTCTAGGAACCGGAATACTCCTGGTTCTATTTCCTAAGAATGCATTTGTGTCTCCATCCGGAATCAATGCGGCTCAATTTATTAAAATCCAATTATTGAAAAAAAAAGGAAGAAAAAAATCTACTTATTGTCTTAGGAATGTGACAAATTCAAAACATTTCTATTGAACTTTGCTAAAATCCCCCATTGATTCCGGATGGTGACACAAATGGATTTGTTGTCTCCATCCGGGATCAATGGGGGTCAATTTATTCAAATCAATTATTGTAAAGCGACAAATACGAAACATTTCTGTTGAACTCAAGTCTTCATGGGGTGAGTAATCATTTACTGTCATTTTGGGGGTGAACTACTCCTTTAAGTGGTTAATACGACTAATCAATTTAGTCTATTATGAAAAATACAAATCGAATTTCGAATTTCGTCAAGAAAACACACTTCTCAATCATCTGATGAATCCAAAAAGTAATTGATATAGTCAATTATCACTAATTGTAACGTACAACGTGTTTTGGATAAGAGGCGGTGTAGAAATACAGGCATTAGCATTTCAATACTATGTAAGTACAGAAGTCAGTGAACCACTGTAGCGTTGTCGCTCCGTCCCCAAGAGGAATTGTGGGAAAAATGTGATTTCTTGTTCCCTCGTTAGACATCACAATGCGCAAGAAAGAATGTGACAACAAGCGGAGTGGATTGAGAGATGTCTCCCTCTTAATATTTAATACTGCATTCCACTACTTTGTGAGGAAAGGAAATTGTGCTAGAAAGTGTTGGAAATAATAACTCCAGACAGAATGGATAGAGTTCATGATCATGGGGGACTTTTGGAGGAACACAGACAGAATATACCAACCTCAAAACAACCAGACATCCCTGTGCCTGCATGAATCCTCCACATCAACTGGCTCCGTCCATCTTTTGGCACAAATTAACTAATTGCGACCACAGGTCACAGTTAACTATGAAAAACGTCACATTTTGTCAGTAAAGTCACAGTAGGAGCGAGATCATTTAGCGACCTACAACCGGGTCGCGACGTGGTCGTTAGTTTTCAGCAACCGGGTCGCTAAATCGAGCGACCGGGTCGCTAAATCGAGCGACCGGGTCGTTAAATCACCGACCGCGCCGCTAAACCGACCGACCCGGTCGCTAAATCTACCGACCTGCCTGCAGTTTTAGGTCGGTAGATTTAGCGACCCGGTTGGTACATCTAGTGACCCGGTCGGAAGATTTTGCGCCCCAGTCGGTCGATTTAGCGACCCCGTCGCTCGCTTTAGCGGCGCGGTCGGTGATTTAGCGACACGGTCGGTGATTTAGCGACCCGGTCGGGAGGTTGCGTGGCAGGTTAGCCTAACTGAGGTAAGGTTACTGAGGTTAGGGTTAGGGTTAGGGTTAGGGTTAGTAGCCCGGTGGTCGGTGGAAGCGACCACCGGTCGGTGGATTCACCTACCCAGTCGCTGGATTAGCGTCCCGGTCGTTGGAATTAGCGTCCCGGTCGGTGGAATTAGCGTCCCGGTCGGTGGTTTTAGCGTCCCGGTCGGTGGTTTTAGCGTCCCGGTCGGTCGATTTAGCAACCCGGTCGGTGTTTTAGCGTCCCGGTCGGTGGTTTTAACGTCCCGGTCGGTGGTTCTAGCGTCCCGGTCGGTGGTTTTACCGTCCCAGTCGGTCGATTTAGCGACCCAGTCGCTGAAAATTACCGACCACGTCGCGACCCGGTTGTAGGTCGCTAAATGATCTCGCCCTCTCTCTAAAGTCAGAGGGTAACACCTCAATGTCTATAGCTGACCTATGACATCACATTGTTGTGACATCACATTGTTGTGGCATCACATTCTGTCCCTGTCCCTGGTATGCCCATATATGAAGATCCCTGATGTCATCAATATTAAGCCCATAGCTTGGAATGCCCATATATGGACATATTGTGTGAGTCTCATGTGGTATATATACCATAAGACATCTATGATACAAACATTTGTAACTTAAATATTTGCTTATAGGGGGTCCCTGATACATAATATTTTGAGATAGGGGTCGGTGGCCAAATACATAAAAGGGGTCCTTGACATGGAAAAAGTTGGAGAACCACTGACATAGAAACATGCATTTTGCAAAAACCTTAGAAGGATTTAGAAGACATTCATGGAATCGGGTCAAAATATTCAAAGACTTGCAAAAAATGCTCACGATTTTTCAAAAATAGCAGATCTGCAAGCTCATAGTCCAGACAGTCCAACACTGTGTACACCATCCATTTAAACGCTGCTCATTCTGCTGTCCCTATGAAGCACAGAACAGAGGGGTGGAATGAGGCAGCGGAATCAAGTGGCATCAATTCCTACCCATCAGAAATAAATATTCCACAACATCCTGCATGTCAGCTGCAGTGCCTTTGATATGCACAATCTACAAAGAAAAACTGAGCTCTCAACCCAAATCTAAAAACACAAAGCGCATTGACGGCTTCACACAAAAAAACAAACTCCCAAACAACTTTCTTCCATCATTATTCTAATCATGGAACGCTGCACTGGGTTTTTGGCACAGCAAGAACCTTTTTTCCACCTCTCTTAGTTGGTGGAATAACAGTAGCGTGCCTGAAAGCGAATTATTTCAAAAGTTGGTCAAATTGACTCATGCGCTGTAATATCGGCAGGGGGTCCTTCTCAGATGTACAAAGTGTTAAATCAAACGCGAGACCAAAAGCGTTGGTCTGGACATTCATGATTTTCTTTTAGGTATTGATGTTTCTGTGCAGACTAACATGGTGTACAAAACTTTAATGCAAAACCTCACTAAACTAAACTATTATCGGTCTGATGGAGTGCAGATTACAAGTACAAGAGTTGCAGCAGCTTTGGGCAGTGATGTTAACCTGCCTTAACGGTTTATTCCACCGCAAACAGAGTGAGTCTGGCCTTGAATTCTGCTGAAAATCAGTCTTGTATCCACACTGGCTTCGCCACTTTGGCCCAAACGCAGCCACTGATTTTAACCTTGACGCAAAATACTGTAGTGCTGAAGAAGGGAAACAATTTCACTTTGGAAGTGGCCACGCCCCAGCAAATAACCCCACATTCACACCAAGCATGCAGAACTCCCACTATTTTATTTGCATACAGTAGACTATAGCCCCGTCTTCAACCCCTTTCATGCTCATTTCCCCCGGCCGAGTCGCCGCCGTGCATTCCGCTGACCTCGCTGTATTACTCCGCTCGAAAACGAGCGTCAGAATGGAAATGGAGGCGCCCAGAGCGAAACATTTGCTGTAATGTAAATTCGCCATGCGAGTCCAAGTGTAAAACTAAGTACGAGTCTCAGTGTGAGTGTTAGCGCGGATTGACTTGTGACTTATTGCCGCTAACCAAAATGTAACGGCTACCTGCACTAAGACGGGAGCGTGTCGCTATTTCGACGTATCATTTGTTCGACGGCCCGCAATTTCGACGCGCCGATAGTTCGACTTAGGGATCGCGAGATTTCGGCTCCGCTGTTTCGACGGCACCCTTTTTCGAAAAAAAGGACGCCAATGTTTCGACACGACAACTGTCCGACACGACAACAGTTCGACAAGACGGCACGGTATTTCGACAATGAAAAAACAAGTCTCTCTCACACACGCACAGACAGACTCACAATGCCAACTAACCCAGCCTTACCTCCCCGACTTTTTTGTTCTCTTTCTCGTCTCTCGTCTCCCTCCCTCCCTCTCTCGCTCTCTTTCTCTCTTGTCTCGATCTCGTCTCTCCCCCCTCTCTCTCTCTCTCTCTCTCACACACACACACACACACACACACACACACACACCACAGGGCGAACGGCGGACTGGTTACTGTCTTTCTCACAATGGCCCAAATGCAAACTGTTGTTCTGCTGTCATAAGCCCGTGTTTGCCAATAAAGCTCCTTTGAAGCCTATGTTGCGTTGGATTTTTGGCGAAGTGACCTGTATTCGTGACATGCATGAACTGTAGGCAGGGGTGTTGTGGCAACTTGTGGGGGGAGTGGGTCTCCATTTAGAAGCCCTGTGCACGGATTTATTAGCTGGAGCGGTCGCATGCATGCGCTCGCGCACGTTATCACACCTATTAGATCAGTAGTGTTTTTGCGAGGTGCTAAAACAGCAAAGGGTGTTCGCGCATCTTCTGTCTGTCTGTCTCTCTCTCTCCCCTCCTCGCTTTCTCTCTCTCCTCCATGCTCTCCTCTCCCTCTCTCTGTGTGCATGCTTAAAAGAACAGATCTGCAAGTTAACATCCTGTAGGCTACTATCCGACGGTGTTGATGATAGCCTGTTATTTTTGCCTTGTACTGCCTTGTTTTTAAAAAAAAAACTCCATGCTCTGCAGCTTTCTATTGGACACAGACATGTTCATATGTGCATAGGCCTACAGCTAGGGAGGAGAGTATATTTTACGTTTATATGCACCCATATTACTGTCATGTCTTTATAATATGTTGCTTTTAACAAGTAAGATAAGTGATTGGCGGAGCCTGTTGCGCACTGACTGTGGTCATTCATTAGGCTACTCTTAAACAGGGCCGTGCAGTCCATACAGGCAAACCCCACACAGGCTGGGGGCCTCATGAGATTTTGATTTTTTTTTAACCAATATGGGCATGGGCCCCAGTTGAGCTGTTGAACAGAGAACAGTTGAAGTGAGGGTTAACATGAAACAATTGCTTTGGACATATTAGCTCATTAGAATATGAAAAGAGATTGGTGCTTTGGACATATTAGCTCATTAGAATATGAAAAGAGATTGGCTCTCAAAGGTGCAGGCCAGATAACAATGGCCCTAATTTACCCAAGCAGTTCTTTCATGTGTGTTCTGTGATGTCACATACATCTTTAAGAGGCCCCAATAAACCCTGTGAAAATGTTATCTCATCCTGGGGGGCCCACTTCAAACTGTCCAGGGCCCCCAAAAATATCAATTTGGGGGCCCTCAAAACTTTTTTAAATGTAAATATTTACACAGACTTTAGAAGTATCCATTCCGGCTGCAGGGAATGGGGGCCCCCCAGGATGAGATTAATTAAAGTAGCTATGGACTTAACATATATATGAGGGTTACCAAATTGAGGTACATATATTGATATATATGTATATATTCAATCTCATTTGGGGCCCCCCTGACAGTTTGAAGTGGGCCCATGATGATGTCAACATAATGAACGGTAAGCGACTTAACATAAATGTTATGTTTAACTTAATACTTTAAACAGGTTTACTGGGGCTTCTTAAAGATGGCATGCTAGTTTGTTTTACTGGCAATAATTGAAGTAGCTATGAATTGAAATATAATTAACAGGCTGCCTGTGGACACACATCCATTTACATGTATTTAGTGTGAGACAAAGGTTGAGAACCACTGCAAAACATGCACTTAAAGTTATTCTTGTTCTTATTATCATTAAGGTATAGTTATTTGTAGGTAATAACTCTGATATTCCAATTATGTAATCTTGTAACTCTAAAAAAATTATGTGAGAGTGAAGCACAATTGCTTTGGATATATTAGCTCATTAGAATTTGAAAAGAGCTTGGCTCGCAAAGGTGAGACCAGATAACAATGGCCCTGATTACACAAGCAGTTCCTTCATGAATGTTCTGTGATGTCATGTACACTAATTTAAAGGATGCAGGGAATGGATCCATTTCTTCTAAAGTCTGTGTAAATATTTATATTTAAAAGGTTTTGAGGCCCCCTAAATTGATATACATATGTGTATCAATTCCCTTTAGTTTTGGGGGCCCTGGACAGTTACTTTAAAGTGGCACCCCCCAGGATGAGATCAAATTTTTACAGGGTTTACTGGGGCTTCTTAAAGATGGCACGCAGTGTTTGTTACTTGCGCCTATATAAACTAGACCAGGTCAACCTGGTTGTGCCAGACCCCCTGTCTGTCATCATCATTTATGACATCATGCCTTTTGTAGGCATGTCATCATCATGTCATCATCATATATACCCTTTATATAGAAAACCCGGACCGTTCAGTTGAAGGTTTTTGTCTGTGGCACATATTGGAACACTGAAGTATACTATATATAATACTTAAATATAATATATATATATATTTATATATTATATATATAATATATAATATGTAAAACTTGGACATTGAGGTGTATATATATATATATAGGAGTTCAGTTGAAGGTTTTTGTCTGTGGCACATATTGGAACACTGAAGTATATTATATATAATACTTAAATATAATATATATATATATATATATTATATATATAATTTATAATATATAATATATAATATATATAATACGTAAAACGTGGACATTGAGGTATATATATATAGGAGTTCAGTTGAAGGTTTTTGTCTGTGGCACATATTGGAACACTGAAGTATATTATATATAATACTTAAATATAATATATATATATATATTATATATAATATATATAATACGTAAAACTTGGACATTGAGGTATATATATATATATAGAATATACTATATATATATATATATATATATATATATATATACATACTATATATATATATATATATATATATATATATATATATTTCTGAAGCCAGAGCCATATATACACACATATACACCTGGAGAGGTACTTTCCAAATCTATCCAGACAACCTCTTCGCGTATATATCATCTTTAGAATATACTGTATATATATATATATATATATATATATATATATATATATATATATATATATATATATATATATATATATACCTTCAACCTTCAGTTGAAGGTTTTTGTCTGTGGCACACATTGGAACACTGAAGTATATTATATATAATACTTAAATATAATATATATATATATATATATATATTATATATAATATATAATATATAATATATATAATACGTAAAACTTGGACATTGAGGTATACTGTGTATATATATATATATACCTGGAGAGATACTTTCCAAATATATATGGATATATATACTTGGAGAGATAGTCTCCATACATATATCCAGACAACCTCTTCGAGTATATATCCTCTTTAGGATATACTGTATATACATATATATATATATATATATATATATATATATATATATATATATATATATATATATATATATATATATATATATATAGGTGCAGGATATATAGTATCTCTCTCTCTCTCTCTCTGTATATATATATATATATATATATATATATATATACAGTATATTCTAAAGAGGATATATACCCGAAGAGGTTGTCTAGATAGATTTGGAAAGTATCTCTCCAGGTATATATGTGTGTATATATGGCTCTGGCTTCAGAAATATATATATATATATATATATAGGCACAAAAGTAGTGAAAATAGCTGATTGATGAATGAAAAAACATTAGCGTGAAACATTTAAAGAAAGAATGCCTTGATAAAAAGCGCAAGTTTGCTCCTCGTTAGAGGTGCAGTCTCGTGTTTGTTTTACTGGCAATGATTAACTCATTTAGTGCCACCCCTTTCACCACTAGAGGGCGCCCAGTGGCCATAGAAAATCCCATAGAGATATGCTGGTATATGCAGAAGCCCTGCAGCCATGACTTGCCTGAACACTTTCCTTTGTGCATGTACAGGAAGAGGATGAAGTTAGCTTGAAGTTAGCTATTGGCTACCAAGCATTTTAGAAGCCTTATTTTCGTCAACTTAGCCATGATTAAACCTTGCACACCTCATGCATGGGAAAAAAACAGAGAAGAATGAGCTCTAAAAAATCCAATGCAATCCTGGATTGCATTGGAGTGGATTTGTGCAGTTTGTTCACAGCTTTCAAACAAAAAAATCCGATTGGAAATCCGTTCAGGCATTCTTGAGATAATCGCCATTATGTTTTACATGTTATGTAAACAAACATGGCTGCCCTGTATGTTAGATGGGGTTGTATGGGGGTGGAACATGCAAAATCGCGATTGAAATCATGTTCACCAGATTTGATGGGGTCCAAAAAAAAAAAAAAAAATATATATATATTTTTTTTTTTCAAAATTCTTTTTTTTTTTTTTTTAAAGCCGAACTTGTTCGGGATCGGCACTCTGCGATACGATAATAAAGCCGAACTAGTTCGGGATTGGCACTCAAAGAGTTAACATGGACTTAAAATATATGCAATTTTGATGGTTAACCATCAAAATTGCCTGGGTCCCCCTAGGCCCTAAGCACGGCCCTGCTTTTCCCGTCCGTAAAGATTACTTTACCCCACGTCCTCAGGTAATGTTAATCCAGAGAGAGAGAGAGAGAGAGAGAGAGGGAGAGAGGGTTACCAAATTGGGCCAGGGGCCTCAAACCGGGGTTTGCCTTGCCTGGGTCCCCCTAGGCCCTAAGCACGGCCCTGCTTTTCCCGTCCGTAAAGATTACTTTACCCCACGTCCTCAGGTAATGTTAATCCAGAGAGAGAGAGAGAGAGAGAGAGGGAGAGAGGGAGAGAGAGAGGGAGAGAGACGAGAAAGAGAACAAAAAAGTCGGGGAGGTAAGTTGGCATTGTGAGTCTGTCTGTGCGTGTGTGAGAGAGACTTGTTTTTTTCATTGTCGAAATACCGTGCTGCCTTGTCGAAAGAGCGTGCCGCCCAGTCGAAAGACCGGCGTCAGTTTTTTCGAAAAAGGGTGCCGTCGAAACAGCGGAGCCGAAATCTCGCGATCCCTAAGTCGAACTATCGGCGCGTCGAAGTTGCGGGCCGTCGAACATTTGGGACGTCGAACAAGCGAGATTTCCCCCACTAAGACAACGTGCACGCGCACGCTCACACACAGACAGACAAAAAATAAAACACACACACACACACACACACACAGCTCAGATTGTGAGCCATGGAGGAGTAAACAGACTTAATGGGCGACCAGGGAGCCGATGTGAACAGAGTGTAAACTGAGGATGTGTTTGGGTGTGTAGCAGGAGAGCTGTTGGCCTCTGCCCATCCCTATAGCTCACCGTGCTCATGTTAACCCACTGTGGAAATCAGCCATCTTCCCCCTTGCCTCTTTATAGGAGGACTGGGCTGGCTTTTATAGGCCACCGGGGCATAGTACTGCAGTTCAGTGGGACTGCCTTTCGAAGAGAATGTTAACTCGAGCCATTAAATCGTAGAAGGGTTTCTGAAGGTGTAAGGGTTACTAAACATACAGTCCTTGTGGAGCTCGACGTCAGCGTGTACATCACTGACTGAGAAAGTTTGGGCGTCTAGCGTCTTGGCAACAGGGGCGTCACAAGGGGTAGGCAAGTGGGACTGAGTTACTGGGGCCCAAGGTGGAGGGGCCCTGATAACTTTATCTATTGAAAAATAGCAGATATACAAGCTCACAGCGCGGCACCAAGTGCCGCGCTGCGAGCTTGTAGATCTGCTATTTTTGAAAAGTTGTGAAAATGTGTGAAAATCTTTGAATATATGTATTTTTTTAAGCGAACATTTCTAACTCAAATTTTGCTTCTGGGGGGTCCCTGGAACTAAATATTTTGAGATGGGGTCCGTGGCCAAATACATATCATCTTGGGGGGTCCTTGACATAGGTTTCCTGCACACATTTTCACGATTTTTCAAAAATAGCAGATCTACAAGCTCACAGCGCAGCACTCGGTGCCGCGCTGTGAGCTTGTATATCTGCTATTTTTCAATAGTTTAACATTCATGGGGGGTCCGCAGTGAATCCTTGTACCCAGGGCCCAGAATTTGGTGTGACGCCCCTGCTTGGCAATAAAAGAAGTACTCTGGTGCAGTGAAGTTATAAAGCTGCACTGTGGTTTCCAATCAGAACAGGACAGCAGAAAGCACCGTAAAACCCAATAAAAACCACCATGGCATTACAGTAAGTATTACGGTTAGCGAGCATAAATCCATAAATTGACTACGGTACAGGTGGGTGCTCGCACTCTCACACGCTCTCTCTCTCTCTCATTCACACACGACACACACACACACACACACACACACACACACACACACACACACACACACACACACACACACACACACACACACACACACACACAGTTGGTGCTTTTTTTTATAACCACTAAGAATATGGAGAATCGAGTGGAAACACGCATAAGTGAATAGCAGAGCGTAGTTATCTTTTTTTTGTTTTAGCCAGGCAGAAATGGGAGCTTTGACTGGATGGTGAGTGTCTCTTTAGTGTATGAATATGGAACAGCAGAATAATGACTATGTACTTTCATTAACCTGTCACAGCAGGAGTGTACAGTTAAAGACAGACTGGAGAGAGGAGAGTTAGTGAGGAGAAGAGTTGGGGAGGGGGAGAGAAACAGACAGAGAGAGAGACGGACAGACACACAGACCAGGGACGTGCTGGCCATTGGGAAAAGCGGGACAACTCCCGAACGGCCGGTTCATTCCCGGCCGGTCCAGGCCGGCCATTAGGAAAAAAAGAAATGTCGGGCAGAAACATTGTATCTCCAAGTTTCAAATTTGTTAATTTTTTCGCAAAGCAAATCCCTGCTTCATCATACAAGGCCGTCGCACAAAAGTAGTGAAAACAGCAGATCTACAAGCACACAACGCCTTGTGGTGCGAGGCGTTGTGTGCTTGTAGATTGGCTGTTTTCACTAGTTTAAATCATTTTTAAAATGATAAATACAAAACAAACGGTTTTGGACCTACAAGCTTTCCACCCGACAACGACGAAATATAACTCATGTAATTGGCCCACTGGCTTGTCACTTTGTCACAAATCTTTGAGTAGTAGCAGCGCTATAGCGCACAATGAGGGCCTCTCCAACTCTTTTTCCCGGGCTGAATCAGAGGCCCAGCATGTCCCTGACACAGACCAATAGACAGATAGACAGACAGACAGAGAGGGGAGAGAGGCAGGCATAATAACTGAAACTTAAAGCTTTTTGGACGGGCCGGCAGGTTCGCGAGGAGGTCAAGCACACACAGATCACCATGCACTCTGCCAGCTCCCTCGACAGCGGCAGTCTGAGGCGAACATCGCTCTTTTTCCACATGGATGGTCAAGCCTGTCAGGGAAGTCCAAGCCGCTTTTCAGTTCACACCACTGTGACAGCGCCGCTGTAACAACCGCCAGGCTTTCACACACTACACACCCACACATGACAACAGCTTCGCAAGGGCGTGTATACTTTTTAACCCCATGAGCCATGGCGCCCCATATCCTGGGTGCGAACGTTCAGTAAAAATAGCAGATCTATTTTCCGGTAGCAATCGTTGCCATGGTGATAGACTGCGGCGCGTTTGTTCAGAAACAGGAGTCTCCCCCCCGTCTATCCGGTTCTTTAGTAAGCAAGAATAAATATTCGGGTCGGGATGCCAATTTTATTCAATCAGGAGAGAGAGGTCATACGGGATGCAGGATAAACATGTGAGATTGGAAGCGATGAACCAAAAACACGATAGCAGACAAAACTAGGACACTGGAGCTGGAGAGAGGGGGAAACCCCTAGTTACTGAAGTGAACAAACACTCACTCAACCCAAACGCCAGTAGACACTAAAGGCTCCATTTGGTTCCATTGGGGGGTGCTCTCCATTCCGACATGCTGCCGTTCCGACATTGACTTCTTATTGTCGGAGTGGCAACACTTCCATAGAGGTTAGGGTTGGGGTTAGGTATAGGGTTAGTGTCGGAATGGGGGGATGTCGGAATGGCAGCATTTCGGAATGGAACGTAACTGGTTCCATTTGCACACTCACAGTCCATTTTTACTCTCTTGAATTAAGACTCAAAGATGTTACAGTTTATATGGGGTCAGCAACCTTTTTGACATGAAGTGCCATGTTTTTATTTTCTTAATAGTACCCTTGCCACATCAACATTACGTTTAATTATGACCACATCAAAAAATATTTGGGTTCAGAGTTTGAATAAAAGTAGATTTTGCATACAGATGTGAGGGACTTAATTTAATTGACTATACTTTTTAAATATTTTATTTTACACCAAAAATCCTCTCTCTCACACATATGCCAGTGTGCCCGTGAAAACCCTTCCTTGCGCCAATGTTGGCACCCGTGCCTAAGGTTGCCTATCCCTGATATAATATATTCCACCATATTTCATTTCCCTTAACCCTTCCTTACGTATGTGCTTATTCCTCAATAGTACGTTCCTTCTCCACACAATACCACCTATATCTGCTGCTCCTCCCATTCCATACCATCCTTGTTCTCTTTCATCACGCCTGTCTCCCATTGTGTTCAGTGGTGGGAAAAAGTACTTACATTTTATACTTAAGTAGAAGTATGAATACTGCAATGTAGAAATTTTCTGTTACAAGTAAAGGTCTGGAATTAAAAATGTACATTGTACATGTAAATTACAAAAGTATTAGCATCAAAATGTACTTAAAGTACAAAAAGTAAAAGTACAAAATGATTGAAAATAGCAGATCTACAAGCTCACAACTCGTCACATCGTCTATTTTCGAATAGCCTAAAGGTATAAAATAGGGATAAAGTCCTTAATGTATGTTGTATAATCTTATAATGTATATCTGCAAAGTAACTAGCAACTAAAGTTTTCAAATAATTGTATTGGAGAAAAAGTACAATATATGGATCCAAGATGTAAAGGAGTAGAAGTAAAAGTTTTGGGAATTGGAAATATTCCAGTACAAATAACTCAAAATTGTACTTACTGTAAGTACTAGTATTTAAGTAAATGTGCTTAGTTTCTTTACACCACTGATTGTGTTTCATGTTCCTGCCATACCGTATAGCGGTGTGACGGTGGTGAGAACAGGCTGGGAGTGGCCGAGGTAAAGCCCTCTCCTTCCGTCACTAATGCCACAGGAACCCTGCATAACCCCGCGGCTCTACTGAAGGAGAGCACTAAATCCTCCCTGTGCTTTCCTCTGAGCCGGCAGACTTTCACCTTCCCCTAAACCGGCTCAGACAGAGGTCTTTATCACTGAGGAGGAGAGGAGCGCTGGGGAGAGGGAAGTGTTCTTTCACTCAGGGTTTAATCACTATTATATACTTACGTGCGGTCAATAGTGAAAATAGCAAAACTAATTTTGAAACTATTTTCACAGTGAAGAGTGAAAATACAAGTTCATAAGTCGTGTTGCACCCATAGACCGTAAAATATATGGACAGTGCGAAGCCATTGGTTTCTATGCAGCACAACTGAAGTATTTTGTGTCCTTGGCATGGGTGTCGCCATCATAGATTGAAATGCGACCAGAGGAGGCTATTGGCTGCCAATGGTCACGTGCAACCGCAGAAATACATGGGAGAATGTGGTCGGAGCCTCCCGAAATACAGCACATTAAGAAGAACACAGCCGGCTGGTATCAGTTTAGTTGGCCACGCCCCCCGCAACTTTATCATCAATTTTAACATAGATGGGACCTTATTTTCACAAAACGCATATCATCGTGATTGAAATTTTTAACTAGCGATAGGAACCATAAAGTATTTATGAAAATGTTAATTAAGGTTAGAAAACAAAATGGGGAAATGAATGGGGTCCAATGGAGAACAATTCTTTTTGCGATCGGCCTGGGGGGGAAACAGCGCAACTAGCGGCCAATCATAGGAACTTTTAGTTCCGTATTGGAATAATTAAATCGGCGGAACTATGCCCCTGGTTGCACCGCAACGTGTTATGATCTTGCAGGTCGATATTGTCACTCATTTAGAAAATGCGTCTTTAAATGTTGCACCTATATATTGAAATGGAATTGAAAGTTTCACCTACAATGACATGCCCAAAATAAGGATGCCAGGGTTAATGTGGTAGGAGGAGTAGAACAGGGGTCTCCAACGTTTTCAGGCCAGGGACCCTTAAACTGATGGGGAGATGGAGCAGGGAGGGACCCCCTACCTCGGGGTGGGGGGCTACAACATATATTATATATTAATGTATAAAAGTGTGTTTTGTGTGTATAAACATACCACATGATATTGTGCATTCAATACTAAGCTATTAAAATAATAGATTAATATATTCATGCTTTTATTTTAAACATAAATGTACATACAAGTGACCGTACCACTGCCATTTATAAACATACCATATTAACAGAGAACCAATGTCAATACTATCAATCTATCACTAACAATCTGTCAATTGCACAATAATCATGTATACTGGTACAAACTATAAGAGTTTTTTTATATTTAAAGACAAATTAAATGTTTTACTTTCCTTTTTAAAAATTAAAATTAAAAAAATATTTAAAAAAAAATCTCCAAGAATTTCGGGGATGCCCTGAAGTATCCCCGTGGACCCCTTAGGGGTCGTGGACCCCCTGTTGAAGACCCCTAGAGTAGAATAAAGGAGGGGACCTAGGGGTTAAGTTACCCCATATCCCTACTAAACTTTTTTGCCATTTTTACATGGCTATTTGAAGTATTTTAAAATGTTTTTCTAAATAGTAAAAAAGGGCAAAGAAGTTTAGGGATAAGGGTAAGGCATGGACGGAAATATAGCTGCTAGTGTAGATCCCATGGGGGACACTGGTCAAGAATATAGGAAGTGGTAAATGTGTACAGTATAACCCAAATAAATGTTAAGAATTTGAAGCATTTTCACATAAAATAACCAGACCCAGTGTAGCAGCACAAATTCTTCATTTCCTTTTTATTCACATTATCAGCATTCACTTTGGTAACTTTACCAGCCTAGCTGGCCAGATAAATCTTTATCAAGTCAAGTTATGTATACTTAAAGTTGATGATCATGCACTAAAGATGGTGAGTCAATACCCACTGCTGTATATATGTCTACGTTTGACTGTCTCTAACCGTGCTACTTTGGGCCATTCACATTGAGCACTATAACTATATATATAGGCCTAATTATAACTATAAAAGTATAGTTTTAAAAAGTCAAGTGGATGGCAGTGTTCACACAGACTGTAACACAAATACAATGGTGAGCAATATAGTTATAGTTTATAGTTATCTTTATAGTCATTGTGCCCGGTGGAAATGGTGCTCTAAAGCCAGACACATGAAACTTAGATTTTTATGCAGGCACGGATATGGAAATTCCTGGCCTTCTTTAATCATATAAATGGTAAATGGTGCATTTATATAGTGCTTTTATCCAAGGCGCTTTACATAGATTGTGCATTACATTCACCCATTCACACACCGGTGGCAGAGGAAACCATGCAAGGTACCAACCTGCTCACCGGGAGCAATTAGGGGTTCAGAGTCTTGCTCAAGGACCCTTCGACATTAACTCAGGGGGAGCCCGGATTCGAACTGGGAACCCTTCGTGCTCTAATAATGGTTTCTCTACCCCTGAGCTATGCCGCCCCAGTCATGTTGGATACTTATTTTTTCCACCCGCACAAGAAGCAATTCAGCCTTCCATACAGTGTCATTTATTCATTGACATCTTTTAATCATCAAACATTATATATTTGAGATTTGACTGTGCCTTATTTGACTAGTTATGTGTTCCTTTCTCCTCTATTCTCTCTTTCCCTATTCTAACTTTTCCTGTAAATTGAGTGCTTGCACAATTTCTTTTATTAATATAACACAATTTTGCACTTGTATAATTGTGTGATGGGACAAAGTTGATTCTGATTCTGAACTCTTCCAACATGAGGTGGAATATCCCTTTCTGTATTATATGTAAATAAAAGCGATCCATGCTAGAGGTGGGCCTATTTTCATGTGCGTAGGCAGGGAGGTTTAAAGATACTTTCACACCTGACCTCGTTTTCAAAACCACGTACTACAATAACCCATCCCGCACAAGCACCAACATGTCTACTGGTGAGCTAAAGAAGACAGCATGTTTAGAGTATCTATATTCAACCTCACAGATTGCTCACAATAATGTTTTACTTACACGCAAAAGGTTTTGACCACCAGAGGCCAAAACCTTTCCAAAACTTTTCCAGAATATTTAACCCAATTTCCAGGACTATATAACAATAATTCAGCTCAATAACAGGTTGCTTACTCCTATGCGCAATGCCCAAAGACAAGTAGTGTATGCCAGTGGTTCTCAACCTTTTCAGGCAGTGACCCCCAAAATAATCATGTTTTAACTGGGGACCCGGCACCCCGACAAGCACTAAGAGTTGAGGAATTTTGCATAACACGGTTCTATTGTGAAAATAGCCGATCTACATGCTCACAACGCCTCGTGTTGCGAGGCGTTGTGAGGCATGTAGATTGGCTATTTTCACATGGCATGTAGATCTTCCAGGACCCTTGATCAATTCCAAAACTTTTCCAGTACTGGAAAAATATTTTTTCTAATTTCAAAATATTTCCAGGAATTTCATGACCGTGCAGGGAACCATGCAGAGGAGAGGAGAGGAGAGGAGAGGAGAGGAGAGCTGGTAGTGATGGAGTGAGAGGTAGAGGAAGCAGTAAGGCTTTATTTAATCTCAGCAGAGGTGTTGGCAGAGCGGAAAGTTCAGCAAACTGGATCGCTGGTCGAGTTAAGCCCAGAGTTTTTACTGTGCTTTCAGGGCAGCGTGTGTGTGTGTGTGTGTGTGTGTGTGTGTGTGTGTGTGTGTGTGTGTGTGTGTGTGTGTGTGTGTGTGTGTGTGTGTGTGTGTGTGTACTCAAGGTTGTACATGGGTGCGCACACATTAACCAATTTAGGCCTAGGATTATTGACTGCTTTAACTATTGAAAAATAGCAGATATACAAGCTCACAGCGCGGCACCGAGTGCCGCGCTGCGAGCTTGTAGATCTGCTATTTTTGAAAAATCATGATTTTTTTTGGCAAGTCTTTGAATTATCTACTTCAAAGCGAACATTTGTAACTTAAATATTTGCTTCTGGGTGGTCCCTGGAACAACATATTTTGAGATGGGGGTCCGTGGCCAAATACCTGTAATTTTGGGGGTCCTTGACATGAAAAGGTTTGACAACAGCATGATTTAGAGGAAGGATTTAGAAGTCGGGTCAAAGATCGGGTCAAAGATATTCAAAGACTTGCACTCATTTTCAAGATTTTTCAAAAATAGCAGATCTACAAGCTCGCAGCACGGCACTCGGTGCCGCGCAGTGAGCTTGTAGATCTGCTATTTTTCTAAAGTTAAAGCATAAAATAATGGTTAAAGTGGTTAAAATCTAACGCGACTCGGGCGCGTTCCAGGTATTTGAGAGTTAAGCAGTGCAAAGAGGCAGAAATTGGGTGCTGCTGGCAGAATTCTATTTAATCAATTCAGAACAAGGCAGTTGTGTAATTTCCTCCCCGAGGGCGGAGAGAACACTGGCTCCATATAAAAGGGATCTGGTTCTTAAGTTTCTTAGAGCAGCAGAGAACAATGTCTTTGTTCACGATAGCATCGCAACAACACCACCGCCGCGGTGGTTTGTTACGTAATGGAGCCGTTTGGCAGATCTCAAGGGGTTAGCAGCCGAAAAGGGATCTTTTTTGATCCAGACTGAAGATTTATCAAAGACATGCTGATTGTGTTGAAGACTCGCTTGAGTGCCATTTAAACAGAGAACTGAAAGGAGGAGGACATGAAGAAGAAGAAAAAGTAGACGACGACAACAACAATAACTTTTAATTACATTTTGTATGATCTTTCTTTTGTGCGTAAAGCACTTTGAGTTGCATTCTATGTATGAAAGGTGCTATATAAATAAAGACCATTATGATTAATAGAAGAACAACAAAGAAGAAGAAGAATAACTACGACAACAAGTCAACAACAATATCATCATCATTCAGGGATCTTTACAAAACACATTTCAAATGTAGTCCTTGTAAAACAAATAATGCCAAAAAGGCATGGAGGAAAATATTCCAGCTGTGTGGAAAGCCTGAAAGGCCTAAATCCATCTCAGAGTGAATAACACACTTTCAATTCAGCGTCTCTTTTTAGAAATTATGAACAGAAAAATCCTGAAAGACAACATGAATAGAAGGCAGCAGAAATGAGAAGGCTTAAGATGAAAATTCTACAGTACATGAATTGTGAGGATAAAAATATAGTTAAAACAAAATTAATACAGCTTTTTAGACCAAAAAGAAGAAAACACACACAGAGAACCTTAATTATAGTCCATCGCGAGTTGGTGTTGCTTACCGACAATAACTAATTTTCAACACTGTTGGGCAGAAAACGTATACTGTATGTTTTTACATACGTTAATGCCCTGTTTAAAGGGATAGTTCACCCCCAAAATGACTTTTCTTCTATTGACCCCATGGTGACTTGAATTCATGGATATTTGTTTTGTTGCATTCCTAAAGCCCAAACTTTGAGGAGACTCTTTGTGTCTCCATAGGGACCAAAGCAAAGCAGGCTCTTTGTGCCTCCATAGGGAACCACTGCTTAAATGATTGGCTTCCATGAATTCAAGTCTCCAAGGGGTGAGTAATCGATAGAACAAAAGTATTTTAGGGAGTGTTAAGACATCGACCGATGCAAGTGGTGAAAATATAGCCAATCTACACACTTGGTTTGTAGACCAGTTTTTGGACCTTCACTATTTCATTATGTTTTGAAAATTCAGGTTGAAAGTCTGTCTGAGGGTTTTTATAAATATTTATCCAATGAAAAGTACGTTCTAAACAATAACTATACTGAATCCATTGGAACGCACATGTTATTTTTTCAGCGATGATGATACATCAGGCTTCGCTGCACCTGTTCTCTGAAATCACATGATCATAAAGGGGATCAAAAGGGGCCAAGCAATCATTTGCACGTGTCAAGTTAGCGTCTTGATGTACGACAAAAGGAGACATTTTCAGATTGCTACGTCAAGTCAAATTGTCGGGATGATTGAGTGTCATGCGCCACTGTCTGTCTTGACAGACTGATTTGTGTCCTGTCTGATTGTGCGGCGCGCGCCAGAGTCCTTATGAGCTCGGGTTAGCACTTAATGAGCACGCATATTGTACGGGAGAATGATCTGTCAGTGTAGACATGCAAGCCTCAACAGCTCAAAATGATGACAAGCGTGCGTGTGGCACGTGCATGAGTGTGGCACGTGTGTGTGTGTGTGTGTGTGTGTGTGTGTGTGTGTGTGTGTGTGTGTGTGTGTGTGTGTGTGTGTGTGTGTGTGTGTGTGTGTGTGTGTGTGTGTGTGCGTGTGTGTGTGTGTGTGTGACACACATGCAAAAACCTCCACTGAAAATCAACAAGATGCAGATACCGGTAGATGTACGTGTACCCACACAAATCGGATATCCGAAGCGCACTATACACACGCATAGATGCCATATGGAGCTACTGTATGTTTGCATCATGCTGAGTTCTTAGCAGCAGTGATACACATTTCAGTGTGCTTACTGAGTCACCAGCAACATACCCCATCATAACATGGTTAACATTGTACGGCGGTGCCACAAGCTCACAACGTGTCACTTGACAACAGCAGATCTACAAGCTCACAACAGGTAAAAAGTGGGTGCGTTGTGAGTTTGTAGATCTGCTATTTTCGACTTGGGCCTTACAACAGAGTGTAAACTAAAGCATACAATGGGCTCTTCAAGCTCTTGCTTTTTAATTGTATTCGCTGTCCACATGACTAATATCCTCATTCTTACATCTTGATCTCTCATCAAGAAAGTGCAATGGGAAAAGTTGAAAAAAATATGTACAGTAGTAATTTTCTATTACATTGTTTATTGGAGAACTGCACAATTCCATTTTATTTTTATACATTGTACTTTTTATTATGTGCCATTTAACATTTTATAAGAAAATTATAAACTGTTGATATTTATAAAAGTCAATAATAAAATTATACAGAGAGAGGGAGAGTAAATAGACAGGAGGAAGAACAGGGCTTCATGTGAGAGTACAGAAGAGCGTGTGCCGACAAGGTTCAGACATGGTGTTTACTCATACAGCACTGCCAGTCTCTCACAGGAGAACAACATGACCTTTTCAATATTCCTCCACAGATCATATCTCCTCACCAACGTGGCTGTGCGTGCGTGTGCGTGCGTGCATGCGTGCGCGCGCCTACTGTATAGCCTACTTGTTTCTGCTCATGAGTGAGCGTTAGGCAGAGAACAGTTTGTATAATGGAGGTGTCACCCTTATTTCTTTGTCTTCCAGTCCCTACACCTTCTTAGGTGTTTGTGCGTATGTGTGTGCGTGTGCATGTGCCTGTGTGCGTGTGCGCGCGCGTGTGTGTGTGTGTTAAGAGTCTGGCTGGTGCTGCTACACTGGGTCTGGTTAATGGGCATATTGTCACTGTCGGGCAAAAACCTCGTATCTCCAAGTTTCAAATATGTATATATTTTTTTTGTAAAGTAAAGCCCTGCTCCATCATAAAATACTGAAAATAATTGTGTTGTGTGCTTGTAGATTGTCTATTTTCATATTTTTAAATCTATTTTTTGTTTTGTTTTGTTGTTGTTTTAATGAAGAATAAAAACGGTTTGGGACATACAAGGTTTCCACCCGACACCAACGATATGTGTCCTGCATGCTCCGTTCTGAGCCCGTTAGGGGGACAGGATTAATAGTACTGCCATGACACACAGCTGTGTAATCACTGGGGGCTCCTGCACATGTTTTTACACTGTCAGAGTTAAAAGTATACCATGTTTAGCCCTGTTGACTATGACTAGCAGTATACGCTACATTTTCCAAAGCATATACAGTTTAGGGGTGCAACAGTTCATCAACGTAAACAGTGTGGAGCACACATTTCAAGCTTGCAAGCAAAGCATGCAAGTACTGTAATCGGCTGGGTATGTATGTACAGTATGTATGTATGTATGTCGGTGTCTCCTCTTGTTGAAGACTGAAGCCCAGTCAGGGACCAGCATCTCTGGCAACGTCAGCATCAACAGCCAATGAGGGAACAGCATTCCTGGTGATGCCACTGGTGATGTCAGCAGAGTTTGGTATACAGTATAAGAGCATTCCTGGTAATGTCTTCATTAACAGCCAATGAGGCCAGCAGGGCACACCTCGTGGCACGCTCTGCTGGCGCACAAGTAGGCCATGTACAGTATGGCCTACTTGTGCACAAGGAGAAAGTTGGCACCTCGATAGAATGCAGTTCTAGTTATTTAGTTAGTTCTAGTTCGCACGCACGCACGCACGCACGCATGCACGCACGCACGCACACACGCACACACGCACACACGCACACACGCACGCACGCACGCACTTTGAGAAAGTTTCCTGCATATCTCAAAGCTGTCCATCACTATACTTGTTTGGTGACTATTATCAATACATCTCAGAATGAATTGGATTCTACTGGTATGGAGGGGGAGAGAGAGAGAGAGAGAGAGAGAGAGAGAGAGAGAGAGAGAGAGAGAGAGAGAGAGAGAGAGAGAGAGAGAGAGAGAGAGAGAGAGGCAAACAGGGCAAAGAAGATAGAGAGACTGGTCCAGTGAGAGGATTAGAGAACTATTTTAGCCAGGGGGGGACTACTTATTGACTGTAAAATCCTTCTCTACTCCTCACTTCTCTGTGTATCTCCTCTTGTTCTCCCTAGCCCACATGCCACACTCTGCTCTCCCCTCATTTGTGATTCCCCTCTCTCCTCCTGTCATGCATCCATCATCATGCAGGAGGCCTCCCTTGACTGTCAGCCTCCTGTTGAGCGTGTGCAGCCTATCTCTGATGAGTGTTCGTCACATGCACTTGTCAAACCTCCGCAATTTTCAGGCTAAAAGAGGCTAAATCAACACGACCCGAGGACATGCGAGATGTCATCATCCTTGCCAGGGTAACAATCCAAACGGTAGACAATGCCAATGGCCAATATTCACGCACTCGCGGACGCGCACGCACGCGCACACACGTGCACACTCACACTGTCAAGGCAATCTGTACACTGGAAACAGATTACAAAATCTCACAGCATATCTCCATATACAGTACATGGATCTCCATATATGGGTATAAGGGGCCTCATGGGTAACTGTTCCGATATACATCACAGGCCAGATGGCCAAGAATTGGCGCAACCTCGCCCTAAGCTAGCTCCAGACAACATCCTTACGTCAATGTTTTCTCTACATGGTCTAAATTAGGCTATAGCCTATGTAACTCTCTTTGACAGCTCTGTACACATGGCACACGTAGACTGCTTACAAAATCCCACATAGACTGCTTACATTTGAACATTATGTAGAGAATTTCTTCCAAAAGAACACTCACGCCGCATGTGCGCACGCACGCACACGCACACGCACACGCACACACACACACACACACACACACACACACACACACACACACACACAAAATACCCTGACCTCATGTCCTATTTGCTGTCAAATTAACACCCTTTCCCTGCCCACCTATTTTCTCCATCTGTTTTTATCAAACGCTCAGCTGTGTAAACCTTTCATTAGAACAGCTTGTATGACATTACTGGGTGGCTGCCCTTGTCACTGATTCTGTTGCTGAACACAAAATAAAATACCCAAAAGTGAACTCTCCTCACATTTACAGTAGGGCTGACCAAAATATAGATATTATGATTATGTGATATGAGAGTAGATCGTCTGGGATTCACAAAATCTATTTCATACTTTTAAAAGCCTTTCTGTCTAAAAAAGCTGAAATAGCATCAGAAAACCAAAAAGTGTAACAGAATTTGCTCGAGAACATTGGTCAAAAACATTGTGATATTTGGCTCCATCCATATTGCCCAGCTCTAATTGTACAGACGTACAATCTGGCAGTCAAACATTCCTAGTGTGCTGTCTGTGCACACGGATGGATAATTGACTCTCCCTATCAGTGTTGTATTCTTTATGCCTTATGTTTTAATTGTATCCCCATGGAGGCTATTTGCCACAGCAGAATGAGCATGTGTTCTATGCTGACAGACAGCCTGCAGCAGCGGCACAACTGTCCCCAAGAAACCACGTCCGCTCTCCTTCCGTCTCACCCATAACTAAAGTCTGGGTACTCAGGCTACACCTTCCGTCTGAATCAGTGTTGATTTTGACAGCACATTTTTGAATAGAATTCTGTTTAGTTTTAGACATATTTTTGTCATCTGAAAAGTTTTACTTTTAGTCTAGTTTTAGCTGACTAAACCTTAATTTCACAAAAATGTATTTCGTCAGGCCTTGATTGTGTCTGATTTTAAGGTCACATGTGAGCCATTATGGCTGGTGAAAGTACATGATTATGAAAACAATTATGTGTACTTTCAGGCCAGCAAAAGCGTGAACATGTAATTATGGCCTCATCTAAACTGCTCTAATATTTCCAACATCATTGACCATGTTATTCACACGTATTGACCGTGTTCACATTTATATCTAATTCAGGGGGTGAGGAAACAATTTACAATTCAGGCATTTAGCAGACGCTTAACCATGCAGGAGCGACTGACAATAAGCAAACACTTCTCTCTACACTTCTGATTTCCGCTTCAACTCCAAGACCTGTCATCTACAGAAGTTCTCAGATGATACCGTGGTGGTCAGCCAGATCTCTGGTGAAAACACGGCTGAGCATGATGGTGTGGTGAGGGACTTTGTGCAGTGGAGCGAGGACAACCATCTCCGGCTTAATACTAGCAAGACCAAGGAGATGGTCGTGGACTTTCGTACGTCTAATCGTGTACCTCCGGTGCCTAGCACCATAAACAGAGAGGTGGTGGAGTTTGTGGACAACTACAAATTCCTTGGAATGCACCTGAACAGCTCTTTGGACTGGTCTGACAACGCTGAGGCGATCCTCAGCAAGGGGAAAAGCAGGCTGTTCCTCCTGAGAAGACTGAGATCGTTTGGCGTGTGCAACAGGATGCTTCAGATGTTCTACCAGTCAGTTATGGCTAGTGTTCTCTTTTTTGGAATATCTTGCTGGGGGGGCAACAACAGAGCGGGCGACACTGC
Organism: Nannobrachium achirus; assembly: GCF_963921795.1. Classification (NCBI taxonomy): domain Eukaryota; kingdom Metazoa; phylum Chordata; class Actinopteri; order Myctophiformes; family Myctophidae; genus Nannobrachium; species Nannobrachium achirus. The sequence continues at coordinate 33,416,803 of NC_137818.1, read as the reverse complement.
CAACCTCAACAGACTGGTGAGGAAGGCGGGCTCTGTCGTTGGGTCCTCCTTACAGGGGGTGGAGGAAGTAGCCAGGGTGCGTACAGCTAGGAAGCTGGTCGCCATCTTGGAGAACTCCTCCCATCCCCTCTACCCTGAGATCTTCGGTTACTGGAGTAAGAGAGGAAACAACCGCACGGAGGTGCGAGAGACTTGGAAAGTCCTTCGTGCCGGTCGCTCTCAAGCAATACAATAGAGACTCATAGCGGACGCTTGCCAAGGCCTAACAGGATAACCTAGGACAACTATTACCTTGCATTATTGGAACAAAAAGTTGTACTGACTCTGACCTCTAAGGTACTTTTCCCTGAGAGGGTTGCTATGGCGTCTTGCTGTGGCTCCCTTTATTGCTTAAAAAAAGAGGGAAAAAAGTATATATATATTCTTGATTTATTTGCACTGACTTTGGTCACTTATTTTCTGGCCCTGCACTATTGGGCTGTGCTGGTTGAACTGAGTACTATTGCTGTGTTGATATGGCGGTGTGATACTTGTGTTGCATTGACTAGCATTGACTGTTATGTGCACTTTTTTGTTTGGCACTGTCTGTTAAGTTGTGCTTTGAGTATAGCTTTGTGTGTGTGTGTGTGTGTGTGTGTGTGTGTGTGTGTGTGTGTGTGTGTGTGTGTGTGTGTGTGTGTGTGTGTGTGTGTGTGTGTGTGTGTGTGTGTGTGACGTGTCACTTATGAGCGTTGAATGTTTCGTGGTCACTTTATGTATATATTCTCCTTTTTTGCAATAGCTTTTAGACACTTTATGTTTATATTCTTATTCCTTTGTGCTTGCTCTTTGGACTACAGTACTTCTTTTCTTTTTCCTACTTCTTTGTAACTTGTAACCTTAAACTGCTGTGCTGCCTCTGGGCAACTGAATTCCCCCTGTGGGATAATAAAGGTATCTATCCACATACATCAAATGCAGAGAGACAGTGTAGTGTGCCTCAGTAAACATGGGTCGTTAGTAAACCTAGAACCTATAGCATCAGTCTAAATAATATACTATCAAAATAATAATCAGGCAGCAACTGTGAGCAAATGGAGGGAGCGGAGAAGGGGGAGATGTGAATTTTTTTGGCTGGTTTGAAGACCAAGCGTACCGCAGCATTCTGGATCATTTTGGAGGGGCTTAAGTGCACATGCTGGGCGGCCAGTAAGAGGGAGTTACAGTAGTAACGTTTTGATAAGACTGATGACTAGATAAGGAGCTGGGCATACTCCTGGGTCTATAGGATCGGGTGGCCACTGCAATGCGAACACCAATGCTCTTGGCCGATGGAACTGACGCCACCATGGAAATGGTGAGATCCTGCATGCATGGGGCAGGACTTACCTGAGAAGAAGAGAAGCTCGGTCTTGTCTGGGTTCAGCTGGAGGCGGTGAGAAGACACCCACCGTGAGATGTCAGCCAGACATGTAGCCATGCGCTCTTCCACCTGAGTGGCAGAGGGGAGGAAGGAGAGAGACAAGTTGAGTGTCATTGGCATAACAATCATAAGATAGCTTGTGAGCAGACGTGACAGAGCGATTTCGAGAGAGAGATTTAGTGTACCCACCCCCAACCCCTGAATATGACTTGAGCGCAAAATGGCCACTGTGTGAATATTGTGAATGGCCCGCACGTAGTTTTCCATCTACAGTATAGTAGCTCTGCATCTCATTGGAGGGCTGTGGACAATTTAGAATCCTGCCTATATGACAGCATCGGTGAGTGTTTCAAGCAAATGGAAACTACACCGTTTCTCTTCCTGTAAAGTTAATTAGCATGCTAAAATAGAAGCCATTGTTCTTACATACCTATATACCGGTATACACACCCACCCACCTACCCATCCACACACCCCCCGCCCCCCCCCCCCCCCCCCCACACACACACACACACACAACGTTATCATACTACAGTGTCACACAAGCGTAGAAACAATAGCAGATCTAGAACTCACAACACGTCTCGATGCAATGCGTTGTGAGCTTGTAGCTCTGCTATTTTTGCTAATAGGCCTATTGGAAAAGCTGTGAAAGTGGTTAAGTGTGTCTGTGGGTTTAATAAATATTGAACAACATTGGATGTCATTAGAACACATTGTTTTTTTTTTCTCAGTCTCCTGAGATACAAGGTTTGTGACCGACAAACAGAGAAACAGGGACACGTGTCCCAGGGATGCTGTACACATGTGCACACTACACACACACACACACACACACACACACACACACACACACACACACACACACACACACACACACACACACACACACACACACACACACATACTGTAATGTATACTGTATATAGCTTGAAATCTATTTTGAAGCCAACCGAGATGCAGAGCCTTTATAATGAGGACCATATACACTGTAAGAAGATTAAAAGGTAGAAAATAGTTGAAGTGCTCCTTTAAACCCTATTTATACTTTAAATTATGCTCTTAAAAAAAAGAAGATCTACAAGCTCACAATGTGTCGTGACTAAACATGTTGTGAGCTTGTCAATCTGGCAATTTCTTAAAGAATTCACCTACAGTATTTGACGACATGCCCAAAATAGAAAGACCAGGGTTAAAGTGATTACTGGCTTATATAGCTTCACTCCAACGCCTCCAGTATCTTCTCCCTAGCAACTATACGCCTCCGGTCATTGGCATAAAACGAGTGCATTTGTAACATGAACCTCACAGCTGTAGGAGAGTAAAGGTTGATAAGATAGCCCCGGCATTAGCCAAATGAAACACAGTTAGCAGTGAGCCCTGTGGGTGTGTGGCAAAGCACCATTTCACAGCGTTAATTACATTCCTTATTGCTCCAGGAAAAGGAAAAAAGAAAAAGAAAACTGAAAACACACAAACGAGTGTGTGTGTGTGTGTGTGTGTGTGTGTGTGTGTGTGTGTGTGTGTGTGTGTGTGTGTGTGTGTGTGTGTGTGTGTGTGTGTGTGTGTGTGTGTGTGTGTGTACTGTATGTGCATGCGTGCGTACGTGCAGTTAAAATGCACAGTGATGCAGTGTGGCGGGCTTAGGCACAGATCAGTAAGTGCCAGTAGAGAGCCGTTCTTTAGGGCTATTCAGACGATTGTGTGATTCTTCTCTGCAGTGTTGTAATTAGAAATGTATGGTCTGTCGCATGTCGGTGGCGCGCACCGAACATTGTATTTACAAGCCCACAGCGCGTCGTACTGTAGATACAACACACTGTGAGCTTGTAGATTGGCTATATTTTCTACAAAGCACCGTATTAGGGACAAACACTTCAGGAGCACCATCGTCCAGTTCTCTTTCATTCTACGGGAGCAAGGGGCGGAGCGTACATTCGCTGCGTTTTCACACAGCGCTTTCAACATTGGTGGACTTTGACCAACCGTCAACCAATAGGAAAGAAGCGCTGTGGTAAGTGTGGTTGACCCCATTTGGCAGGCATTTGGCTTGTAGTTATCTTTCAGAAGTGAGCCGACCACTCTAACGTAAGGGGGAAATTAATGCGTCTGATGCCTCGGCATGCATTGACAGCAGTGCTTCTGGCGTGGATGTGTGACCGTACTCTTAATCGGGCTTAAAGCAGTTGGGTCTCCTCACAAATCTTTGGTCTGAACTAGGCTGCAGGGACACTTTGGAGTACACTTGACTGGGTGAATAATATAGACCTTGAGCTTTTTTTAAAACTACGCACTATACACTCCTAGCACGTTTCATGGCGGTACCACTTGAATTAGGGCTGGTAAATGTACAGCACAGAGCTGTTGGGCAGGGGAAGGGAGGGGGGGTTGGGCGGTACAGAAGCATTATATAAAGTTAGCTTGCAGGGTAATACAATTGCATAAAATTATTGCGCAGTCTCTCGCGGTGACGGTTGAAGGCGAACGCCTAATGAATGTGAAATTGCAGAGGAGCGGTCCTCCACAGAGAAGCAGAACGTGACCACACATTAATTGGTTACTGGGAAGTAGACGCATATGTGTGTGCGTGATCGTGTGCACGAGCACGGGCGGGTACACACACACTCCTACGCATACCAAGGATATAAAGAGACGAGGTGAGAGACACATACATATATACATACCGTGGCAAATGCGAGCATAGAGTCACATGTGGTGTACAGTACACAAATGAATGTTTGAGCTGACAAACACCATAATTATAACATACACACTGTACAGTACGTCCTCTCATGTATTGCATATCACAGCCTCTAAATGCAACTGTAATAATCTGCATGTGTGTGCGTACATAGCTCTGTGTGTGTGTGTGTGTGTGTGTGTGTGTGTGTGTGTGTGTGTGTGTGTGTGTGTGTGTGTGTGTGTGTGTGTGTGTGTGTGTGTGTGTGTGTGTGTGTGTTGTATATGCTCCACTCTGTTCTGGGTCCATCCATCACCGGGGCTGGAGGCTGTGACTGCTCCCTGGGGAAAGGCCTCCGCCAGTGGGGACAAAAGCGGGGCAAGTTCCCTCCCAGGAAAACCACACATAAGGCAAACGCATGAAATATTACTCATACAGCGTGTGAGTGAACGGAAAAAAAAAAAAAAATGACCTGGGAGGCATATAATCGCACGGACGCAAGTGCTAGTACAACACAAACACACGCGCCGGGAATAAAATAACATTCGATTTTAAATATGCAACGGGGGATAAGAAAACCCTTCATTAAACGTGGAGCAGAAACGCTATTCTTTAGTCTTCGCAGTTCTTTCTCCGAATCGTGCGCTCCCTATGCCTATGCCACGTCTGTTCGGCGCCCATCGATCGGGTAAAGCCTTGAGTTATACTTGGCTGTGTGTCAGTGTTGCGTGTCGAAAATAGGCGATCTACTTGTAGATCGACAATTTTCGGCGCACAAGTATGAAGTGTATAAATCAGCCTTAACACAGTCTGCACAGAGCAGCAGACAGCTGCCCTGCGTATGAGCTATCTGCTGCCTCATAACAGCCCGCGAGATGGATGGACAGTGAGCTCACAGACAGTAACCAGAACTGACATGGCAGTAAAAGCTCCGTACGGCACAAGCCGTCGTCCAGGTTTTACTGGAGTCCATCGCAGTGTTTCCAGGCCATTAACCATCAATCCTACGTCGCCCACACACACACACACACACACACACACACAGAGGGGTCCAATAGTGCTGTCATGGGACAGATTGACCTCAACAGAGAAGACGACTTCATCTATTTGCGACACTTGCTGCCACCATGTCCAAGGTCCAGCGTATATATTTCTGACAGCGCACACGCACGCACAAACGCACGCACGTGCACGCACACGCACACACACACACACACACACACACACACACACACACACACACACACACACACACACACACACACACACACACGCATACACAGATGGAAGCACACACAGACACACACACACACACACACACACACACACACACACACACACACACACACACACACACACACACACACACACACACACACACACACACACACACACACACACACACACGCAGGCACGCACACCTATAGCATCACTTTCTCTCGTGTCTGTTTGTCTCATCTTCATTCTCCTCAGGCTCGCGGGGGGGGGGGGGGATGGTGCTTGAGGAGCTGCTATTACGTACGGCAAAGTATAAATTATGGCTTCACATGCTTGAAAGCTGACAATGCGCTGACACTCTTTGCACCTTATTCTCATGTGCAACACACTGTATTATTTTTGCACCATATGTACTGTACAACGTATACTTGCTGCTATATGTTGATGCACCATATACATCTAACCTCATGTACATACAGTACCGGATATGCTGTGTGTATATATGTAGATATCTTTTGTTGATTTGTCCCCCCTGTCCCCCCTTCTATTTCTCCTTTCTGGAACCCACTTTTTTACACCTGTAAATATGTGACAATAAAGCTGATTCTAATTCTCTCTCTCTCTCTCTCTCTCTCTCTCTCTCTCTCTCTCTCTCTCTCTCTCTCTCTCTCTCTCTCTCTCTCTCTCTCTCTCTCTCTCTCTCTCATTTCGCACACACACATACACACACGTGCGCACACCCACACACGTGTGTGCTGCAGGTACTGTACATCAGGAGGCATTCCTCGGGCTGATAAAGTATGTTCATTACTTTGACGGGAGTAGAGAAGGAGTAATCACAGCAGATTGTGTAATCCTTTGCCAGCCCCGTCCCCCTTTAAGCCAGCCGTCAGTTGATTAGAAGCCATTCTTTAGCACAGGAAACCGAGGCACACAGTAATGGCTTATATTGGATCCCTAATAAAGTCTCGGAGGAACACGGTCCATGATATTCACTGGGCTCGGAGTGTGTGTATTACGGGCCATTTCTCTTGATTGTTATTTTACCGGCAGCCAATTAGAGAAATTAGGACAGTGCTATAGCTGGCTTATCAGATCGCAGTATACGGTCGACTGTGGAAAAGGCTTTCTAATGATGGTGTAATAGGGAAATTCTGCGTTGCCTATATTTCACATTTCACACATAATGGGATATCTATAGCAATGTTCTGTACACAGTACAAAATCCACAGTGTTCATTTAGCTCTCGAGCGTGTACAATAATGTCCACCCCATGGGAGTTAACCCATTTAGGCCTAGGACTATTGACCACTTTAACAATTGAAAAATAGCAGATATACAAGCTCACAGCGCGGCACCGAGTGCCGCGCTGCGAGCTTGTAGATCTGCTATTTTTTGAAAAATCATGATATTTCTTTGCAAGTCTTTGAATATATCTATTTAAAAGCGAACATTTGTAACTCAAATATTTGCTTCTGGGTGGTCCCTGGAACAACATATTTTGAGATGGGGGTCCGTGGCCAAATACCTGTAATTTTGGGGGTCCTTGACATGAAAAGGTTTGCGAACAACATGATTTAGAAGAAGGATTTAGAAGTCGGGTCAAAGATCGGGTCAACGATATTCAAAGACTTGCACACATTTTCACGATTTTTCAAAAATAGCAGATCTACAAGAGTGCCGCGCTGCGAGCTTGTATATCTGCTATTTTTCAATAGTTAAAGCATTAAATAATGGTTAAAGTGGTTAAAATCTAACACGACTCGGGCGCGTTCCAGGTATTTGAGAGTTAAATTAACACTGGGATTCTGCTGTGTGTAGGAGGATGTAGATGGAAGTCTAAATGTGCACCATTTCTGAGGCATATAGCCAATTACATGATGTACGCCACATACAGTGTGTGGAACTACTATCATTGATATTGCAGTTTCTGTTTCAGCTCCTTATTGGAAATGGTAAGAATGTGAAATTTCAGTTATCTGAGCAGTTGATTACATTTGCATGTTTGCATTTGTTGCTGTGTGATTGCATAAGTGTATCCGCATGGGAGAATGTACTGTATACTCCCTAAGATCAATTAAGATATTAGTGCTGGGGAGATGGAAGCAATTAGACTTTGATGTGGAAGTGAGTCATGCATCTGAGGGCCATTGTCTAATCACTTAAGGTGAATGAGGTAACACAACAAATTATCTCTCTCTTTCTCTCTCTCTCTCTCTCTCTCTCTCTCTCTCTCTCTCTCTCTCTCTCTCTCTCTCTCTCTCTCTTTATTATATTGCTTATAATGGCAGATTTCAAACTCTTGTTATATGTAAACTGCCTTGTTTATGTTGGCTGAATAACTTTGTGTCTTCTGTCATGTAATTTGATATGACATATGTCACAAGATTGAAAATATACACCATTTCAGGTTGTCTTTAAAAAGTCACATGTCATGCACTAATTATTACAGTAAGGTAATGATTTCTGTGAGGCAGTTTACATTAAGCCTGGATAAGCAGAGGTTTGAAACGGAGAGCTTCTGACTGACAAGTGGTCACACTACCGACTGAGCTACTGCAACCGCAGAAATGCCATAGAGGGAAAGGAGCCCATACACAGCTGTTTTATTTTTTCTTCTTTTTTTATGAAACTATGCTCTCTACAATAGTCATTCAAACTTAACATACAAGTTTCACACAGATTGCTAAAAACCCCAGAACAAGTACAGATTGAAGTGTGTTTCAAACTACTCAAAACGATCTATGGGCAGAGCTTACTGGTGGGTGACATATATGCTCCTCATGAGTAGAGGCACATGTATAAGCAACTTTCATGGATATAGACATGACTTATGCCTGTTCAAAGTTACCATTTTCAAATGATTGTTATAGCACCCCCTTCGGCCAGTTGAAGTAAAATATGCTTCAGCGATGATTGCTGATCCAAAGTTTGTGTGAAAACAGAATGTAACAAAGCAGGGGGCATGGTGGTGCAGTGGGTACTAGCACTGTTGCCTCACAGCTAGAATGTCCTGGGTTTGATTCCTCCTGGGGACTCTGTGGGCGTGTTATCTCCTATGCGTCATCAGCGCCCACCCGCTAGGTGGGGTGGACTAAAGGGTCTTTCTGTGTGGAGTTTGCATGTCCCCTAGGGTAGGTAGCCTAAAAAAACATGCAGTTATCCTGGTCTCTATACTGCCTTCCCCTGGCCAGCACCTGATGGAGGGGAAAGGAACTGGTTGGAATAACGTGTTCCTTCCACGTGCTACGTCCTACAGGGGAAACTCCTCCCTGTCAGGTGAAAAGAAGTGGGTTGGACTTCTCATGCATAGAAGGAAGCACGAGGTCAGTCCCTCGCTCTCCCAGGTTGGCAGAGGGAGGCTAGCGCTCAGGATTGCATAGACAATATGACACTGGGTAAAAAACTAAATTGCATAATAATAATAATAAAACCAAAAGAAACAATAGACAAGCTTGGCCCCCTAATTATTATTAGACTATTATTATTATCACTTGCCTGACCCATTTAATATTAGAAAGACAGAGAGGAACAAAATGTACAATGTCCTTCTCAGGGCCTCGATCCCTCCCTCATCATCCTACCAGGAAAAGCTCACAAGTTCCTTTCTCAGGAGCGCTAGCGTTAAGCCCCGCGACCAAAGCGCAGATTTAATGTAATTTATTCATGCCAGCACATTGGCAGGAAATTAACATCTTTTAATTTCTCATATTAAATTTCACACGTTCAACCTTGAAGTTAATTAAGAATATTAGAAACAAGTGTGCTACCCTCCCCCCCAACCCCCCACACCTCCATTTGCCTTTGCTGGGGAAGAGGGGAGACACCGGGGTTGCCTGACAGACATATACCGCACACGCATGCATGCACGCACACACGCACGCACCCACACACACGCACACACACACACACACACACACACACACACACACACACACACACACACACACACACACACACACACACACACACACACACACACACACACACACACACAGCGCGCGCACACACACACACACACACACACACACACACACACACACACAATGCAGGTATCTGTAGGCATTCCTCGGGCTGATAACACTTCTATATATAGTGTGTGTGTACATGGCGTGTGTGCGTATGTGCAATACAGTGGATCGAATGGCAGCATGCAATTACATCTGACAGGTAATCATTTCAACACCAGTGAATAAGTGCACACATCTCCATAGAGTCTCAAAAGCTGTTTTTATAATTTTTTTCATCTTAAATGTATATTTTCTTTTTTCCAAGAAAATATGAGTGTATGTCTGCCTGCCATCATAGTTTATGCAACGACCATAAATACCTATTATAAAGAGTAATTACCAATCTCATTATGGGTTAACACATTAGAAGCTCTATAGCCACTGGTCTCTCTGGAACTGAATCTCCATTTCATGGCATTAACCTCTGGACCCTGCGAGAGCTGTGGATAATGTGCAGCCTGTAGCGCGCAGTGTGGCATGCATGGGGAGGTCCCCACTAACCTGTGGTAACAGGCTATTAGTGGCTCATCTCACACCGAGGCAAGCAGCAGGGTCCAGACCTCGGCTATAGCTGTGGCATACTTCATTAGCAGCGTATACGCACTTTACTGTATGGCTGATGTCGGAGGGGAAACCTCACATGTCCAAAACTTTTCAGGATTCAATTACAAAAGAAATCACACCTAGTGTGAAGTGAGCGGTACTACAGTATATTGTCGTTGTCGGGTGGAAACCTTGTATCTCCAAGTTTCGAATGTGTACATTCTTTTGCAAAGTAAAGCCCTGCTTCATCATACAAGGCCGTCGCACAAAAGTAGTGAAAACAGCAGATCCGCAAGCAGTGCTTGTAGATCGGCTGTTTTCACTAGTTAATATCATTTTTATAATGATAAATACAAAACGAACGGTTTTGGACATACAAGGTTTTCACCCGACAACGACGAATATGAGTTAATTTCATTAAAGGGGAAGACCACCCATTTTCAATATTGAAATATGTCATTAATATACCTTAGAGGAGTTGTGTGGAAATAGAAAAAAGTTCCCCCCCTTCTGTGTTGCCTAGAACTGGAGGATTGATTTTGGGGTCTGTATTGTAAAGTACAAAGTGTGATGTCATCAAGTTGTAATTTACAATACAAACCCCAAAATCAATCCTCCAGTTCTAGGCAACACAGAAGGGGGGGGGGGACTTTTTTTCTATTTCCACACAACTCCTCTAAGGTATATTAATGATATATTTCAATATTGAAAATGGGTGGTCTTCCCCTTTAAGCAAAGCTTGGTCAATGTGACCCTGGGTGTACAACAAGATGTAGGCCAGATGTAGGCCATGCTTCAGAGCCCGGACAAAGCCAGATGTTGGCGCTTCTGCCCGACAGCGCACACGCAGCTTTATGTCATTTTGTATGACTGCACATAAATTCAAGCACACACAGACATAAATAAATCTGAGGTCACATACAGTAAAATGTGAGCACAATCCCCACAGACCACCAGACACAAACCCCCGTGCAGAAATGTGTGTATACACACCAGTAGTGTAAATTAACTAAGTATATTTACTCAAGTACTGTAAGAATATTAGCGACAGTTACTTCAGTTCAGGACCATGGACAGCAGCTTCAGTTATTTCAAAATTATGGACAGCAGCTGCAGTTGCACTTTTATTCAAGTCATATTTTGAATACAGGCATTTTGCTTCTAAAAGAACTCGCACGCACACACACACACACACACACACGCACACGCACACGCACACACACACACACACACACACACACACACACACACACACACACACGCACACGCCGTGCTTCTGTTATGATCTTCCGGTTACTACTTTATTAGCAGAGCCATATATTATAACATGACCTTCCCTAATCCTAATGAGGCTGCACATAGAACACGAGATGGTGATCATCTGGGGGGTGGAGGGAGGGTGGGGGTGTGTGAACTAGTGAACATTCCACAAGGAACAGGAAAGAGGACAACTGTACTGTGCAAATAAATGTAAAATGAAATAAAGATGAAAGAAAAAACTTGTTTATAATCAGCCCCGATCTAAACCCGGCTCAATGGCGTTATCTCCTTAAAGACCTGTGGTTTCCAGAGCCCAACCAGTCTGGCTTCAAAGCAGCTTCTTCACGCACCCTTGGTTGCACTCTTTGCTGTAACAGAAGCACTCGGCTGAGCTTTGAGCTGCTCTTCTTCGCTACCCTCAGCAATGATGTTATCTTTGAGTCTGCTGCTCTCAAGGCTCGCCTCCTTCCTATACAGCACCAGACTGCAGCTATCAGGTATCGTGGAGACGAGAGAGAGAGAGAGTGTCTTTCCACGCCACGTGTCCTTTCTACACTGGGCGACAGCCAGTTTTTGTGCCCTCTTCCCTTTTCTCTCCCTACACAGATTTTCATTACAGATGTCATCACCTCTCATTTTACCCTTGGTTTCTATATGCAGAGGACAAAACAGCCGCACTGTTCCTTTGACATAAAGCTCCCCTGCAAGGATAGCATATCCACAATTACCAGCTGCTTGCGTATAGCTGTTGTTTTTCCATGTAAAATCCACCACGCATCGCCTCCACTGCTGACAATGACATCACGGTGACCTTCTCCGCGACTGACGAAAGCCGCACTGTGACACAGTGCAATTGATCATATTCAGACGGCGGAGGTACATTTTGCTCTTATGTCATACTGTGGAGTGGGGGGGGGGGGGGGGGGGGGTCGCGTATTCAGTGAGACCTACACCGGAGTCATACTGTGATCCTGTGGGACGTGCACTTTACAGCTCTGGCCCTCATCCAAGCTGTGCACACTAAAATCCTCAGTGTCAGTTTAACTCAGAAGAGCCTCCAAATGGTCAATTTGGTCGTGTGCGTACACTCTGGGTTAAATTAGCACGGAGGAGTTTACTTTGTGCTGGCGTCATTAATAGTCCATACAGCAGTTCGCTCATGGCAGTGCATCCAGTGTGGCCTGTGAGCTCCGCCGCCAAGAATTCAACCAAATTGCTACAGCAAACTTTGTTTTTCTGATGTCCAAAACGTCTAATGTTCTACCTCTCTGCTGTCTCTGTTAGCTCTGGCTAGCATCCGAGTCAAAGCTTTGGTATTAGCCCAAGGTGGAACTGCACTGCTACCCTCGGCCAAGCGGCCATTTTGCTCTTACGCCATACTCGGTTAGGAGAAATCCCAACGGGGTGGAGCGGTGAGAAACACGACCCCCCTGTGTATGATGTAACAGCAAAAATATCAGTGTGAATAATATGTTCTCCGCTGCTACTGGACACGTTAAATGTTCTGCATGTATTCCTCTTTTGTTTCATTAAAAAAAAGGTTTTCATAACATTTTCATTGGATGCACAGTACAGTATGTTTACATGCCACACGGTCGGTATATACTGTACCTATAAAGAGGTGATCACTGTACTGTTCTCAGCAACACCTGTGTTCCCAACGTGTCACACTTCCATGGATATTTGTTGTCAACAAAACAATGTGGCGGTGAGCGGTGTGAAACAGTCGGGGATCATGCGGGTATTGCTGAGAATATCCCACTGCATATTGCATGATAAGGAGTAAAGCAAATCAAATGAATCAGATGTGAATTAGGCTGTCAGGATGCTATCGTCCATATTAAATATTCATGTGAAGACTACCAACGGAGAGACAATAAACACAGAAGCCAGGTTATGGATAGAGAGATGCTGTTTGCTGGGCGAAGTAAACAAGAGAGTAGGGATGGGACGATATGCGATATTATCGTTTAGCGTGATAAAAAACACTCACGATAATCGTATCGTGGAGATTTAATTTATTGTGATATCGTCCTCCGTCGTGCACTGGGATCAATTCAGCTTTTATTTGCCGAGCTGCATATTCGGTACCACTTAAACCCTCTATAATTGGTAAAAGGTACTTATAATATACGTACTTGATACAGTCTTTTTTTTCACTCTCTATCAAATGTCTTTGCAAAAAAATAGCCCATCTAAAGGCGACACGTTGTGAGCTTGCAGATCTGCTATTTCTTGGCAAATGTTCCGCCCCAGCATAATGGATTTTGATTATCGCGATATCGTAAATCGCGATTTATTTTTTCACAATAATCGGGATATGACATTTTCTTATCGTCCCATCCCTACAAGAGAGACGTTCTTCCATTATGTGAGTGTTTGGTGTAATGAGATCAACGGGGTGCACCACCTGAAGGTAAACATTTGCCATTGCAGCAGACGTGGCACAATTAGCATCATTATACACACACCAGGGCAGATGCATTGGGAAGATACAAATGTTTTGCTATTTGAATTGAGAAACTATTAAGAGAAGCTTTTTTTTTGCAGTGGAAGCTATAAGAAAGAAGAAACAGGGGAATGCTTTTAATTTGAAGAGATTAGGTGAATGCAAAGAGGGAAAGAAAGCAAACAAACAGATATATGTTCAAGTTATTTATACTAAATATTAAAGTGTACATACCACACGTACAAACATAATATCTTCTCTGTCGGGTAGAAACCTCATATGAACAAAACTGTTACTTTTCAGGATTAAAATAAAAAAACAGCAAAAGTAGCTGATCAACAGCTTAGACCTGCTGCTTTTGGGATGTAATATGATCACGTAAGGCATACATTTACGAAAAAAAACACAAAAAGTTAAAATACAGAGATAAGAGGTCTCTGCCCAAAAGGGACGATATGCAGGAAAACAATATCTGTTCAAAGTAGGATGAAGAATTCATGAGAATAAGGGGAAGAGGGGGAAGAAAAGCAGAAACTGGGAAAGTGGAGAAAAGAAAGCGAGGGAGAAATAATGAGGGTTAAGAATATGAGAGGTTAGGAGTTCATAGTCGTATGAGCTCTCTGGGGCTGTCTGCTAAACTCTAATGCAGAGCCAGACATGCAGCAACACCATAATGTGCTGAGTTCATGCAAGAATATAAGAGAAAAGAGCATGCATGCTTGCGTGCCTGCGTTCAGTTACACAGGCACAAACAGCACGTCTGTTGCTTTTGCACCTGGCATGTCTTAAGTGTCGTGCACATGCGAGCGCATGCAGCGTACACAAACACGACGACGTGCCTGAGTACGTACATGTGCCAGCGCCGGAAAGCACCGCGCTCCGTCACACTTCAGTGGCCCTCGCAGGCAGCCAGCTGACATCTCACTGCGGCGTAGCGATCATCATGTTGCACGCCAACCAACCCGCTCTGGCCCGTCACAGTAGACCTGATGTGACACTAAGGCACAAACGCTTGTTAGATAAAGGCTGATGAATAATGGAGAAACAGATGGACAGACAGTGCTGGCATGCGTGGACATTGTGGTCAATCTGTGAGACGCAGAAGCAGACAAGCGCGCCTGCATATTCACTATACCATCCCCAAAATAAAATGCCTGGGTTTCCGAGGCTACTATACCAGTAAAACGCCTAAGGGCGAAAAGTCGTGCCATGTCTTGGCCATCAGGCCAGTGATGTATATATCGGACCGGTGACCCATATACATGTATGGTTTGGAGACCCCTGGTACCCATATATATTCACAGTTCACAATATTGATGACATCAGGGATGTCCAAATATGGGCATAAAAGGGATTTGGTTCCCCTGGCATCACAGGGATCTCCATATCTCCATATATATGGCATAAAAGGGATTTGGTTCCCCTGGCATCACAGGGATCTCCATATATGGGCATAAAAGGGATTTGGTTCCCCTGACATCACAGTGATGTCAGAGCATGAGAGTCAATCAACAAAAAAAAAGACAGACAGATACGGTCAAGATGTGATGGTTCTGATAGTAAATTACTACACATATATTGTCGCTGACGGGCGGAAACCTCATGTCCAAAACTGTTATGTTACAAATTCCAAATTAACATCAGATTTCATATTACAAAGATTGTCTATTTTTGCTACTTTAGTTTGACACTGTAGTGATGGAGTAGGGCATTACTTTACCAAAGAAAATATAACAAGTTTAAATCTGGAGATACGAGGTTTCTGCTCGACAGCGACGATATATCCTGTATTAGCATTGCCTGGAGGGTGGGTCAGCCGTGGACTTCACAGACACAACATGCAGAGTTGCGAGGCGCACTGTTGCTCAGCTACAGTTACTTCAGGACCATGGACAGCAGCTAAAGTTACTTCAGGACCATGGACAGCAGCCACAGTTACTTCTGGACCATGGACAGCAGCGACAGTTACTTCAGGACCATGGACAGCAGCTACAGTTACTTCAGAACCATGGACAGCAGCTACAGTTACTTCAGGACCATGGACAGCAGCTACGGTTACTTCAGAACCATGGACAGCAGCTACGGTTACTTCAGGACCATGGACAGCAGCTACGGTTACTTCAGGACCATGGACAGCAGCTACATTTACTTCAGAACCATGGACAGCAGCTACAGTTACTTCAGAACCATGGACAGCAGCTATGGTTACTTCAGGACCACGGACAGCAGCTAAAGTTACTTCAGGACCATGGACAGCAGCTACAGTTACTTCAGAACCATGGACAGCAGCTACAGTTACTTCAGGACCATGGACAGCAGCTACAGTTACTTCAGGACCACGGACAGCAGCTACAGTTACTTCAGAACGGTAGGTTCCGTACGGAACCATTGTTTACTTAGATATGGAAGGATGACCTCCCACTTGGGTAATGACGCCCCCTGGCGATCATTCAGAGAAACTACTTCAGCTCCCGTACTAACGTAGGTAGGAAGGGCCTGTCACTCAAACCGGAGTGACCCGCCTCCAGGCTATATAAGCCCCCGGAGGCGGAAGTAACATCCTCTTAATACCACTCTCTGCCACATTCAGTGAAACAGAGGGGCATTACGTGGGAGGTCATCCTTCCATATCTAAGTAAACAATGGTTCCGTACGGAACCTACCGTTTACTGTCAATATTCCAGGATGACCTCCCACTTGGGATTCTTAAACTCCCCTCTAAGCCACAACCTACTCTCATACCCCCACACACCCCTCATACGGGTGAGCACAGCCCAAACGGGCGTGACCCATCACCCAGAAGGTCCCAGGCCCACCGGACCTGGGTGTGAAGGCATGAGAAAATAAGGAGAGACCCTGACAGACCGAAGTCCGCCTCATTCAACTAAATGAAAAGGACAAGTCCGCCTTATAAGTAAGACACACTATATAAGGAAAACACAGGGTCCCCCCCAAAATACCCCAGGTGGCTACATGCCCACCTGTGGGAGGGGAAGATCCGACTCCTCTATGACGTAGAGGAGGCAACTGCACCCAGAACCGAATGCGCTAGCGAAGAGGATTCGATATCCAGGTGATAGTAGGCTGCAAAGGTAGAAGGCGAAGACCAATTCGCCGAAACACAAATCTCCTGAACGGAGACTCCCTTTGCCAGTGCCCACGAAGTAGCCACACCTCTAGTGCTATGGGCTTTAAGTGCCGCCGGCACTTCCACACCCGCACTAGAGTAAGCCAGCCTAATAGCATCCACAATCCACCTCGAAAGAGTGGGTCTAGACACCGGCTTTCTGACAAGAACATTGCCCATTTCCACGAAGAGCTGAGAAGAAGCTCTAGAACCAGCAGTCCTGTCACAGTAGGCCTTCAATGCCCTGACAGGACAAAGGCAATTCAGCCGTTCATCCTCCACCGAGACAAACGGAGGAGGATGAAAAGCCAGAAGAACAACAGGCTCCTTAGGAACCACCATGTTCTTAGGAACAAACTTAAGATGAGGCTTGAGCAACACCTTGAGATCATTGTTCATAAACTGCATGCACTCCGCAGACACCGAGAGAGCTTGCAGGTCACCAACTCTTTTAGCCGTGGCCAAAGCCAGCAAAAGAGCCGTCTTGAAACTCAAAAGTTTCAAAGGCATCCCTACAAGCGGCTCAAAGGGAGCCCGACATAGGCCCCCTAGAACCACCTGCAGATCCCAAACTGGGAACAAAGACCTAGTCACCGGCCTCAAACGTTCAACTCCTTGCATGAACTTGATGACCTCCGGGACTTTAGAAGGTGCCTTGCCCGCCACCCCCAGGTGACAGGCATTAATAGCCGCCAAATATCCCCTAAGGGTAGAAAATGCAAGACCACTTCTCAAGCGGTCCTGCATAAATTCCAGAATTTCCTGGGCTGACGCCACATGGGCCACCACCGGTGGAACACGCGACTCACACCAGTCCTCAAAGGCATTCCACCTTCCATCATAAGACGCCCTCGTAGAAGGCGCCTTAGCACTCTGAATGGTAGCAACCACTTCAGAAGAAAAACCAGCCGCCAGCAGGTTTAACCTTTCACGTGCCAAACCCACAGGTCTAGGACCTGCAGGTCTTGGTGGAAGATCTCCCCCCTGGCCTGACTCAACAGATCCCTGCACTGAGGCAGCTGCCAACCCGGTTCGCAAAGGAGAGGGGCGATCGCCGACCTCCACGTGCCCTTGTAGGGAGCCACCAGGAGCATCTCCAGACCGAACCTCCTGACTCTCTCCAGAGTGGGTCGGATTAAGTCGAAGGGGGGAAACGCGTACAGTAGACCTCTCGGCCACGTGTGCGCTAAGGCGTCCAACCCCAAGGGAGGACTGCCCTTCACCGCGAAGAACAACGGACACTTCGTATTCTCCGCTGACGCAAACAGGTCCGCCACTGGCTGACCGAACTTGCGAAAAATCTGGTTCGCCACCCTGGGGTGGAGAGACCAATCCTCGTAGCGAGAACCTCCCCTGGACAGGAGATCTGCTCCGCTGTTGAGGAGACCTGGGACGTGTAAGGCCCTGATCGACTTGAGGCGCGACAAGCACCAAACCGTCAATTCTCGAGCCAGACGGTCCAGTGGCAACGACGACAGGCCCCCCTGTTTGTTGACATAAAACATGGCCGTCGTATTGTCTGTCCTGACCAGGACGTGACAATGCAAAATCCAAGGCTCGAAATGCTTGAGCGCCAGGAGTATAGCCATCAACTCCAAATAGTTGATGTGACGACCCCTCATCTCCAGAGGCCAAAGCCCCTGCGCTGTGCGCCCCTCGAAAGTGGCTCCCCATCCACTGAGACTGGCGTCTGTCGTGATCGACTTGCGGGAAACCACCTCGCCAATCGAGACTCCGCTGGTGAGGAACCCCTCCACCAGCCACGGAGACAGGGCGATCGCGCAGGAAGGGGAAACCGTAACCTTCTTGTACTTCAAGGAGGGCGGGATCCCGAGGGATAACATCCATCTTTGAAAAGGTCTCATATGAAACCTGCCCAAACGCAACAGATGTACTGCGGAAGCCATCATTCCCGTCAGTACCATGCAACTCCTGTAAGTGACCTCCTGGCCCACTTGAAAGGAGTCGAGACATTCCCGAAACCTGTCCACCCTCTCCTCTGAGAGACGGGCCGACATGTCGGATGAGTCCAGAAGGACCCCAATGAATGTAAGACGACTTGCTGGAGTCAGCATGCTCTTGCCGTGGTTGACTATGAAACCTAAGGCCTTCAGGTGAGCCAAAACCACTTGTGTGTGACGCGCCACTTCGTGGGCGGAGCTCGCTGAAATCATCCAATCGTCGATGTACGTCGCCAACCTGACGCCCTGCTGTCTCAGCGGGGCGATGGCTGCTTCGGTCACTTTCACGAAAACCCTCGGGCTCAGTGACAGACCGAAAGGGAGTACTGTGTACTCGTACAGGCGACCCTCGAAGGCGAACCGTAGGAATTTCCTGTGTGGGGGATAAATCTGGACGTGCTGATAAGCATCCTTCAGATCCACTGAACAGTGGAAATCCCCTTGCCTGACCGACCGTAACATGGTGGGTACAGTTAGCATCCTGAAAACGTATTTCTTCAGGTACACGTTTAGTGCCTTTAGGTCCAGGATGGGACGTAGCCCCCCCCCCTTTTTGGGCACCAGGAAATAACGGCTCCAAAATCCCATGCGGGATTGGGTCCTGTCCAGCTCCACTATAGCACCCTTGCTTAGCAAGGAGCTGATCTCTTCTCTCAAAAGATTTGCTTTTAAACCACGCGCCCTGGTATGAATAACCCTGCTCGAAAGCGGGGGTATGTCTGCGAACTGTAACCTGTAACCCCTGGTTATCGTTCGAAATACCCAATGGCTCGGGTTGCATAACTTCCACTGGCGCGCGCAGCGTGCTAGCGTGTTTTGAGCGAGAGAAACCCCACCACTGTGCTTCCGTGACGGCGGAGCTTTTTGGCGGCCGGACCGGAAGTGGGGAACCTGCGTATCCGTATCCGGAACGACCGGATGCGGAGCGCAAGGGTTCAATAGGCCGCATGGCGGAAACACCTTCTGGTTGTACCGCTTGACTAGCGGAGCTATTTTTCGGCGGGACCGGAAGTGGGGAACCTGCGTATCCGTATCCGGAACACCCGGATGCGGAGCGCAGGGGTTCAATAGGCCGCAAGGCGGGAACACCTTCTGATTGTACCGCTTGACTAGCGGAGCTTTTTTTTGCGGCCGGACCGGAAGCGGGGAGCTAGCGAATCCGTATCCGGTGACACCGGAAGCGTTCGGTTTTCGCTCGATAGAGCAACAGGAAGAGCAAAGCGATTCGACTGATAAACAGACTCGCCCACAACTAAAGCATTCTCCCCTGACAGGAGAGGAACTTTTACGTTTAATACCTGCTCTAAGGCCTTTATGCTTGTCCCTTGACCCGGGCTCATAGTAGGCCGACAGAATTTCTGACTCAAGGTTAAATTCATAGCATCGCTCACGCGAGGGAAAATCCACTCGCGCGCATGAGGAACCACATAATTGTTTGACGTTAACATTACTGGTTGCTGATAAAACCTGTGACTGATTAAAGAGTCCTGACAGGACTCCATCATTCTTACAGGAGGCATGCATAAAGGAGTCATATTGTCGACGCGAGGGATATCCCACTCGCGCGCTTGAGGAACCACATAATTGTTTGACAATAACATTACTGGTTGCTGATAAAACCTGTGATTGATTATCGAGTCCTGACAGGACTTCATCATTACTACAGGAGGCATGCACGATGGGGTCGTCTGTGCTAGTGCGAGAGAGTTGGACAGAGACAGACTTTGCTCTTTCAACATATTTATTGCCGACACAGGAGGCATCAAATTCAACATTTTCATTTCCCCGACACGGGGTACAGAAAAACGCCCTCGTTTGGGGGGAGGGGGACCGAGAGACACCTCGGACCCCCGCCCCAGCACAATCCCCCTCTTCCGAGTGTCATTTGCGCTGTCCCCTACCGCGGCCACCGCGGTAGGAAGACTGCTGCCTGCCATCCTTGGACGGGCGGCGCGGCTGAGCGCGCTCGGGAACCACAACCTTGCTGCGGGGCCTGTCAGGCGCCCTGGCTGCAGAGGCTCCCCTGGAGGAAGACGAGTGCTTCTTAAAAGAAGCAGAGCGGCCCCTTTCCTTGACGCGGGAGGAGCGGGACGCCCTCCTAGCTTGCTGCGGTTCTTCCTGTGGCACTGTGGTGGACTCGACAATGTCCTTAGCAGCCTTAAAGAACGTGACTCTGCCCTGCAGCAGTTCCAAACCGCCGCCCATGAGGGTGGTGGGACTGTTCTCCATGTTGATGAGGGATTTATACATCTCACCGCGAGGACCCACAGGCTTCTCGCCCACGTCCCTCTTAGGCTCGAGGTCGACATAGTCGAGCCAGCGGGCTCTCTCAGCTTGGAGGTTATAATCCATGGACCTGCCCATCCACTTGACCGCATGCCAATTGACCTTCAGCATGATGTCGAATAGGGTGTTTAGCTCCGCAGTGTGCTCCCCCGTGGGCAGACCTTTGACCAGGTCTTTGGTGGAAGCTAGCAAGAGCTGGATAAGATTAAGGTCCTTAGCAGCCAGAGCAGCGGACCGGTAGGCGTTACGAGCCCTGTCCGACTGCAGCTTGTCCTCCAGGACAGTGAACCCCGGCGGGTTGGTGCCGACGGGGCCGACAAACGGCCCGTTTTTAGCCGTGCCTACATCCTTGTACTGGGGTCTGACGGAACCCAGAAAGGATTGTGCCAACAGGTGGTCCAGGTTAGGGCAGGTGGACATGCCTGCCTCCGCACCGCCAACCAAAACCAACACAGAAAAAGGCAGCTTCCTGGGGTCTTTGTGTGTCTTCCATGAGGAATGGAGGGCCTTGGTGAATCCTTTCACCAGCGGCAGCCTGGAGAGGACATACGGGGCGGGAACCGAAGGCTCCTGCCCGGGCATTTCGTCATCATCCTCGGCCTCTTCAGAGGGGAGAGGAGGTGGCAACTCCTCTCCAACTCTGGCAAGAGCTCTCATGTAGACCGTGAGATGATCCAGCATTTCTGCTGCAGAATCGACGTCCTCTGCTCCCGCTTCACCCGCTTGACTGGCGGGTGGAGGGGCAGTGGTGCCTGAGGAGGACTGGGAGCTCCCTGCGGCGTCCAGTTGACGTGCTGGAGCCGCAGGGGCATTACCTTTCACTGTGACCGTGAGTCGAGAACCATCGTCCTCGACGGAGTCCTCCTCCTCCTCGGCCGTGTATCCAGAGTATTCAGAACCAGAACCCTCGCTCTGACAGGAGCTCAGGTCCGACTCTCGCCTGAAAGTCTGGACTGTTTTGGTGATGCTCACGTTGAGGGGAACATCCCCGACGGTCACATCCGAGCGTTTCTTTTTGGGCACCGCGCCCGAAGGGGAAAAGGCTACCGGAGGGATGTTAGCCTTCTTGGTCGCCTTCTTAGCGGCGACTTCACCAGACCCGCCAGCTCCAGTGACAGTGGAGCTAGCTGCGGTCGGTTGCGCGGCAGGCGGTGTCTCATGTAGCACGGCGCCATCTTGACTTGGAATGGCGCGCTGTTTGCTAAACGGATCTCCGGAAGGCAGCGCCGCACCTTGACCAACGGTGCGGGCCGCCTGGGGAAGGAAAGACTGGGCTGTGGGGTTGAGAGCAGTGGACCCACCTGGTGGAGCGCAGGCCCCGAGGCCTGCCCTGGCTAGGTAGAACCGGTGTACCAGTACATCGTGGTCGTAGGCCACGCAGAAGTCACAGAAGGGTCCTGCTCTCCCCTGAGGACTCAGTGCAGAGAAGGCGTGTGCAACGCCCATGCAGCCGACACAGAGAGGATGAAGATCCTGTCCGTCGATGAGTCCTGGACAGCCTGGACATTGCCTCGGCAGGAAGGCCAGAGGATCCATGGCGAAGCACTGTAGATAGAGTTAACAAGAAGCAGACGAGCTAACAAGCTAACGGCTAAGGCTAGGCCACGCTTGATTCGGGCAGGGCCTGAACAAGCGGTAAGCAGTGTAGCTAACGTTAACAAAGAGCAGACGAGCTAACAAGCTAACGGCTAATGCTATGCCACGCTTGCTTCGGCGGAGGCCTGAACAAGCAGTAATAATCCTTTGTTATAGAAGGAAATAACCGTCGTTTTAGGACGGGACAAGAATAAGTATTCTTAAGTACGGGTTAATTCAACACTCGCCGGTGGGCGACTCCAATGCCACCGCTTTAGGCTAATGCGCGAAGAATAATAATACAAAGGCTGAGTTTCAACTTATCTGAATGTGATATCGCAGAGAGTGAAAAGAGGATGTTACTTCCGCCTCCGGGGGCTTATATAGCCTGGAGGCGGGTCACTCCGGTTTGAGTGACAGGCCCTTCCTACCTACGTTAGTACGGGAGCTGAAGTAGTTTCTCTGAATGATCGCCAGGGGGCGTCATTACCCAAGTGGGAGGTCATCCTGGAATATTGACAGTAAACCAAGGGTAGCATAGCAGCCACAGACATCTCTGTGTGTCTCTATCTCTAATAGTGAGGGAAAGTGCTGGACCAATCTGGGAACTAAATGCTTTCCAATAGCTTTCTTCACAAATGTGTTCATAAAGGTGTCTACTATCACCTCTGAACTTTGTCAAACCCAACTTCCACTTCCATTTCTCAAATTTTAC
>NC_137818.1:33386077-33391077 GCF_963921795.1 Nannobrachium achirus | reverse complement strand
GGTCTACTTTCACACCTTTTGCACTTCACACCAATGCAGTCCTCCTTCGAGGCATTCAGTTTTGTTGTAGCGTTAACCTTTCTGAAATCTGTGCAAAAAAATCTATCTGGCCCATCAGCCTTATGATCTGCCAACAAAAGGGAAAGGCTAGGCTAGAGCACACTGGCGCCTCCATCTCCACCCACTTATGCTTTCCTATGATCAGTAGTCTCACAGTCTGAGAACGCCTTACATCCATGTCATGCTCAATCGGGTTGGTGCAAGATGATATAGATCAGAGAAGGGAGAAAAAATGAGAAATGAACAACACCAAATCCTCCTGCTGAGTGTCTGACAGATAGCACGACTGACAGTCAGGTTCAGGTACTTGGAATTCTTCAGTCTCCCTTGTGAGAATTGTCTCTCGGCTGGAACATCAAAATCTTACCTTATAGCCTCCGATGTCAGACTGTGTGTGTGGAAAGCAAGTCACCTTTTACCTCAGAGGCAGGTCGAACAGAATGATAAGGCTTTCATAAGTTGTACTGCACTTTTTTTCATTCCCTCAAGCGCTCCTTCAGATGGTATGTACTGTTTTTGTACTTTCTATGCTTTATTTTGGATAGGTCAGTGTAGAGAGACAGGAAAGTAAGGGTCGAGAGAGAGGAGACACATGCAAAACAAAACAACAATTGAAACTGGGTCTCGCACTAATATTCTTTGCAACTAACTGACTGAGTCACAAGGTACCCCACAGAATCCAAACCACTTAAAACCCTATATGATTAGCTAACCTTAAACGGCTAGTCTATACTAAGTCCCTGCAGTCTGTTGTTCCCCTCTACACCATATCGCTTTGCCGAAAAAACAATGTAAGCCAATTATGAGTTGTAATAACAAACAAACACAAAACCATCTGGGACAAAAAAGGGGGTATAGTTTTCAAGGGAAGAACATCAGATTCAGACAAACCAATGCTTATTGCAGAGGACACTATGCCAGCCAAATTCACCTAATGTATACACTAAAATCAGCAGATTTTTGGGCAGCCTTGGTTTTAAATTCTATACTTGTCTTTCTGTCTGTCTGAAACTTTGTGTGATTGTTCCTGCCGCCTAAACAAGGCCTTTCTTGAGAAACGCGGCACGAAGTGACACCTTTTGAGCTTTTGATGCTTTTGTGTGACGCAGTAGTATGAACAAATAGGGCATTTATTTACGAAAAGAACACAAAAAGTTAAAATGAGATAAGAGTTTTCTGCCCGAAAGCAACGACATGCTGCCTTCTCTGCAAAAGTGACCAAATACTGAGCCACTATGTCACAACAACACACCCCTCCCTTCAGGAACTAGTTCATATACTTTTCAGAACAGCAACTTAACCCCTCTCATAATCATCAACTTTCAGCAGAACGAAGGGCAGAATAAAGCTCTCTGGGCCTTGCCTGTGAAAATAAAATGCATTTTATGACTCTGGTCATACTATAACCTCTGCCCACACACTGCAAACAATGCAAAAAATGTGTTTGGATCTTTTTCATCAAATATAGGCAATTTCAGCAATATGAAAACAAGTACTGTACACGCTTAATTTCTTCTACCAATGGGACTTGTGTTTTTGCCTTTTTTATCCCTTTCCATTGCACTCTCCATTCTACATTAGCCTTTTCCTCCTCTAGTTACTATTCAAACAAAGTTCCAACAAAATGCTCTGAAACTCTTGGAGCCACTGGAGCCTGAACTACCTCCAGAAGCTTGGCAGATACAGCTGGCCCCTCAACAATGTGTGCTAGCTCAGCATTTCTTGAAATCTTCAGCGATGGACCAACCCAGACGTGCTGGCAAATTAACTAAAACATGCATTTGTAAACTGTTGCAAAATGCACAAGGCTCGACCCACATCACGGTAACTGTACATATTCTTATACTTAATCGTCATTCCTAAGCTGTGTAATCAAATAGACAATGTGTTTGCGTAGGTACTTTTCACCCGATCACATAATCTGTATGCGGAGCACAGTTTGTACCGCCATCTCTATTCCTGTTCCTGCCCTGTCTTGCTTACCTCATGTATCTGTCATGAATCACATAGCTGCCGGTCACATAATATGGTTTGTGCAAAGGTATGTATTCTCTGTTATGTGTTTAATAAACTTCAGAACATGTCATGTGACATTGCTGTGCTGTCATCTTGCTCGCCGAGCGCCACGCTTGCTTGCAGGAGGGTAATTCAATGGAAACAACAGTCATCACCTCTGACTGGAGCATTATTAAATCACAACATAAACTGTGTTAACCACTTAAAACCCTATATGCTCCATTGACTGGGGTCCCCCAGGGGTGTATACTTGGTCCCCCTCCTTTTTCCTAGCATATAGAATAGAAGATCACAAGCTCACACTGCATCGCAACGCAGCACATTGTGAGCTTGGACCTTATATCTTTTAAGGTCCAACTAAAATGATGGATCAAGGACAATAAAACATGTGAAAAAAATTTAGATATTGATGTAGGTTTTCTAGGGTGTCCTGTATTTTAGGTCTTACCTTACCTTCCCTTTTTTACTGCTGTTTTCCTCTTCTGTTTGTACCCTAATGTTTATATGTGCTCTTTTTGTGTTGGAGACTACAGTGGAAAATAGCATTCTTGAAGAAATCCGATGTATTTACGCAACATTGCATGTGTGTTCATTAACTAAGTGCTGTCCCTCTCAAATAAACGTATAAATAAACAAATAAGTAGATCTGCTATTTTGTACCAAGGACCAAGGCACCAAGGACAGTGCAACTCAGGTGTGTTTTACGAAGTCTACGTGGTAAAACTGAATGATGTGGATAAATTACAAATAATGAGTATTCTGTTCTTGGGTAGAATCTGTTCTCCTATATGGCAGTGAATGCTGGACCCTGAAGCCAACTCTGCAGAAGTCTCTAGACGGGTGCTACAACAGAATGTTAAATGTAGTGCTCAACATCATCAGCAGTACACATGTCACCAACAAGAATCTGTATGCTGGAAAATTAAGGGTGAGCGATAAAATAGCAGCCAGCAGAATGAGACTTGCAGGACACTGCCAAAGACACCAAGAGCTGCCAGCCAGTAAACTGGTGCTGTGGGAACCAACACATGGGCACCGGTCACGAGGACGTCCCATACTAACATATGTGGATGTACTCAAGAAAGACACAGGAGCACAAAGCACCAACGAGCTGTCTGGATGTATGGAGAACCGGGATGACTGGAAGCGACGATGGAAGGCTCGTCTGAGGACGACCTAGAGCAGGGGTGGGCAACTTTGATGATGGAGAGGGCCACTATATTTCCACCTTCACTCCAGAGGGCCACATTGCATATTGCTACGTCCTACTTTGTCATTCTAGTATCTCATACAAAAGAAGCAAAGCAGCAGAATCGATCGTCTATTTTTGCTTCTTTTGAATTGGAATGCTGAATTATAATTCTTTTACTTTTGAATTGGAATTCTGAAATGTAACATTTTGATTTAATTTCAAACGCATTTAGTTATATACTCATGTTAACTTTATGAACCTAAATACAAATACGTTCGACATAATTTTAATACTACTATACTAGTCTTTTAGCTACTAATATAGACTGAAGGAATTAAAGCATGTCATGTTTGGAATTATAACAGCTGAAATCAATAATATATCAGTATTCCGGTATTAACCTGCGGGCCGCATTAAGTGAAGGTGGGGGCCGCATGTGGATGTGGCCCCCGGGCCGCCAGTTGCCCATGTATGACCTAGAGAGATAGAGATATTAGGTGTATATGTGCACCTTGTGAGGCTTAAGTTGAGGACCTGATTTAAAATTTGACTCCCAATCTTGTCTCACATGTCTATCTTATCTCGGCCCTTGGTTTTTTGGTCTCTCTACACTCTCCTATCTAACAAATAAATCATACAAATACCAAAGAAATAGTGTTTAGAATAACCTCTTCCATCATATTGGCCCTGGAGTATAAATTATTATCACCAGAATTATACGATACACATAGGGGAAGAGCTCACGGATGCATGAAAAAGCGTACAATACATCTGTAAATACATGTACTGTAGATGTGTATTCCCAACACACACACACACAAACACACCCACACACACACACACACACACACACACACACACACACACACACACACACACACACACACACACACACACACACACACACACACACACACACACACAATACAGATTTACACACAGTCCAGGACCCAGTGTAACCTCTCAGTCATGCAGACCAAGAGGGACACATAGCACTTTAGGCAAGGTCACTCATTCATCATCTAAATCTGTCCCTGAGTGATGCCACACGAACACGAACACGCACAGAGGCCTGATCCAAGCCTCCATGTTGTTATCTGCCCTTATCTTCATCAGCCCTGAGGAGCAGAGCAAAGATGGTCTCTTCCACTCGTTTACTCTCTGATCCTTCACTCCGGGGGTCAACTATATTAATACACACTCGCTACAGAGTGAGGGAGAGGGAGATAGAGAGGGGAGGGTGAGAGAGAGAGAATTGGAGAGAGAGAGACTGAGTCAGAGAGAGAGAGAGAGAGAGAGAGAGAGAGAGAATTGGAGAGTGAGCTGGAGGTCTAAAGAGGTTTAGGGAGACTGATGTTTTGGCCTGAGGACACTGATACCAATTCAAAGTCCACAGCATTGACTTATTTACTATACAGCACTATGGCAGAGTTATAATGGAAAAGAACCACAGCACCGCCAAACGTCTCTCTGCTAGAGGACATTAGCTGCTCTTTCCATCCATCACCATTCACAGCGTTCGATCACAGACACCGTGGTGGGCAAACAACAGGTGATTGTAATCATGGCCAATGGGCTGTGGCGCTGTGCCATGATGGGAAGGGAACACCATGAATACTGTGAAATACTGAGTGCTCATTTAACTCTGAGAGTGCACAAAATGGTTGCATTCGTGCAATCTAGAGGTAAAAAAAAGCTGATGGTACGGTATGTGCATATCACTTGTCGGGAT
>NC_137818.1:33355593-33385877 GCF_963921795.1 Nannobrachium achirus | reverse complement strand
GAGCTCGTCAAGAGAGCAGCTTTAATTAATGCATTTAATTGAAAATTAATTGCCATCCGTTGGAGTGATACAAGCCTCCACTCCCCGCCATGAAAGGAGAGAAAATTAGAAGCTGAATAACAGGGGTTTAGCCATGTCCCCTCCACCGTAATGACAGCGTTCATTAACGCACTCAGGCGTGTACACATGTGTGTGTGTACGTGCGCACGTGTCGTGTATGTGTGTCTATACTTCAGCACTGCCTTGAGAGCTGATTCATCATAGTCTTATTGTAATTATTATCCGACTATGTTAATCACAATTATGTATTCTTTCTGGAAAGATAAACTGATATATAATACAGATGAAATAGCAGATTTCATACACGCACGAATGCACGCACACACACATAGTCACTGAGACTCAATATTTACTCATCATCATATCCTGCACTGTTCACATTACACCTATGAGAATCCACATGCTGTATGAACATTTTACATGATTATGAGATAGCTAAATTAATTTATTGAAATGTATAATGTATATACCATATCTACAGTATGTGTAGGTGTACACTGCATTTAACCTTGCTGCTGATGAATTAACTATAAAATAGCATTCAAGTTTGGGGTTGTTTTTTTAGACAGCATCATTCAATTTCATTTGACACATTCATACATCTCACAGAATTAGATTTGATTTTAAATTAAATTGGGTTGTATGAATGCCTGTGTACTAATGAATTAGTAAAAATGCTTTGGCACTAGCATCCCCCTGATGCTGAATGTTAAATGATGTTCTTCCCTGGATTAACCCATTTAGGCCTAGGATTATTGAATGCTTTAACTATTGAAAAATAGCAGATATACAAGCTCACAGCGCGGCACCGAGTGCCGTGCTGCGAGCTTGTAGATCTGCTATTTTTTTTTAAGTCGTGAAAATGTGTGCAAATCTTTGAATATATGTATTTTTAAAGCAAACGTTTGTAACTCAAATTTTGCTTCTGGGGGGTCCCTGGAATGAAACATTTTGAGATGGGGGTCCATGGCCAAATACATATTATTTTGGGGGTCCTTCACATGAAAAAGTTTGAGAACCACTGACATAGTAGTCTCTCGAGAACAGACTGACTGAGCTCCAGTTATGTGAAAAGGACCTTTTCTTTGACAATGGCTGGCCAGATTGCTGACATAGAAACATATTTTTTTTCCAAAAACCTTAGAAGGATTCAAAAGACACTTATAGAATCGGGTCAAAATTCTAATTTTCACAATTTTTCAAAAATAGCAGATCTACAAGCTCGCAGCGCGGCACATTTTTTATAGTTAAAGCATAAAATAACAATACACCATAATGTGTACCCGTTCTCCCTGGATTAAAAATAGATTTGTTTAAACGCACCGAACATGTAAATAAGCTGTGGCTGTTGATGTCTGCCGTTACAAACTCACAGAGAGTGAGATTTGATTTGGGAGACGCCGGTGTATTCAGATCTAGCAGGCCGGCAGATAACCTTGTATTGTGAAGGCCTTGATGTATGGCCAGCATTCTGACGTATCGCTTATGGGTATTACTGCTTTCAGCAGGAATGAGTAATGGTTACTATAACAAAATGGACATTATGCTGTATATTCTGAGCAAAAGGGGAACACTATAATTGTCGCTGTTGGGCAGAAACCCTGTCTCTCTATATTTCATCATGTTATGTTTTGTTTAGTTTTTTCATAAATTACTTCCCTATTTTATACTTTGTCATTTAACGGTGCCAGACAAAAGTTCCAACACATTTTATTTTGATTGGTTTTATACTTTTACAATTTAGAAAGTCTTTGAAAACTGTCACCTGCAACTATGTGCCCAAAATAGCAATACCAGGTTGAAAATGGTCAAGTCTGTGTGGATTTGATAAAAATGTGAAAACTATTAACAAGAGCTTTAGACAAAATGATATGCAACTCAGATGGCAAAGAGACAACAGAAGTGGGTTTTGTGCCACTCGGCATGGGTATTCGCTTGGCACGGGTACTCACACGCCTCATGGGGCTCAAGCCCACTTCTAATACAGAGTCCACCTTCTCTTGAATGTTTTTAACTTGCCTTGTTCTCAATCGTGTCATTCCTTCTTCATGTGAAAACACACTCTATCGGAGCGTCCTACACATTGAAAGATGACGCTAAAGGGGTCAAGGGGGACGCTAAGGGGCCTAACATCCATATATGACGAGTCTACCCTCAGGCCGTTCAGTCCTTGAATGATGACACGTCTTAGAAACACACACACTTACATATCGTCACTGTCGGGCAGAAACCTTGTATCTTCAAGTTTCAAATTTGTATGTTTTTTCGCTAAGTAAAGCCATCATCATATAAGGCCATCGCACAAAAGTAGTGAAAACAGCTGATCTAAGCACACAACGCCTCGCAGTGCGAGGCGTTGTGTGCTGTTTTTTGTGTGCTGTTTTCACTTACAGTATTTTCTGGACTATAAGGCGCACCTGACTATAAGGCGCACTGTCAATGAATGGTCTATTTTCAAACTGTTTTCATATATAAGGCGCACCTGACTATAAGGCGCACATAATAGACGCTACCATTGCGTTATGCATCAAACAGATGGAGCTGTGCTAAAGGGAATGTCAATGTCAATGAATGATCCATATATAAGGCGCACTGGACTATAAGGCGCACTGTAGTTTTTTGAGAAAATTAAAGGCTTTTAAGTGCGCCTTATAGTCCGGAAAATACGGTAGTTTAAATCATTTTAAAAATGATAAATACCAGTAAGACTCCCTAATCGGGAGATAAGCGACCAACAAATAGGCCAAAAGTTTGTTTTACCAATTATCAAGACATACAGGCAGTTGGCAGTTTGCCCTGGTTACTCATTGAAGTTGAATCTCCATATATGGAGATAACCTACGCATCACACTAAATCTGACCTCACCAGCCCATATTTGGGCATGAGCAACTTATGTCTCCATATATGGAGATTGATAGATAGGAATTTCCACCTTTTAGTCTGAAAATAATCACGCAGTTGAGGAGAAAGAAGTACAACGTTCTTGGTTTTATTTGTGAGAGCTCTCTAGCATACAGCCAAAACATCATCTCATATACTGAGCCAAGTTCCTCCCACAACCCAGGGAGGCCGGACCAAGGCCCTAACACCTTTGCCAGACTGAGACAAACCTCACACATGGATATTAGAGGACAACACTGTCAAAAGACTTTCAATACATTAAGCTCAGACAGTCGTAAATTAGCAATCTGAAACAAAAGAGCACACACACTACATGAGGTCTGTGAGCCAAACTGGAAGAACCAGTTTGAATATGGGGGCTTCAACCATTACTATGTCAGGTTTCAAAAGTTCAGAGAGTGTATATAATGAGAGTTTATAAAGAGTGAAATATAATGTTTGAAATAAACATATACAATTCTCCTTATCAGAGATATGATGACATCACACAGTCCTCAGCCGATGATGTGGCGTGATGTCATACAATACACAAACGAGCCCTACAGTATAAAGGGGCAATTCTTGCCAGGAAAGAAGCATTTCTTCGACTCAGACCTTATCGCTAGGGTTGGCTTATAGCAGCTGTCGGTAGGACCATATATGGATTCTGTTAGTGTGGATCTCCTAACAGGGCATCATCTGGGATACCATCCCTTTTATGCCCATATATGGAGATCCCTAACAGAATCCCTTTCATGCCCATATATGGAGATCCCTAACAGAATCCCTTTTATGCCCATATATGGAGATCCCTAACAGCATCCCTTTTATGCCCATATATGGAGATCACTAACAGCAAACAGAATCCCTTTTATGCCCATATATGGAGATCCCTAACAGAATCCCTTTTATGCCCATATATGGAGATCCCTAACAGAATCCCTTTTATGCCCATATATGGAGATCCCTAACAGAATCCCTTTTATGCCCATATATGGAGATCCTTAACAGAATCCCTTTTATGCCCATATATGGAGATCCCTAACAGAGAATCCCTTTTATGCCCATATATGGAGATCCCTAACAGAATCCCTTGTATGCCCATATATGGAGATCCCTAACAGAATCCCTTTTATGCCCATATATGGAGATCCCTAACAGAATCCCTTTTATGCCCATATATTATGGAGAGGTCACCTGTCACCTGTTTATGCCCATATATGGAGATCCCTGCTCTGCGTATCTGGTTGCTATGGTAAACAGTTGGTTGCTAGGGTAAAAAAACATGGTTGCTATGGTAAACAGTTGGTTGCTAGGGTAAACAGTTGGTTGCTAGGGTAAAACCATGGTTGCTAAGGTGGTTGCTAACGTACACTAACAAACCAGCAACAACAGACTGTTGCCACAGCAACGTACACAAAGGTTTGTGTACACATGTGGTGTGATGTCATACTGATGCGGAGATATGAGCAGGGCAAAGGTGTGACGTGTGACGTGTGACGGACGGACGGACGGCCGGTGGAGGTTTTCATAGTAAACTGCTCCCTGACGGTCGCAACAAGGTTTCCACCGGGCATACAAGGTTTCCACCGGACAACAACGATATGTACGTTGCATATACATGCACATGTGCACGCACGCACGCACAACCTCACAAGAGCTGCACGTGTCACAATAAAAAAGGTAAAAACTGAATAGAGTGAGAATGTACTGGATGTTTGGGACGAAAGTGGTGGATGGAAAGGTGGACGGACCGACCAAAAGACCAAAATGATACTTGCCACGGCTACACAGGCGTGGCAAGTACGCCAGCGTCACATTATAAATTTCATCACCAGCTCATGTCACACATCCGTCACCGTGTGCATGCTAGACTTTATGACCACGCATACATCATGCACATAAAAACGGTGGCTGTGCATGCGCTACGATGGACGCTCTGTTTGAAGACAGCAGGGAGGAGATCCATCGCTGCCCACATCTTTACAACCCCTCGTTAAAAAGCTATAAAATGTGCCTAAATTCTTGGATAGAAATGACCCTGACTGTCAGAAGAGATGAAACTGTGTACAGTGGTGTAAAGTAGATTTACTTCATTATTGTACTTCCAGTAAGTAAACTTCTGAGGTATTTGTACTATACTTGAGCATTTACAATTTCCAATTATTTTACTTCTACGTACGCAACTACATCTCGGATTCAAATATTGTACTTTTACTCCACTACATTTATTTGAAAACTTTAGTTACTTTGTAGATTTTGATTATTATTACAAAACATACATTAACCACTTCAGCCATATATCAGTTTTGGCCATTTGAAAATAGCTGGTCTACAAGTGTCACGATGCAACGCTTTGTGAGCTTTTGATACCAATACTTGTGTACTTTTTCTCAAGTAAGTATTTCTATATTGCAGTATTGATACTTTTACTTACGTAAGATATGTCAGTACTTTTACCACCACACACTGTGTATAGGTTAGAAGTGGAATTATCAGCTCGACACTTTTGAGGTCGTAGTGTGCATAATTATAGAATCTCCAACTGTACTGCATGCAGGCCTTATTAAGGTGATTCTTAACTTCAACACTTCCGCTAAAACAATTGTTTTGTGAGAGCAAGCTGGCCTCGGTTATCTCGCAAGACATCTCACTTCAAAACAACACCTTTTTTACATGCTTTCCATCTGCCATCTGTCCAATAAAGGAATGATATCCTGAAGCAGAAAAGACACAGAAGCAGCGATGAAGGGAACACAGGGGAACTACAGTACTAAAGAGCTAAGATTAGAACTGGAAAAATGAAGCGAGGTGGGAAAAGGG
This sequence comes from Nannobrachium achirus, assembly GCF_963921795.1. Taxonomy (NCBI): domain Eukaryota; kingdom Metazoa; phylum Chordata; class Actinopteri; order Myctophiformes; family Myctophidae; genus Nannobrachium; species Nannobrachium achirus. The sequence continues at coordinate 33,380,113 of NC_137818.1, read as the reverse complement.
TGTGTGTGTGTGTGTGTGTGTGTGTGTGTGTGTGTGTGTGTGTGTGTGTGTGTGTGTGTGTGTGTGTGTGTGTGTGTGTGTGTGTGCGTGCGTGCGTGCGTGCGTGCGTGCGTGTCATTAAAGCCAGCATGCATAATAGTTTTTGTTTGTTTTAATGCTTGATCAGAATGACACAGGGATTGGAATGTGAGGCAGCAGAGTTACAGAACATGGGGATGGGACGGGAGGGGGTTGACAGTGCTGTGCACATACAAATCACTGTACCACTCCTCTCTTAATGGATACTGGAGGTGAAACGTAATTGCTGTTGGTTATGGAGGAACTCATGGGCCTGCATTAATGGGCAAATTCTGCTTTAATATGACATCAAGCAATACATTTGCAATCCCCTCGGTGTTCATTAGTCAAGAGGACCTGGTGTGTTTTGTGTGCGTGCGTGTGTGTGTGTGTGTGTGTGTGTGTGTGTGTGTGTGTGTGTGTGTGTGTGTGTGTGTGTGTGTGTGTGTGTGAGTGTGAGTGTGTGTGTGCGTGCCTGACTGTGTCCTTTTTGTTGAGATCCCCGTTCACTTGTTCTTACCTTGTGACCTTCGGAGCACAGTGTGTTTGTCTGCAGAGTGTGGGCGAGTGTTCAACTTTCAAAAGGAAAAGAGAAAATAAATGAGCAGGAGATGAGAGAGAGAGAGAGAGAGAGAGAGAGAGAGAGAGAGAGAGAGAGAGAGAGAGAGAGAGAGAGAGAGAGAGAGAGAGAGGAATATATTCCTGGCTCTCTTTCCCTCCCACTCCATGTTTCTTTTTTATCAGTTTGGTTTCTAAGTGCAAATCCATCATTATACAGTGGGTAGCTCAAATCACTGATTTGGTGATAGGTGTGGTATAATGACCATCCTACCCTATATTAACAGTCAGTCTAAAGCACCATTCCAACTGGGCATGATAACTATAAAGATAACTATATTTCTTTTATAGTTATAGTTATAGTTATAGTTATAGTTATTACTCATTTTATAGTAATTACACACCACATGAAGCCTTGAATTCATTCGATTTTTTAGTTTTTGTCACATTTCTAATCCAATAATTTGATGCAGTCTCCTATTGACCGATGACTCAGGAATGCGTCAAAGACAAACAGTCTGCACTAATTCAAGTCTTCATGAGGTGTGTGTAATTAATAGTAAAATAAGTGAATTACTACGGGGGAGGACCAGCTGGCACCATGCCATGTCCTGGCAATCTGTCCAAAGATGTATATCGGACCAGTTACCCATATATGGAGACCCCTAGTAACCATGGAGATCCATGTACTGTATGTGGAGATATGCTGTGAGAGCCCAAACATGCTTACTCAGTTATTCGTTATGTGAAAGTCCTATGACGTCTATGACATCTTACACCATACTGTACATACAATCCCTTTTATGCCCATACATGGAGATCCCTGTCTGTAGAACCAGCCACACAGGTATGGGCTTTCTTGGCCATATATGGATTCTGTTAGTGTGGTATGTGGCCGATGTGGCCTCCATATATGGGCATTCCCATATGGAGTCCTGTTAGATATGGGCTTAATATTGATGACATCAGGGATCTCCATGTATGGGCATAAAAGCGATTCTGTTAGTGTGGTTCCCCTGACATCACAGTGAAGTCAGAGTGTGATGTCAGAGCGGCAAACCCATTCTAGTACTAATACCCATTAGTATTATGCACTATTGTTTGTTGCCAAAATTCATTAGCCCCAAAAGCCAGCCCCCCATAGCCCCCCCAGTCACATTTCTCTGGAGCCGTCGCTGGTAGTGGAATTGGTTATAATGCAACATGTGAGTTTACAATCTGAAAGAAAGGACACCATGCAAGCACATAACCCAAAAATCATTATGTAGTCTGCACGTGGAGTTCAAATGTGCAAATGTGTTTAACCATTTCTGACAATCCTATATTAAAAGTGTTTAAACCAATAAAACATAACTATAACGGCTGAAATTAAATACAATGGTGCAGGAATCATTTTCAAACATCTATACAGCACTTGCACGTTGCACCTGCAGAGCGGAGGCAAGAATAAACAAGATGAATGCTTCCCCGCCCTGTCCTCACAGTCTGCCTCCGCTCTCACCTGACAGATGATGGAGACATACATTACATGTAGTCACTGACACGAGCGTGCACGCGCGCGCGCGCACACACACACACACACACACACACACACACACACACACACACACACACACACACACACACACACACACACACACACACACACACACACACACACACACACACACACACACACACACACACAGATGGCTGAGTATGACAATGTGGCAACAACATTATATCAACCGTATGTGCGTCATTCTTCCTCTGAGTGCAAGCAGTTTGTTTGACAGGCACATATAAGAGCACACATGACAGCATGTTGTGTGTTCTGCCACAACAGAATGGCCATATGGCCTTACAGTCTTGCTCCACTACATTCATCTCCACAGCACTCACTCTTATCTTCACATACAGTATGTGTTCCCAGCTCAGATCAGGATCAGTTGGACTGTTACAGTGGATGGCAGTGGTGGAAAGTAACTACGTGTGTCAAACAGAAATCAGGTACTTTTACTTTACTGGAGTATTACCGATTTTCTCTACTTTTACTTCTACTCCACAACATCGCAAAGACAAAGGTTGTACTTTTACTACACTAGAATTATTTGAAAACTTTAGTAACTAGTTACTTTGTAGATTTAGATCTTCAGTCCTATTTAAACATCGGCTATTTGAAAATAGCCAATATACAATGTGATTAGTGTGGTTGCCCTAACAGGGTAACCACACGATAGTACTTGTCCAACTTTCTTTCTTTCCGGATAAACGTTATTTTGCCGCGCTACTCCTCCCACAGGCATGGACTTGGGCCATATGTCAAATTGACCGGCTTCATCGGGACTCTTCTGCTTGCAAGAGATACGTTATATATATATGTAGTTTAATTTATATACAGTACATTTATTCATAAATTTAAAACAAATGATTTTCTCCATTGACTTGAATGGCAAAAAAAAAAAATACTTTGCCCATATATGGAGATGACTGACATCATAGAACACATGAGACTGACACAGTACGCACATATATGGGCATTCCAAGATATGGGTTTAATATTGATGACATCAGGGAACTCCATATACAGTATGGGCATAAAAGAGACAAAGACTGACAGAGATCTCCATATATGGCCATTAATGTATTAGTGAATGAATTTTTCCCAGTGACTTGAATGGGGAGAATTCAAAAGGTAAGATGGAATTCATTTGCAGGTGTGACTCACATCAAGGCAACCACGCTTCTTTCTAGTTACTTGCGCCAGCAGAGTGCGCAAGTACTGCGTTCGGCTGCGTATGTACGTATGTCGGTGTCTGCCTATGTTTAAGCCTGTAGCCCAATCAGGTACCAGCATTTCTGGCAACGTCATCATTAACAGCCAATGAGGGACCAGCATTCCTGGTGGTGCCAGTGGTGATGTCACTGGTATCGCCAGTGGTGAGCGCACATCATGGCGCGCTCTGCTGGCGCACAAGTAGGCCATGTACATGGCCTACTTGTGCACGGCGCAAGTTGGGACCTCAACAGAGTGCACTTCTAGTTGTGATTGTGTGCACTCAACACAAGGCATAATCTTCTGTCTCCCAGACAACTGAAGGACTCCTGTTATACTCTGAAGACCTCACATTCTGATAAATTCCATTCAGGTTTTTATTCTGTTCCGCTTGTAGTGCATTTAACACACCTGCCATTGAACATCACTTCAATTTCATGGCCTTCATTATCAGATGAGTAGAGAATAATATAATACAGCTGGTATAGTGACAAAACTCCTCTGAACCTCTCCTCAAATAAGAGTGTTTATGCTCCTTTTCTAGGACATGTGAACTCAGTGATCTTTGTCATGACGACTACTTCTACCGCCTCCTGTGTCACTGCTGCCATATTGCTTAATTTTTAATCCATCGTATGATGAGCAGTTCTACAAGCTCACAACGCGTTGCTAAGCGACACGTTGTGAGCTTGTCTATCTTCTATTTGTGGTTCATTACATTATGCTATGAAGTATAAATCAGGCTTATGTTTATGTGGCACACAAGTAAACCCATTCCAACATATTACTTGGCTTCTTTTAAACACAAGTAGGCCTATGTCTTGACATAACATGATAAATGTATATTATTTTACTATTGTTTTGACACAGTGCAGAGTGGAACTGAATAATTCACTCAGCCCAGCTTAGTAGGATGGACACATTGGATAAACATCAGCCAGTTTGCACTAAAAAGGAATATAAATCCCAAACCCTTTGAGGTTTGCATTCATTTAGTCTGCAGAGCAAAAAAAATAAACAAACAAACATGCCGAGCTGTTTATGTAAAGCTAGTATTTGGAACAACAGTATTATTTAGTTTTCTCTTCTTGAGAGAGTTCAGAATGGCTGAGGTAACCGTTGCTACACAAATGTTGTTTAGAGGAGAAGGAGCTTTGGATTATGAAAAACCACATGTTATCTTTGTAGCCTATGGTCTTGGCAATTGTTTTGAAACTTTTAATTTGAGCGCACGATACTGCTGGATGTACTTAAAACTCTCTCTCCCAGCCAATTGTACTTCTCCCAAATGTTTCCACTTAAACTGCATAGGTTGTTGGTTTGAAATTGTACGTCACTCCACAACCAGGGAGAGCCGGTTGATTCTCACGAAGGCAACATAAAGTGAAAGTAAAAGTGAGCACAGTGACATCTCAAAGTACACGGTAGATTTGCGGTGGAAGAGAATGTCCTCCACCTTCGTCTATAGAATAAAATCAAAGCAGAACAGTAGAGCCTATGCGGTTAGATTTGAGCTAGTCAGCGCACAGCCGTCTCTCACTGAGGAGCTTAGAATTCTGAACTTTGCACTCAAAAGGCAATTACTGTCTCTGGAATCAACGTATAGCACTAGAGGTTGTCAGATGAAAAGAACCGGCTAGCGACGCCAAGAGTATTGGAGGAGACATGGTTGTCATCATCCATCCCAGGCCAACAGTGTGGGTTAGCAGTAGTAGGGATCACATAGTGTACCTCATTGTTCAAGGAGAATTGGTATAATGACTAAATTACGCTGAGAAAAATAAATAGATAAAATATATACTGGTGGGGGGTGTTTTAACACTGTGCAAACAGCGACATCTTTGACTATACTTTTGAAGTGCGAGATAGACAGGCAGTCAGCGATGAATTCTCCTAATGAACACCAGGGTTCCTTTATAGTGGGTTACCCATCACTCCCTTCCCTTGTCCCCGCACGTCAAAACAACACAGACAGGAACAATTCAAACTAATGAGTGGTGTCATGCCCTAACAGGAAACACTATAAAGAAAGATTTCATCACTTCACACAGCACATCCTGACTGGCTTTCACAGTTCATCATCATCATCGTTTTCACAGTGTGGCGTGATGGAGCATGTTGAAAGGCCTCACGTGTACACACGCACGCACGCACGCACGCACACGCACACGCACACGCACACGCACACGCACACGCACACGCACACACACACACACACACACACACACACACACAGGAATGGCCAACATGCACACATACAGTACTCGCATACTTGATCTTGTATGACACACCCATGCACGCGTACAAGTGTATTAAAGGGATATTTCACTTTCAAACATGTTTGGGGTCATTTTAAGTTTTAATGTCTACTCTGGCTTTTGGGAGCACCCCAGATAGTTTTGAAGTTGCTTGATTCAGTATATTCACTACTTATAGATATACTGTAGATATTAATTTTAGCAGACACGCCACCCTTCCTAACAAACCCATTGGAACTTCAAATTCCATTTTAACCATGAGAGATTCGTTGAAAACATCGCTGACTTATACTGCCTTCCTAATACGTGAGGGGCTGTGTTGTTTTATCATATACTGTACCGTATCATTTATTTTTGGGGGGGCAACTTAAAAACTGTCCGGGTTGCTCACAAAAGCCTGAGTAGATGATAATATGGCACCCAAACATGTTTGAAAGTAAAAATCCTCCCCCCCCTCTTGCCCCACACACACACACCACACACATACGCGCGCGCGCACACGCGCGCACACACGCACGCACGCATGCACAGTCGTGCAAGCATACTGACTGAAGGTCTTGTGCGCTGTCAAGCAGTATCTTAGAACATGGTATTAGGTGGTGTGAAGCTGCACTGTTGGATAGTAGAATGGAATGCAGTTTTCAAAGCTCCTGGGCTCAAACAAAAGGCCATCTGGAATGGTACAGAACATAAGCCTTTGTGAACTTCAAAGTCATAAGGGCAAGTATGTCACTGTGTGTGTGTGTGTGTGTGTGTGTGTGTGCGTGCGTGCGTGTGTGCGTGCGTGCGTGCGTGCGTGCGTGCGTGCGTGCGTGCGTGCGCGCGAGCGAGTGAGTGAGTGTGTGCGTGCGTGCATGCATGCGCAAGAGAGAGATAGAAATACTGTGAAGAAGTGAGCTCTATGTCCCCCCTTGTCACTGTTGAATTGACTTCAGTATTATTAAACCCATCAAGAATGAATTTGAACATTTCAAAGCATCTTAAGACCGTAATTGACAATTGTTTGTTTTTTTGCACTCACACTTTCACACACATCCCCTGGGTGTACCGGCTGTCCCAGTTACTGGTACATTAGTGATGTCACTCACTCGCTTTTCCTGCACTTCCATTGGTCTGAAATTCACACTTCCACTACAAATATAGGAAGTAAAGTGGGTCAAGCTTAGATACCAGGATTTATTTTTATGACGGTGTATGGGTTGTGTTGACTATACTGTTGCCAACCTAATTAAATAAAAGACTATCCAATCCAACCCAATCAGGGACATGCTGGGCCCCTGATTCAGCCCGGGAAAAAGAGTTGGAGAGGCCCTCATTGCATGCTATAGAGAGAGATAGCGCTGCTGCTACTCAAAGATTTGTGACAAAGTGACAAGCCAGTGGGCCAATTACATGAGTTATATTTCGTCGTTGTCGGGTGGAAACCTTGTATGTCCAAAACCGTTTGTTTTGTATTTATCATTTTAAAAATGATTTAAACGAGTGAATACAGCCGATCTACAAGCACACAACGCCTCGCACCGCGAGGCGTTGTGTGCTTGTAGATCGGCTGTTTTCACTACTTTTGTGCGACGGCCTTATATGTTGAAGCAGGGCTTTGCTTTGCGAAAAAAATTACAAATTTGAAACTTGGAGATACAAGGTTTCTGCCCGACAGTGACGATTTACTTTGTTGGCCGCCCAGCCCCCAAAATGGAACAAAGGACCGGCCTGGACCGGCCGGGAATGAACCGGCCGTTCGGGAGTTGTCCCGCTTTTCCCAATGGCCAGCACGTCCCTGAACCCAATCCAATGATGTTTCTCTGTACTTCACACGTCAGTCTGCTGCGAAACGTACATCCACCCCTTCAGGCTTATTAGCAGCGGCGGTCAGCCAGGGGGAAATAGAAGCGCTAGCCATTTGCTGTAAGCTGCTGAGGTCGCATCGAGGCATGGGAGAGCGGAACTGCATTTCTGAAATTCAGCTATTTGAATATGAGTTGGAGCAAACACACACACACACAGGTTTGCAATTGCTACTTTGTGGGGACATTACACATAGTCTACTATCTTTGTGGGGACATTCCATTCATTTTTAACCCTAACCCTAACCCTAACCCTTAACCTAACCCCTAAACACCTTGTGGGGACATATTAATTTGTCCCCACATGTTTTTTTCCTCCGATTGTACGGTATTATCTTTGTGGGGACATGAGGTCCCCACAAAGTAGTAATTCCCTGTCCACACACACACACACACACACACACACACACACACACACACACACACACACACACACACACACACACACACACACACACACACACACACACACACACACAGGGGCGTCACACCAAATTCTGGGCCCTGGGTATAAGGATTCACTGCGGGCCCCCCATGAATGTTAGCTATTGAAAAATAGCAGATATGCAATGTTTCCTTGTCAGTGGTGCTCAAACATTTTCATGTCAAGGACCCCCAAGATGATATGTATTTGGCCACAGACCCCCATCTCAAAATATTTCGATCCAGGGACCCCCCAGAAGCATAATTTGAGTTACAAATGTTTGCTTAAAAAATACATATATTCAAAGATTTGCACACATTTTCACAACTTTTCAAAAATAGCGGATCTACAAGCTTGCACTTGTATATCTGCTATCTTTCAATAGCTAAAGTTACTAGGGCCCCTCCACCTTGGGCCCTAGTTATTCAGTCCCACTTTCCCCCCCTTGTGACGCCCCTGCACACACACACACACACGCACACACACACGCACACAGTGCAGTATAGCGGCGGAAGAAGTGGTAACAAGCTTGTTAGGGAGGCTAGGTGACAAACGAGCCAGAGCACATTGTCCTGGCATTAGAGATGAGCAGAGGTGTGAAAATGTCACCGCAAATAGACCCCGGTCACCAAATGTCACCTCCCTTCCTCCTGCTCCTCTTTTTCTCCCCCCCCCTCCACCTCCCTTCTGATTAATTCGGTTCTTCCGTACGCTCTTGCTAATTTGCCTCACCTCCTCCCCTCTCCCTCCCTCCTCTACATACCCTCCTGTCCTCCTCCCGTTTCCTCTCCTCCATCCTCTATCATCCTCCGCCTCATTTATCTTCTCCGTTCATCTCATTTCTATCAGTCTCCTCCTCTCCTCTCCCACTAACTACTAGAGATGGGACGTTCGCGAACGAATCGAGTCTTTTGAGCGGCTCTTTGAAATGAACGATGGGATTCGGTTCACATTATAGGGAGGCGTTCCTTTTTTTTTTTTTTCGAGGGGGAGTAAATTGTTTAGAAGTAGAAGTAGAAGTTCGGAATTAAAATGTACTTGAGTAAAAGTACAAAAGTATTGGTATCAAAATGTACTTAAAATATGGCAATAGTAGAAAGGATTCATTAAAGTGATCCCTGGCTAATACGACAAATATGCCTTAATACATTATAATTGTCCTCTATAACTACAATGTAAAATTAAAAACATCTCAAATATTTTATTTCTTCTAGAAATAGCTAATCTTTCAGTCAATAGGGGAAATGCCTGTCGCAAGTTGATGATGTCATAAATGTTATGTGTGGTCTAATTTATGGCATGCATGTGCAAAATAAACCACAAACACATTTGAAATATTGATTTGATGCTCATATTAACCATAGGAAGTATTACGTTTGTTTTTATTTGCACATGCATTCCATAAATTCCATAGGGATAGATCACAAATTACATTTATGACATCATCAACTTGCGACAGGCATTTCCCCTATTGAGTGAAAGATTAGCTATTTCTAGAAGAAATAAAATATTTAAGGTGTTTTTAATTTTACATTGTAATTATAGAGGACAATTATAATGTATTAAGGCATATTTGTCGTATTAGTCAGGGATCACTTTAAGCAGAATGTCCCATTTCACAGATCGTCTATTTTCAAATGGCGGAAATGTATGTATAGGCCTATATATATATGGCCGAAATGTAAAGGGTTGAAGTGATTTGTAATTATAATAAAAATCTACAAAGTAACTAGTAACTAAAATGAGACTTTTTGAACGGCTCTTTTGAATGTCTCTTGAAGTGAGCCGGATCCTAGAGATCCGGCTCACTTCAAAGAGCCATGAATCCCATCTCTACCACTAACCCCATGCTTCTCCTCTTTCCTCAATGTGTTATACCTCCCCCTTTCAGATTTAAACTCTCATCCTCTTGGCACATCCCTCATCGCCTATTCCTCTTTCGCGTCCCTCGTGCACGACACCTCCCGTCCTCTCTCTCTCTCCTCTCCTCAACCTTCCCCTCAGGGGTCCTTGAACACTTAATCCCGCTTTCCAACCCCGGTGTGCACGAGGCCCCCATGGGTCATTTCCTATGGCGCGTAGCTGATTACAGGGACCTCCGTACGCCCACGCCGGCTGCACCCCCAACAGTAAACGCCAAGGGTGCGGCGTCTCTCTGCGCTTATCAGATCACAGGGATGCTCGTTAAAGTCCTGTTAAGATAGATATGATTAATGGTCACGTCCAGAGGAGTCAGGCTCTCTGGATGTCTAAGGTGTCTTAAAGCTCTGGAGAGTATATAGGAAGGACCCCGCACCCCTCTGTGCTCATATACAAGTATTTTGATTATGTTTATGCTGACTATGCTTTGTGCTGTTCTGTTTTCAAGACAAATTGGCGTCATAGAACGGTGGTGCTCAACCTTTCGGTCGGGACCCCCAGGGGGGTCCCCACATGATCTGGGACAGATGACAGGTGACGTGATAATTTAAGACCTTTTTAATATCTAACAAAAAAGAAATGAAAAAGACCATTACTGCATCAAAAGTAATCAACAAACCTGAAATATACAATTCTGGGAAATTGCAAGTGTGGTCGAGATGAATCCACCGGGAAATAAATTCCCATCTTAACATTTATATTACTAGAAGCGTCTAGTCGGGGACCGGCCTACTCGGGAATGATGCCGGGAATGTCCCACCCTTTAATGCAAACCCCATAGGACCCGTTTTGTCCCTTTTTTGCTCGTATATGGAGATCGCTATCTGTCTGTCTGTGTCCTTTTATGCCCATATATGGATATCTCTGTATCTGTCTATGTGTCCCTTTATGCCCATATGGATATCTCTTTTTCAGACCAAAGGCCTGAAATGTGATATACATTTATATTGTCAGGACCTCAGGAAAGACAACATTGCTGAGAAAGTGACGTGCGTGCCGAATTTGAAGCCGGTGGAGCGAATGGTTCTCGAGATACGCGGGGCACATACATACTCACAGAAATTTCTTGCATTTATTGTAAGATATATTGTGATATCAAGTGAAGCATGACCAAAACTTCACTCACTTCTCAAAGGTTAACAAAAAGCAGGTTCACTTTGCTGGCAAAGAATTCTCTGACCTAGAACAATAGTGTGTTGCCTACAGCAACCACACTAACTATACTACTAGTAAGACGCCTCACAAGCCCTAAAGGGCGAGGTCACACCATGTCTTGGCCATCTGGCCAGTGATGTATATCGGACCAGTTACCCATATATGGAGACCCTTGGTACCCATATATGGAGATCCTTGTACTGTATATGGAGATATGCTGTGAGAGCCCAAACATGCTTACTCAGTTATTCGTTAAGTGAAAGTCCTATGATGTCTATGACATCTGACATAATACCCTTTTATGCCCATATATGGAGATTCCTGTTCCAGATATGGACTGGCTCGGCCATCTGTCTTGGCCATATCTGGATTCTGTTAGTGTGGTATGTGGCCGATGTGGCCTCCATATATGGGCAGTCCCATATGAAGTCCTGTAGATATGGGCTTAATATTGATGACATCAGGGAACTCCATATGGACATAAAAGGGATTCTGTTGACATCACAGTGAAGCAGAGCGTGATGTCAGAGCGGCAAACCCATCGGGGCCGGATCTAGGCATAGGCAAGGGGGGGCAATGCCCCCCTAAATGCCCTGTCTGCCCCACCAAACATGATGGCATGCAAAAATCAAAAATCGGCCGCATCGGTGACCGGACGGTCACTGACATGCTCTGGACTAATTTAAACATTAGCAAATAGCAGCCAGTCTACTTAGTGGCAGCCTACAGTACAACAGAATACAGATGATGCTGATTACCTTTGCAATGTAAGGATATATTCCATAATCCTGTGTCAATGTAGTCTCAAAGAAGAAGGAAAAAAAAAAAAGCATCGCAAGGCTTTCCTGCCTCCAGTCCAGACGGTCCATGCAGAATGAGTTTACTTTCACTTTCATTTAACAGAAAGCAACAGCATTGCAAAAGCTGTTGCAAGCGACAGAAAAAGCCATCCTATAAATGTCCCTTTATTTTAGCCAGTTTCAAAGGAAAACCACCTCCCGTTTCTCTGTTGTTGGAAAAAAAAAAGTCAGTTCACTTTGCGTGGTGTCGTTGTGTGTCTGTCCTCGCGCTGGATTAATCAATGCATGTCCAGGTGAAGCCTGTTAAAGGTCGTTATAGTATCCTCCGATAGTTTCACAAAGTACATTAAGCAACAGAAATGTATTATGTAACATTTTAAGTCCCTTACAGAGGTTTTACAACCCAAAACAACAGGAACAGCCAGGGTCATGAGGTAATATTTTGCCCTTAAATATTTGAAAGGAAGGAATAGACTAGAGTCAGACTACTGTGACACAAGGTAAATTTCTCACCTTGAAGACAATGAATGCAACCTTATTTATTTTAGCTTTTAAGACAATCGTTTTGCTTGTTAAAAAATATTTATTCAATAATAATATTATTAATAATATTTGAAATAAATGATCTCAATATGTATACCAATAATTTTAAAATAAAGGTTTTGCCATAATCATGCAGCTCTAACAGTGACACAGACAGAAGCAATGGCACAGCAATTATACAATATATACAATAGTATGTATTTTTAACTTTAGGTGGCATAGCTCAGGGGTAGAGAAACTGGTATTAGAGCATGAAGAAGGGTATAAATCCCGAAGGGTTCCCAGTTCGAATCCGGGCTCCCCCTGAGTTAATGTCGAAGGGTCCTTGGGCAAGACTCTGAACCCCTAATTGCCTCCGGTGAGTAGGTTGGTGCCTTGCATGGCTTCCTCCGCCACCAGTGTATGAATGTGTGTGTGAATGGGTGAATGTAATGCACAAGTAAAGCGCTTTGGATTAAAAGCGCTATATAAATGCACCATTTACCATTTAGGCCTTACAGTGAATGATCAGCTGGCATCAATATTATATCCATATCATATTAGACTGGATATTGTCTGTGATTTTGGATATTGTACTTTTGTGATTGATTTGGCATTAGTGTTCTTCTAGCTTATTGGTACTCAAATTGAAGTATGTCTTGTAGGCCTACTTGGCCTGAAAAAAGGGTATTGGAGCAACCCTATTTTCTAGTTCATAGCTAAAGAAATCGGTATCGGAAAATCAGTTTTGGCAGGTCAGACCTTCATAAAACCGGTGGATCGGTACCGGCCAAGAATTTTGCAATCAGTCCATCTCTACTAGAATATATAGAGACAGAGAGAGATAGGTGTAAGACCTGTTGTTTGTAATGCGTGTTATAGGTATAAGTGTGCCAAAATGCTTTGTTTTTTATGCATTTCGGGTGTTTTAGGGGGTTTGATCCCCCCATTTTTTTCCGCCCACGCCTAACGGCGTGGGCTGGAGGTGCCCCCCTATCATTTCTTGCTGCCCCACCTACTACTAAAGGCTAGATCCGGCCCTGAAACCCATTCTGTTAGAGTGGTTCCCCTGACATCACAGTGATGTCAGAGCATGATGTCAGAGCGGCAAACCCATAGACCGTAAAAAAGTGTACACGTCCAGACATCCAGATGGAGTCAGCATGTGCCGTTTCAGATACTAAACTGCGACCTTCTGTGGCAATAAAAACTGGTCAAACATTGGCCAAATTATCAAATAAAAGACGCAAAAGATTTAAACAAAGGCAAGCCGATCTGCAAGCTCACAGTCACAAAGCCTCATGTTGCGAGACGTTGTATATGATTTATATATATATATATATATATATATTATATATATATATATATATATATATTAAAAAATATATATATATACACACACACACATATGTATGTACTGTAACCACTGTGATAGAGGAGAGGAGTGGGGGAAGGAAACAAGGGGGAGTGGGGGTCAAAGATCGATGCTTGGCGTGTTCTCCACCAGAGCAGCGTAAAGAAACATATATACAATATGGATGGTAAAAAGGGAAAACAGTGGGTTTTGATGTAAAATGGAGGCGTGGGGAATTGGAATTGAGTGAGTAAACTGGAAAGCTTTTTAGACAAACAGAAATCGAGCCGAGGAAGAACTTTGCTAAACTATTCATGAAATTTGTCGGACTGTAAGTTGCAACATACTGCTGTGGGTGGAAACTCCCACAAGCCACAAGTCTCTCCCTTCTCCTCCGAAGCATGACCTTCCACTCAACCTTGTTATCTTTATTGAGTCTAGCTTCTCTGAGTTTAACTCCTTTACCCATTTAGGCCTAAAATTAGTGGATGCTTTAACTATAAAAAAATAGCAGATATACAAGCTCACAGCGCGGCACCGAGTGCCGCGCTGCGAGCTTGTAGATCTGCTATTTTTGAAAAAGTTGTGAAAATGTGTGCAAATCTTTGAATATAATGTATTTTTTAAGCGAACGTTTGTAAGTAAAATTTTGCTTCTGGGTGGTCCCTGGAACTAAATATTTTGAGATGGGGGTCTGTGGCCAAATACATATCATTTTGGGGGTCCTTCACATGAAAAGGTTTGAGAACCACTGACATAGAGTCTCTCAAGAACAGATTAGCTGAGCTCCAGTTAAGTGAAAAGGACCTTTTCTTTGACGATGGCTAACCAGATTGCTGACATAGAAACATAGGTTTTTCAAAAAATCTTAGAAGGATTCAAAAGACACTTATAGAATCGGGTCAAAATTCAAATTTTCACGTTTTTTCAAAAATGGCAGATCTACAAGCTCGCAGCGCGGCACTCGGTGCCGCGCTGTGAGCTTGTATATCTGCTATTTTTTTATATTTAAAGCATAAAATATTGCGTCATAATGTGTTCAGGCCTAAATGGGTTAAACCAGTCATCATTATGCGTCTTCTCAGAGTTTTTGCCATTTCTTCCTTTTGCCTTTCTGCTAATGATCTGCTTTCTGCTACCTATTGCTCTGCTTTTCTTAAGCTTTTCGGCTAAATAATGCATAGCTTGCAAGCAACAGACAGATACAGTATAGTTGAGTGGTTCACTCACACTATAGGTATGGGACAATATACGGTCGATCTTATTGTTTACTGTAAAACATGCTCACGATAATTGTATTAAGGAGAATTCTAAAGATTTGGCTAAATAACAGTGAAATTAAACTTTTCTGAGCACCCCCTGAAACCCCCTCAAGTACGCCTGGGGTAACCTCCACTTTGAGAACTATTGCAGTAGAGATAACCCCTGTATTTAATAATATATAATATTGTATGATGCATACCGTGTTACAGACTCTCTAGCCCAAACAGAGGTTAGAAGGAAGGCATGCAAAGCCTGGTACTTTCATTTTGGTTGTGCAGAAGCCTCGTTCTCTGTAGTGGAGGATGTTGTACACGGGTTAGGAACCACATTTTGTTTGTGTATATCATTTATTTGTTCTTTTTTTTTTTGTCATGTGAAATGTGTTGCTGCTTTGTCACAAGACAAATTTCAGTGAAAACGTATAAAAAAGTAATATTGCATCGTATTATATGACTCTTTCCATCTCTCCGTATTTAATGTACCTCCGATCTATTTCTGCCCTGTTCCTGCTCTCTCTCTCTCTCTCTCTCTCTCTCTCTCTCTCTCTCTCTCTCTCTCTCTCTCTCTCTCTCTCTCTCTCTCTCTCTCTCTCTCTCTCTCGCTCTCTCACCTCCTTCCTATATACTCTATTCAGCTGAGCTCAGCCTACTGTCAAGGCAAAGGAAAACACGTATCACTTTGTCATCTGCTGTCCATTCGTTTTAGTTCAACACACACTCACAAGCACGTACGCTCTCTCACCCACGCCTTGCCAAGCAGAGACATTTTACTGCAGATTATCAATAATCTTACAGGGAGACGTTGCAGACGACAGGGCTAACCTCTAAGGCCCAAGCGGGAAAAAGATAAAAAATTCTATCAACATGCACGCATCAATTTCTTATCTAACACTGTCACATCCATGTCTGCCGTGTGTGTGTGTGTGTGTGTGTGTGTGTGTGTGTGTGTGTGTGTGTGTGTGTGTGTGTGTGTGTGTGTGTGTGTGTGTGTGTGTGTGTGTGTGTGTGTGCGCGCGCGTGTGAGCCAAATGTCCCCACAAGAATAGTAGAATTTGAGAAATTGTAATGACAATTTTCCTGCATGCTCTTCACAAGAGAAGTATAGTAGGTCTACAAGCCCGCATCGCATTGAACTGGGAGGTGTTGTGAGTTTTTAGAGTAGCCTAGATATTTTCAGCCCATGGAGACAGGGTTAAAATCGTAAAAGAAATGGCATTCATAAAATTGCATCCAAAATGTGTGTGTGCATGTGTGCGTGTGCTGTCTTGTACTCCCCATGATATCATGTACATTAAAAGCATATCCATCACCACCAGAATATTGTCTTGACCTCCTCTTGCCTCATCAATTACTGATAGATCCAGAATTCCATGACAGTGCGCACACTTGTGCTTCTGTTGAATGGGATTTTTAAAGTGCCCCCAGACCTCAGTGACTGTAATTTACTTCAACGTTTCCACTGTCGACCTCCAACATGGATATATTTACTGCATACTTGCTTACTTAATGAAATTAACACATTAGCAAGTCTCGGAAGCCGAGCTCTGACATGTTATTTGCTTTCAGGGATTCAGATTGAGTGATTGGCCCTTGACGGACAGTCCAGGAGCGACCTTACTCGTGACCGCAGTGTCAACTATTGACCATCGGGTCGATTGTGCCGATCGGAGCCTGGGAGAGCTTGTTTATTGACAAACACCCGATGAAGTACTCCAAAGGAACAGTGTTCTCATGGTGCTTACTTTTCTGCTAGACGGTGACGATACACACACACGAGAGAGAAATTATAACAGCTTCACCACAACAACTCCATTAAGTGGAAGAACACGGTAAATAGTTTAATGTTTCAACTTAACAGATAAACAGGTCTGAAAATGGAGGCTGGTGTCTGTGGGTGGTCGGTAGGGGAGGGGCGGGAAGATAAATGGGTCATTTCATTTCATTTTGCTCTAAGCCTCTGCAGAGGTTGCTAGCAACAAATTATAAATTACTCCTGTGTGTATGCTACTATTTTGAGGGACTCTCCAACTTTTTTACTCCTCACAAATGCTATTTAGTAGTATTTAACAGTGCGGAACTCAAGCAAGTAAACATGGTTTCCCTCTACAAATCACTATACACGTCTTGGTGTGTTGTGAGCTTGTAGATCTACAATTTTTGCAGACCACTTAAAAGTTCACCTTTATGACATGCCAAGAATATGCTGGGGTTTTAATTGAACTCTGAGAGTGAATTACATGAATCATACAATGCAATATATTAATATCCAGTCAGGGAATTTGACAATGTGTTGAGGATGATTCAGGCCCAGAAAAACAGCATACATGGACATTAGCCTATATCCTCCTGGCCAGGCTGGACAGACCCTCGGGGCACAAGACCTCCTGAAGGGTCATATGGGACACCAGTGTACCCAGAGAAGTTATCCTGAATCAGTGGTTTTCAACCTTTTTCATATCTAGGTAGGGCATTCACCAAATATTGAAATATTCGAATATTCGAATATCAAAGTCACTATTCGACGTTGTTCACCGAAGTCGAATATTCGCTTATTCTTTTTTTTTTCTTTATTGTTTTCTCTTTAAAATATATAGTTTATACAGATAAAAGTATCTGTTAGATAGGACGTCATAAGAATGAGTTGTCAATGCCCCTGGTGGATGAATTTGTTAATGCTCTATACCAGGGCTTCTCAAACCTTTTTAGGCCGTGACCCCCAAAATAAACATGTTTGAACTGGGGACCCCCACCCTGACAAGCACTTGGAATTGTAGGTATTACATTTAATGTGACTCGGTTCCGCAGATAAATATTGTGAAAATAGCAGATCTACATGCTCACAACGTCTCGCAGCGCGAGGCGTTGTGAGCATGTAGATCGGCTTTGAGGTCGAATAATTCAAATACTAAAAATCACTATTCGTGAATGTCCTATATCAAGGTCCATTATTTGTTCGGCATTTGAGCCACGGACCACCATTTGATGAGATTTAGCCTCTCAGACCCAAAACGTTTGTTGTCATTGTCCACAATTCCAAGCTGTATCAATATTGGTACCATAGGAGAGATGACAGGCAAACATTGAACAAAATAACAATTATTCTACATTCTCTGCTGATTGTGTAGACTTCTTGTAAATTAAGTAATGCAGATGTTTAATTAACAATAATTTAACTCTTGACAGCGTAAAAAAGGAAATCAAATGGACCCTTAAATGCCCACCTGGAAGGAGGACCACTGGTGGTCCCCGGACAACTGGTTGAGAACGACAGTCCTAAATGATCATTTAAGGATATGTGCTATACTAAGTGCAGTATAGGAAAATGCTGACTAGTCAAGTTAAGAGTGTCCATACTAAGACATACAGGCTTGTTACATTTATGGACATCAATGGTATTGCTGGATCAGCCAAAAGAGAACAGTGTAGCAGAAATAGATTTGAAATGACAGCAACAGGAGCTCTGAAAAGACCTCTGAAGGTAACACTCTATGGTTCGAAATACATTTAAAACGAACATAAATGTTTTAGAACGGATTTGCATTCTAAAATTACTATTACAATCACTACTGTCCGAGTGGGAAGGCAGGGGTGGTGTCTGAAAACAACTTTTGGTTGATGGATTGAATACTTTATTAGCAGTTCGCATAGGAAAAGCACAGGACAGTACAGCTCAGATACAAGGTCTACTAATAGGATTGAAACCCAAGAAAGCGCAATGGCTTGTTTACATTGGGGTCCTTTTGTACTCAATTCATAGAGGAAACTACAAGGAGACCGAAAGAGAGGACGTTTGACACTGCGACTAGTCAAAACAACCTGTGGTGCATTGGACAGCTGAGGTTTATGTGGCAAGAACATGACTGTCTATGTAATCTGGATTGTCCTTGATATGTCCTGGATTCCCATATACGTATCATAACCGCTCATCTGTTGCCACCACAAGTTTAACAGGCTTTGTTGTTCACATCTGCTTCCACATGCGATCACAACACTTTGAGGTGGTGCATTTCCGTTACTTTCCAATGTGCACATTACACGTTACACAAGCTGCCCTGAAAGAGGCTCAAATAGGCTAATAGAATAATGGAAGTGGAAGCTCTATAGTCCCTCCATAAGTGTTACTCTCCAAGTCTGCATGTGACATGGATTGTGTCTGACTGCAGCACTGATGTAAATACACTGTAGAAATGATAACTGACACGATTTGTCTCAGTAATTGACATGAATGACATGAAACAGATGCATACAGAAATGTTGTGCAGCTGTTCACTCACTGTTCTCAGCTCACAGACAAGCCGTTCACAATGTTGAGCTGCTCTTTCAAACAATCCTTGCCACTGCATGGCTACTTTGTAGAGGCAAAAAGCTCACAACGTAGATCAGCTATTTTTGCCTGTGTAGACGGAAGAAAGTGGTCAAAGTAGTTACTCAAGTGGGGTTCGTGCACAACCTGGCTCGCAACCTCCTTTTTTTTGTCTTGGTGTTGTTGAACAGGTCCTACAGTGTTGTATTACATAACTTAATCCCCACCTCATGGCCTTTCCATTTCCAAATGTCATTTTGACTGGGAGCATTATCCTTGTAAACTGCATAATCAGTTGTCAAAGTATGAAATTCGCATCATTATGGGTTTTGCAGTTGAGCTTCATGTCTGCTGAACAGGGTGTTATGAGTTTTATTCATTATTAGCTTTGCTGGGAGTGGAGAACAATAAGTGAAGGGTATCAGTCAGCGTGCGTGCGTGCATGCGTTTTCAAAAAGAGCAAACGTAAAGCAGATCTACAAGCACAAAACATTTCTGTGACTTTTGATGCTTTTGTGTGACTGCAGTATGATCAAGTAGGGGGTTATTTTACGAGAAAAAATGGTAATATTATGGAGATAAGAGTTTTCTGCCCGAGCATTTGGACAGTATAGCAGCTAATCCGGTGGTTAATTCCACCTTTACATAAAGTGAATAATCATGTCAGCGGTCAATAGAGAGAGTGAAGGATAGGAGAGAGGCAGGATGAGAGAAAAGCCCATTGGCTTATTGACTTGTCAAGTGTCACCATGAACGCAAAGACCTTTTAGTGCATGTGCAAGATGTTTGTGTGCGTGTGCGTGCGTGCGTATGTGTGTGTGTGTGTGTGTGTGTGTGTGTGTGTGTGTGTGTGTGTGTGTGTGTGTGTGTGTGTGTGTGTGGGTGTGTGTAATTACCCTATATTGCGAGCTGCTCTGACAGCTAATTAGTTGTGCTGTCTCAAAGGGGTAAACTCAGTGAGGGGGAAATGAGGGAAGGGGTCAGTGGATCCACCTAGTTTCATATTCTAATGTTCTACAGAGGAGACACAGTGGGACAGTCTCTCTCTGGCTGCAGGCCAAGCCACCTAGAACAGGCCTTGTCTGTCTCTCTGTGACAATTTGAGGACTTTACATACCTTTTTAACACTTTGCAAGCCACGGGGAGACCCTTAATATTAAAACCGGAATATACCGGACATCTGAGCAAGGAGTCTCAGCCGCGCCGTCTTTTACCGTACTGGGTCATTAAAAACGAAATAAATGATTTTTATCCGAAAATCGGCGATCGTCTAACCTTCCCTAGTCACCACTCGTCCATCGATAGCGCATGGCTCGTCTGACATGAAGCAGAAGTGACGTCAGGTCCATTCCTTCCCAGAGGCTCCCAGCAGAAGTCTGTTTACTGTTTAGATTATAACATTAGCATAGCTGGAGTGCTAAGGTTTAAGCTAGCCAAAATGGTCACATCGACTGTTCAGTCATTCTTGGATTATATGCTTGGATTATATGCGCACGGATCGCGCACGCGAAACGCATGGGGAGAAAATGCCTCGGCCAAAACTGCCACTCTATCCCAATGGAGATCCAGATAATCACGGTGAGCTAACAACCTGGGGAGTGAAAAAAAAAGAAAAAAAACAACGGCGCGGTCCAAGAAGGAGGGGTGGCGGGCTCATGTTTATAAACATAATATTATGTCTCAGATCATAATACAATAATAAAATTTTCACGGCTAATCTATCAACAGCCATTCTATTTCGGCTTGCAAAGTGTTAATAGAAAGAAAAAAGAGAGAAAGAAAGAGAAAGGGGAAAAGACTGTTACTGCATCAAAAGTATAATCAAAAAAATATAGCCTACAATAAAAACTGGTCAAACATTGGCCAAATTGTCAAGAAAGAGGTAAAGATTGTGAAAATAGTTGAAAATAGCAGATCTACTCGCAATGTGAGGCCTTGTGTGTTTTTACTGTAGATATGCTATTTTCACAATATTTATCGAGGGAACTGAGTCAGACCAAATGTAATGCCTCAACTCCTTCAATTCCAAGTGCTTATCGGGGTGGGAGGTCCCCAGTTCAAATATGATCATTTTGGGGTTGTGAACCGATATGACAAAGGTCTCAGTCGTTCATAAATAGTTTTTGTTCATGAGCTGATCCAGCCGGCTCCATTCACTGCCATGCATTTCATCCTACTTCCTGTGTGAGTTCACCACCGAGTGTGACAAATCTTCCAGCTGGAATCGAGGGGTAGAGAAAATGACGTCATTAGTGACTTTTCCTTGTGTCTTGTTCCTAGGTCTACATAACATGCTATCTTAATTACATTTTAGCCTTTGCATAAGCCTAGGTCATCACGGCTATAGGGCAGTACATCAGTAACTAATATTGACTGGACCTGGAAACCACTTATTTGAAATATCTTCTTCTGCATACATTTTAGTCTCATTTTATTGCACCAGAAATGGACAGTAATATAATGCTGTAAATATGATGCTGACCGGTGTAGTCGTTTGCAAGATTAGTCACAGACTCACAAACTGGCACACGCACGCACGCGCGCGCGCACGCGCACGCACACACACACACACACACACACACACACACACACACACACACACACACACACACACACACACACACACACACACACAGGGGAGAAGAAAACATGATCTCCAGCTGTGACCTCAAGACCTGGCAGATTATAATAATTAATAGCAATTCTTCTGCCTTCTCCCTCATTCCTCAAACACACAGAGGCACGCCCAAGGAATGCGTCACAGGCAGTGGGGAAAACGAAGTGAACGCCAGTATGACAGAGAGAGAAAAGAAAACCAAGCTTTGTTTGGAGTCATTTCACGCCACTAAACAAAAACCAAGCCAATGTGTCAAGTGTGTCAAAAGACAATACAATATGGTGGCAACACCATAAAGCTGCTGAAACGCATGGAAATCATGTGTCATTATTCAGATTCTGCTGTTAACACGTTGACGTCCGAAATAGAATGGTGGTTGGTAGATTAGCCGTGACATTTCTATTATTGTATTGTGATCTGAGACATAATATTATGTTTATAAACATGACCCCGCAGCCCCTCCATCTTGAACAGCGCCGCTGTTTTTCCTTTTTTTTTTTCCCCCAGGCCAGTAACTCACCATGATTTTCTCGATTTCCGTTGGGATAGAATGGGGGTTTTGGCCGATCGTCGATGTCCCCGTGCGTTTCGCGTGCGCGATCCTTTCACGTAAATGTCCCCGCAAATAGTCCATGTGTGACTGAAGAACAGAACTGAAAAGTTTCGCTAGCATAGCCCCAAGCATGGCTGCAGGAGGAGCTCGAGTGTGTAGACAGTAAACGGATGGGTGGAAGGTGCCTTGGAGAAGGAGAGGCGCTGACGTCACCTCTGCTTCATGCACGGTCTGCATGAGCTATCAGTGCACGAGTGGTGACTAGGGAAGGTTAGACGATCGCCGATTTTCGGATCAAAAGCTTTTATTCCGGTTTTAAAGACAAAGTCCGGGAATGTACGACGTGGCTGAGAGTCCCTGGGGGGATGTGCGATATAGTACGGTTTTAACATTAAGGGGCTCCCCTTGGCTTAGAAGGTGTTAATATCATCCCTGCCGGGTGGAAACCTCATATGTCCAAAACTGTTACTTTAGATCTGCTACTTTTGTGTGATGCTGTAGTAGGACCAAAGAAGCACAAAAGTGAAAATATATGGAGATAAGAGGTTTCTGCCTGACAGCAACGATATGATGAGTTAAAGGAGCTATAGTCAACTTTTTCTTGCAAAAACAGACGCTATAAAAATAATGTTTCGAAAATATTTTATAAAAAGAAAAAAAGATTAAGCTTCATATATGTGTTTCTATTCAAAAATGACCACAAAAAGTGTAAAATAATCATTTTGGCCATTGTCAGACTGACGCTTTTTGTGGTCATTTTTGAATAGAAACACATACGTATATGAAGCTTAATATTTTTTATAAAATATTTTCGTTTTTTATTTTAGCGTCCGTTTTTCAAGAAGAAGTTGACTATAGCTCCTTTAATGCATGATGCGTTTATGTTACAGAGATTAGAGGAGGAGGGGGAGGGTGCCCAAGTTCTCTGACAGAAGCCTTTCAGAGAGGCAGGATTTATCCATGTATAGTGACGATAAGGTTATTTTAATCCTTTGAACAGGAGCCTGGAAATGAGTGACACATTTTCAAACAATCCCTGAGTACATTATATCCATTTAACATTATATCCAATTTGTAGAAAGACGGTAACACTTGCCATGCATTCCATGTCTATGATGCAACAAAACATGTAGGCTACTTAGAATGCATAACAATCTGCTGCACTACCATCAACACTGTAGTGCTGGGGCCTTCAACCTTTTTCAGCCAAAGGACCGCTTAGCTGAGAGAGAGATGAAGCAAGGACCATATCGTCACTGTCGGGCAGAAACCTCGTATCTCCAAGTTTCAAATTTGAATGTTTTTTCGTAAAGCAAAGCCCTGCTTCATCACACACGACTGTCGCACAGGACTAGTGAAAATAGCAGATCTACAAGCACACAACGCCTCGCCGCGAGGCGTTGTGTGCTTGTAGATCTTGTTTAGTTCTTGTTTAAAATGATAACGAATGGTTTTGGACATACAAGGTTTCCACCTGACAACGATGATATTGTGTAAAATGCTGTTGCAGATTAAACTTTTTCATTTTCATTTCAGAGATAGCTTCATAGACTTGTTTGACAGCACTATCATGTTAGATATGCCATTAGGCGTGTGTGTGTGTGTGTGTGTGGGGGGGGGGGGGGGTAATGTTTTTCTTCGTCTTTGGCTCTGGGGGCACCAACTCTTTTTTTTGTGTAGAAACAGGTACTTGGTTTGGCTCCTCCCCTTTCTTAGTCCACTTCCTCCCGGGTGATTCTGTGTTTATTCCTACATTATAACAACATTGGCGGCAGTGGCTCAGGGGTAGAGTGGCCGGTAGAGCACGAGGCTCCCAGTTCGATCCCGCCCGGGCTCCCCCAACGTTAGTGTCGAAGTGTCCTTGAGAAAGGTATTGTATTACTTCATAACTGCTAGACACTTGCAGAATGTGTTTTTTTTTTTGTTTTTTTTTTTGCAGGGATCAGAGTGTATTATAATGATAATCATCACTATAAGTGTTTATATTCTGTGTTTTAAGTAATTACATTCCTGAAGGTGTAGGCAGAAAATGTAATGCTATTTATTTTTACTTTAATTAAAGCAGAGCGCTTTCATGACACGTATGAGTAGAGGTCAAATGTATAAGAATAAATGTAAATTAAATAATTAGCCTTACA
>NC_137818.1:33328093-33345593 GCF_963921795.1 Nannobrachium achirus | reverse complement strand
TATGTGCTGCAGTATTGATTCCTAATGTCCAGGGGGCTGGCTGCCTATTGATCCAAAAACCTCTATAAACACGCTGCGATGACTGATGGTGGGTGCGCGCGTGTGCGTGTGTGTGTGTGTGTGTGTGCGCGTGTGTGTGTGTGTGTGTGTGTGTGTGTGTGTGTGTGTGTGTGTGTGTGTGTGTGTGTGTGTGTGTGTGTGTGTGTGTGTGTGTGTGTGTGTGTGTGTGTATGTGCATGCAGGCGTGTGCGACAGAGAAAACTGTACGCGGATGATGGGATGATTGATAGAGCGGGCGGACAGGCTCAATGAAATACCAGTGTAATTTCACCGCGGCTAAAAGCATGAAATAGTGCGACCATGTAGAAACAAGTTCAACAGCACTCGGGGGAAATAACAGCTCTGACCATTTAGCCCACAAAGAGTATCTCATTAAGACCATCGGTCAAAAGCCTGGGAGTACGCACCATCACCATCCCAAACAGTGCTGGTCTAAGCACTTAGCCGGGACGGATTCCCTTCCGACAACTGTGAAGGCCAGTGAAATGAATCTAAACAACTCAGCTGTACTGAAAAGCTATACACACTCCTAAGTCCTGAGTATTCATTTAACTCTGAGACAAATGGCGGAAACATGGTTCTATATTGCAGGGGTCTTTAACGTTTTCAGGCAGAGGACCCCTTAGTTGAGAGAGAGATGAAGCAGGGACCCCCACAACCTTTTCATAGATTCCATATAGTTTCATCGTTCATATAGTTTCAGCACAATCATCAGTGTATTTTGGATTCATGTCAATTTGTGTTTTCAGATATTTAACCATTTGAACCGTCAATACTTATAAAACTTTCACTCTGTACTTAGTCTGCTCTTTTTCCCCTCTACACCAAACCTCTTTGCCGAAAATAGCCGATCTACAAGCTCACAACGCCTCGCGCTGTGAGTGGGACTGAGTAACTAGGGCCCAAGGTGGAGGGGCCTTAATTATTTTATACTTTGGCTATTGAAAAATAGCAGATATACAAGCTCACAGCACGGCAATGAGTGCTTGTAGATCTGCTATTTTTTAAAAGTCGTGAAAAGGTGTCAAAATCTTTGAATATATATTTAGTTTTTAAGCAAACATTTGTAACTAAAGTTTTGCTTCTGGGGAGTCCCTGGAACTAAATATTTTGAGGTGGGGGTCCGCGGCCAAATACATATAATTTTGGAGGTCCTTCACATGAAAATGTTTCAGCACCACTGACCGATCAATTTTTTTCAAAAATAGCAGATCTACAAGCTCGCAATCTGCTATTTTTCAATAGTTAAAGCACAATAATGCGTAATAATAATGTGTTCCCAGTCTAAATGCGTTAAACTCCTCTATGAAGAACATTCATGGGGGGCCCACAGTGAATCCTTGTACCCAGGTACCCAGAATTTGGTGCGACACCCCTGTTTAAATGACATGGGTGGTATGCCCCTTTAAGTGGTATAGTCAGACTACTAATCATTTTTACGTGATAATAAAAACTATATTATTATTATTTTCATGTCAATTTGATTGATTTGATTAATAGAAAAATAATTGATAGAATAATTGTACACATCATAATTGATAGTTGCAGGCATCCCTAGCTGCTTGGTCTCAAGAATATGTGAGATAGTAGGATTTCTGTTCTGCACACACAAATCAGACCAGGCACACTAAGTCATCCATGTTGAAAGGAGACATTATGGTGGTCATAAACACCACTGAATCCTGAACATCATTTCAAAGTTTGTGTCTGAAGTTTAACATTTCATGTTTTTTTTTCATGATTTTGGCTCCGTGTTCAGAACCAAGACAGTGCAGACTTCAGAGGTGGTGCTCTGGGGTGATTTAGCTCAACCCAAGCTAATCTTTCTGAAGTGTGAAATATGGTGGAGGATGTTTGATGATGATGTAGAGTTGATCTGCTAGGGGGTCCATGCTATGATGGACTGGTTGAGTGTTCCAGCTGGATAATGAATGAAAGCATTCCTCCAAAGACATGATTTACTCATCACAGAATAAACATCTTGTCCTGTCCACTTTCTAATTCAGAGAAAGATTATTACATTTTTGTTCGTAAAAGTAGGGCTGCACGTAACTGTTGATTTTTTACTTTTCATAACTTTTTCGATTAGCAGAGAAGCGTGATCTACAAGCTCACTGCGGCGTATTGCAGCAGGAGTTTGGAGATTGGCTATTTCCACTATTTTGTGGTGTAAAAAATACCCTTTTCGTGTATGACATGCCCAAAATAGGGATCGATAAGAAATAGATTTTATTAAACGATCGATTATGTCTTTTAATCAATCCGTTGGATTAACCGTTGCATCCTGGCCTAGATAAAAGTTTGAGTTTACAAAGAAAAAGGCAGTTTCATGAAACACTTTGTTCATAATTAATTGAGCATGTCAATGATCTCGGAAGTCAATTGTGTCTATGTTTGATGTTTACCTATTTGAGCCACAGGCAGTGGATACATATTTAAAGAGTTTCTCACTGGAGGGAGTATTGATGCTGGATGAGATATGATCTCAGACTGCTGAGAAACTCTCTCAGCAGGATATCGGATCAGCAACCGCTCTGTGTGTGTGTGTGTGTGTGTGTGTGTGTGTGTGTGTGTGTGTGTGTGTGTGTGTGTGTGTGTGAGTGTGTGTGTGTATGTGTGTGTGTGTGTGTGTGTGTGTGTGTGTGTGTGTGTGTGTGTGTGTGTGTGTGTGTGTGTGTCACGCGCGAGCGTGACTGTGCATCTGCGCGTGTGTGTGTGTGTGTGTGTGTGTGTGTTTGTGTGTCTTACCAGGGGAAATTATGCTGATTGCCTCAATGAAGGAAGCATAAATCATATCCCCCACTGTAATCATCTGCAGCAGTTTATGTTTGTAATAAATCTTCTTATCACGACTACACCGCAAATCTTGCAAATCAGACCATGACACCTGTTTTCGCGATGAGGGGGGTCCGCGTATAATACACCCAAGCTCACCGAACGATATTTCATACTTAAATAAGCATCTTTCTTTTTTCTTTTTTTCCGTGGTTGACGTTATGTGTAGAGACTACATGTCTGTGACCAGGGGACAGGGGTGGGGGCAGCTCTGGGGGGGATCAATGGTAAAGTGAGAGTATTAATGACTGTTTAAGCATCTGCTTCAGCCTCTCATTGATCAGTGGGCCTTATCAGCGGTGCCTGACCTAACCAAGTAGAACAGTGGGGGCTGGCCTCCCCCTGGTATTAACACATGAATGTATCTGAATATCTTAGTGAGCTTAGTGCGCTCCACTCCTCCAGCGCTGCCGCAGTGGAAGCGGCTGCACAATTTGAATCCTATAGCATCCTATACCCTGATTGTCATTATCAGTAATCATGTCAGTGGTAATCAGGCATGTAGGCTAGTTCAACTGTGTGGCCGACCGAAGGTCGCAGTTAAGTATGTAAGCCTGGGCACATCCTGTCAGTAGGCCGTGATTCCGTAACACCTCAATGTCTATAGCTGACCTCAATGCCTATGGCTGACCTGCCCATATATGGAGGCTGACCTGCCCATATATGGAGATCCATGATACTGTATCATGGACCTCCATATATGGAGCTGACCAACACTGACATCACAAATCAGACCAGGCACCCGGATCTCCATACATGGCCATAAACAAGCACACACCGCCTTGCGTTGTGTGCTTGTAGATCGGCTTTTTTCACTATTTTA
Source organism: Nannobrachium achirus (assembly GCF_963921795.1). Classification (NCBI taxonomy): domain Eukaryota; kingdom Metazoa; phylum Chordata; class Actinopteri; order Myctophiformes; family Myctophidae; genus Nannobrachium; species Nannobrachium achirus. The sequence goes on along the minus strand of NC_137818.1, from coordinate 33,341,875 downwards.
AAATGATAAATACAATACAATACAAAATGAACGATTTTGGACATACAAGGTTTCCACCCGACAACAACGATATCGTCCCATGGGTTTACATAACTCATGGATAGTACCAATCAACCATCTCAAGAACTAAACTTAAGCTTAGAGGGTGACCACACCTTTGCTGTCGCAGCCCTCAGGGCTGTAGAACTGAATTCTCTTCTCTGTCAGATCTGCGCATTCCTTAGACCCAGGCTCAAGACTCTTCTCTACTCACAGTCACACACAAGCTTTTGAATCCCCCTGATGGTTGAAATTATGCTTAATAAGGGTTAGCTTTGTTGTGTTTAATGTTGTACTAATGAATGTCTACTGTGACTGTATGGATGTTATTTATTATTGATGGTTCTGTTCTGCAGCTTATATTGTTCTGTACAGCACGAGCAACGAGAGTTGTTTTTAAATATGTTATATAAAGACATTTGATTTGATCTGATTCATGAGCGATGAATATACTGATTCAAATGAGCTTCTGAGAACCCATCCGTGGCATATGGAAACACATCCAAAAGCTGTGAGGTAATTTATACACGGCACAGCACAGTTCACTTAGGTCTTGTAGTGGAAAAGAACCATAAGTGTATGGGTTTAATTAACAGATTCTACAAATGCCTTCTTAATCTGTAGTTCTCAAAACTTTGTCAAAACGGCGAATGAAAAATCAGGCGTCATCAAATCATTATGCACTGTGAAACTATCAGGATGGGAGAAGAGAAGAGAAGAGAAGAGAAGAGAAGAGAAGAGGGGCACATACTAGGCTATGATGCCTGCTGGCGTCGCCGGTTCGATTCCCGATCCGGACGACCTTTGCCACATGTCATTCCCCATCTCTCTCCCCATTTCCTGTCAGTCTACTATCCTATCAAATAAAGGCATAAACAGCCCAAAAAAAACAAATCTTTAAAGAAGAGAAGAGAAGAGAAGAGAAGAGAAGAGAAGAGAAGAGAAGAGAAGAAGAAAAACAGGGCTGAGAGCGATGGTGCACAAAGTCTTCCTGGAAGGTGTATTTGAATTGTTCGTCCATCTGTCCGTCCGTCCAGCCACCTCTTCCCCTCCCTCCGCCTGTATCTCACTCCATCTCTCTTCTCCCTTTCTCCGCTCTTCCCTTCTTTCATCAGGCCTGCTCTCAACCTGCCACCCCTCCACCACCACTATTACTTATTACTCAAACACAGGCACATAAATCAAACAGACCCTCCTCCCCGACACCCGCCCTCTGATCCCCATGCACGCTGGTGCTTCATGGTTACTGCAGTCAGTGCCAGTGTGGTGGCAATGTGTGTGGGTGTGAGAGGGAATGTTTGCACTTTGTGTGCGTAGGTTCTATAGAAAGAGAGCTAGGTTTCCTTGGGGCGCAGAGAGAGTAAGCAATTATGGGATCTGACATTTAGACACCCACCTATGTTTATACACACACACACACACACACACACACACACACACACACACACACACACACACACACACACACACACACACACACACACACACACACACAGGCGTGAGCGCATAGACACATGCACGTACACACACACACACACGGCACATACACTACACGACACGTTCACTCTTTAGAACCGAGGATTGACATGTTCGCCTGCAAAAGCAGGCACGAAGACAAGCCGTATGCCTCTTCCCACACACAGCCTCTGTATAGATGCCATTTACACTTAGAACAATGAAGCATGAGGGCTGAGAGAGCAGATTAGTGTGCCTGTGTGTGAATATACTGTATGCAAGTGTGTGTGCGTGTGTGCGTGCATGCATGCATGCGTGCATACGTATGTGTGTGCGCGCGCACGAGTAGTTGACTGGAGTTTGTCCATGCGAGTTTCACTCCCAGTGTGAGCCAAACTCGGATACCGAGGTTGGCTGGGGTTAGCAGCCAATTCGTCGCTTCAGGCATACAGTACTTTGCATCAAATTAAAGAGGAATATTACAAGTGTAACTTTGCTCCAAACTCTTTCAAAGTCTACAAAATTACAGAATGCAAAACAGGACACAAAAAGAAAATTGCATAGGCTGTTCTTGCATAAAGTATAATGAATTATTTTGTCTTGCAAACGATGTACTTACAGTATTTCGATGCTTCCATGGGCTCTCTGCTAGAACAGTGTTTTCCAAACACTGGGTCAGGACCCATTTTGGGGTTGTAGTCCCATTTTTTACATTTACAAATGTCTATAGTTTTTCACAATAATTTAATTAATTCGAAATTGAGTTTAACATTGTGAGCTGGTAGATGTGGTATTTACACTAACTTGGGTCCCGGAGAGACATATAGCTACAATTTCTCTTCTTGGTCTCAAGCTAAAACGTTTGGGAACCATTATGCTGGAATAATCACTGCTTCGTGGACGTCTCCTGCTTACAGCTGCTACTGGCAGGCTCCACCGACCCAAAGAGGATTTACTTGGAATATCTTCCTGACAACTTTTACAAACAGTACCAAAGTAATTTGTCAATTTGCTATTGTTTGTGGGCTACCACCGTCTGGTTGCAATGCATAAGTGCGGGAAGGTCTTTTCTAAAGAAAGAGAGCTGGATTTCACCTGGGGATGGAGAGAGCAAGTAAATAATTGGCAATTTGTATGGATTTAATTTGGCAGCAGTCTCTTGTTTTAAATCCATTAGAGACTGTCTGCAAAGTCAGGTCGGGTAAGTAAAAGTAGTATTATACCGCACAATGTGGAAATAGTATGCTTCAAGTAAGTTACATGCGTATGATATAACATTAAAAATGTTAAAAAGTACAAAAGTATTGGAATCAAAAAATACTACAAGTACCAAATATAAAAGTACTCATTCATTTTTTCACACTAGTACACCTCACAGTTGGCAGGGCTGTCTATGTGTACAGTATGTATACTATACTATGTGTGGTTGTACCTAAATTCCTACAGTATAATCTGGTGTGCCTAACCTTTTCATATATGCGCACCAGAATAGTACTAACCTTTTATTGCAACTAAATAAAAGGTTAGTCTGGAGCCCTGGGTAGATTAACGTAATACATAATCATTTACCATTTAATTTATATTTTGTATTAAATCTCCAAAGGAACTAGTACGTAAATAAAGCTCAAATTACATCCAATTACTGAGATCACAGAGTCACACCTTTGCAAGCAGCTGAGCCTTCATCATAACACAATGAACAACGAATATGGAGGAGATGCAAACTGAGAAAAATCACATTGTGTGTACAAATGGAACCAAATGGACCCGTAAGGTTCCACTTGGTTCCATTTGTACGAACTTTTAAGAGGTAAACTGAATGAAGGACAGCATCAGCACAGTCATATCTGTGCAAAATAATTGAATACATCCTCTGACTTGAATCAACCCAGAGGACTGTAGCAGCTGTGTGCACTCCATCAATGTTGTGGTGTCACAATGAATGAGGAGTGGGGTGAACGATGTGTCCAGGTTTAGCTGCGTTCCCGTTTGATTATTCCATTAGAAGAATTTGACCCTTTCAGACTAATCTAACAGCGGTCAGAGAGCCAAAACAACTAATTATGTGACTCCACGGCCAGTGGCAGAGGCGTGGTGACTCATGGAGTATTCATAGTGCGGTAATTTACTCTAAATGTACCATGGCTAATAATATGTGTTTAAGATACTTATAAATGCTGCTACAAAGTGGATATAGAGCTGGGAGGCTGTCAGCATAGCCTCTCTCGCGTTATGAGGTTTAGTACAACAGATGTCCAGTGTGTGCGCGTGTGCGTGCGTGCGTGCGTGTGTGTGTGTGTGCGTGTTGTGTGCGTGCACGCGTGCGTGTGGGTCAACATGCGTGTGCACTCAAGCATCCATTCTTTCCCCCTCAGGCTTCAACAAGCTGTCTGTCTTACCGTGACCAACACGCTAACTGTTCTACTGCCCCGTGATACAGGCACCCACACACACACACACACACACACACACTCACACTCACACACACACACACACACACACACACACACACACACACACACACACACACACACACACACACACACGACACACCCCTCTGCCAGTGTCACTCCGGGACTGATGCTTTATGACATGTTGGGGGTATAAATGGCCCTCATGTCAATCGCTAGGTCACTGTCCCCAGGGAAGTGTCAGTCCCATCAAAAACCCTCTCTCACTGTCACATATTACCTGTCAACACACCGCCCAACACAACTAACATTCCACCAATTATGTAGCATTAAATCGCTCGGGTGTAAATGCATACTGACACGGCAGACAACGTCTGAGCAGCTAGCGTTCACACATTCCAAGTATTAGCACACAAAGTGATCGATTGTATAAAAAGAAATCCAGTACAACGCACACCGGGAATAGCAGACTTTCAACTTGCCATTACGTGGGTTTAAATCTTCCTTTGGCAATATACTGGTTGGATTCCATCCATCTCGTTTTGCCTCGCCCAGACAAACTGCTTGAGGCACGTCGATTCTAACTGCGAAACAATTTCAGTGAAAGAACTGATGCATTATTGAACTTTGCTCATTTTTCAGAACCGACTTGAATTTGACTTGAAGTGTGTTTGTTGTTTTTTTTTTGTAGTTCTGTCTCCGATGCAAACTCTTTCTGAAATGCTGGGGTATTGCACACACGTGCACGCACACAATACGCACGTCGCACGCACATATATAAACTCTGTACTGAAGACATCCATGGTGTCTGTAATCTCAAGCACCCCTCCGCCTGGATGCCCAACTAAATTAGCATCTCTCTGCTCCGTTCCCTCACACATAGGGGTCTCTGCTGCTCTCTCTGACCCGTCCCTCCCCTCTGTGGAGGACAGTCTGCTGGCCGGGGTACATGTACTCATACAGTACAGTAACCAGGCTGTAGTCTCCCTGCTTCTGAAGACAAAGAGCTGACAGAGTCAGCTCATCCCGAGACACCGTGTCACCACCTTTCTGGGTTTCTTTCGAGCAGAGGAAAAGTGGAGCTCAAGTGGACATCCTGGCTGTCACATTACATTGTGGGGGGAAACAGGCCAAGAGAGCAATGCTCAGAGTCTACTTTTTCTCTCTGTTTCTCTCTCCCCACCTCTTTTATACAGTATTTCTCCCTGTCTCACTTTGTCCTTTCTGTCTGTCGGTCTGTGTGTGTGCGTGTGTGTGTGTGTGTGTATGTGGGGGTGTGTCTCTCTACACGCGCACGCACTACAGAACACAGTGTGTGTGTGTGTGTGTGTGTGTGTGTGTGTGTGTGTGTGTGTGTGTGTGTGTGTGTAATGTATCTCTTGATTCCCACAATACACCAGAGAGCATCCACTAGACACTTGTTCCCAGCGTGACTGCATCACTTTTCACAGCACGGTTTGACCAGCAGAGAAGTTCAAGCGCTCGAGCACATGCAGTACCCTCTGTATTGTTCAAAAGCACACCATACTCTCTAGTCTACACCAATACGGTATATGTCACTGCAGACAATGTTTTAATGTGGTGGCACTGTGTGTGTGTGTGTGTGTGTGTGTGTGTGTGTGTGTGTGTGTGTGTGTGTGTGTGTGTGTGTGTGTGTGTGTGTGTGTGTGTGTGTGTGTGTGTGTGTGTGTGTGTGTCAGATAGGGGATCCATCAGAGGCCATTTGGGGACTGACTCCACAGCTCCATTAGGAACGCAATGGTCCCTCGGAGTGGCATTGATTAGATTGGGGAGGGGTGGAGGAGGGAAGAGGCGGAGGGGTGAGGGGTAAAGGTTATTTAATGACTTCCCTCCCTCAACCCTCTTCTTCACTCCAACACCATCCATTTTCCCTGTTTCCCCTTCCTCTCATTCCCTCCCTCCATCCATTTTCCTCTCCTCTTTCCCCTTCCTCTCATTCCCTCCCTCCATCTCTGTCCCTCTGTTCCTCTCATTCCCCCACTTTCTGTTTCCCGATTCCTCATTGAACCACATAGGGTCCTCCAAATCTTTGTGCGATAGAAGCTTTTTTTTTTCCTTTTTTATATCTACCACTTGAACCCTAGCGTCCATATTCTGAGAATGTTAGCCAAAAATAGCAGATCTACAAGCTTGTAGATCGGCTATTTTCGGCAAAGAGGTTTGGTGTAGAGGGGAAAACGAGCAGACTAAGTACAGAGTGAAAGGTGAAGTTTATTAAGTATTGATGGTTCAAGTGGTTAAATATCTGAAAGCACAAATTGACATGAATCCAAAATACACTGATGATTGTGCTGTCAAACGATGAAACTATATGTTATCTATGTGTTGTGGGGGTCCCTGCTTCATCTCTCTCTCGACTAAGGGGTCCTTGGCCTGAAAACGTTGAAGACCCCTGATCTACAATATATACCATCTTTCCCATTCCCCCATTCAGACACACATTCATTCACTCACCGACGGTGGAGGAAACCATGCAAGGCACCAACCTGCTCATCAGGAGCAGTTAGGGGTTCAGTTTAGCGACTTTAAGCTTGACGATCGCCAGGCGGAGTACGGCTGCTATGACGTAATCGCCGTAGCAGTAAAAATCGTTTAGCAAACAACCGTCGGCGACGGGGTCTCACCCCTTTTACTGAACTCTTGGGTTCCCATGGCGACGCGTCTACGCAGCAGACGTAGCCACAATGTGTAAAGGGACCTTCTGGAGTTGTAGAGACGGCTGCGACGGCGGCAGGATTATACATCGAGCGCTGATCATTTCCGGTTACAGTCGCCGTCTGCCGTAGCCGTCCATTGCTTAAAGTCGCTATTGTCTTGCTCAAGGACACTTCAACACCAACCCAGGGGGAAGCCAGGAAGCCAGGATCCAACTAGGAACCTCCCGATTCACAAGTAAACACTCTACCACCCAAGCCATTGCCACCCAAATGGAAACAAATGTACCCGTAAGAGTCCATTTGTTTCCAGAAAAGGATTGTACTGTGTTCCTAAAGTCTCTCTCCGTCTTTCCATCACTCTGGATATCGCTCGATAGCTTTTGAGCTTTATTCTAGCACACAGAACCATGCATGCATGCACATCGTGTATGGCATGCACATACTATACACATTAAATCACTACAAATGTACGTAAAGAGTGTGGAAGAGTGTTTGCTCTCCTCAAGTAATCATGAATAAAATAACACCTAGCGTGAAGTGAGCGGTGCTTCGTTAAGCGTCCTGCAAAGCTTGGTGAATTTGACCCTGGGCATACAACAAACTTTGAGCTCTTTGTGCAAAGATGTAGGCCTGCGAAGCTTGGCCAATGTGACCCTCGGTGTACAAACAGACAAAGCCAGATGTAGGTGCTTCACTCCTGGAAGGCATGCTGTTACAAACACTTACAGGGCTACATATTCTCTTCAGGCTTCCTGGCGTTTTACAAGGTTACAGTACTTTACTTCATATGGTGGCGGCAAACAGCCCCCCATAGCCCACATCACAAACACATTCCTCCTTCACTGAACTGACGGGGGGGCAGGAGGCAGAGGAGAGAGAGGAGAGACAGACGAGGAAGGAGGCAGGATAACGAGTTGGTCGAATGGATGGAGGGGGACAGGACTGGAAGGGTGGGATGAGGGAATAGAGAAATAATGGAGTATAGGTATTGAGAGCAGGATGAAAAACGGGCCGATGGATGAGAGGCGATGAGATGAGATGAAGAGGAGAAGGAGGAGGAGGGAGGTCAAAGGCAGGAGAGTGGCGTGTCCGGGGAATATTCAGAAGAAGGGAAGGGGGAGCAAAAAGCACTGATCAATATGACAATAAGGACAGGACAGCCGGGGCCCGCCTCGGTCAATAGGCTCTGAGAACGTGCGGAAAAACACAGTGCTGAGGAGAAGAGGCACCGACGACGGGAACTCTTGAAGCAGCGCTTCTCAGAGTGGGGTGTCTTGGGACGCCCAGAGGTCCTTGGAGGGGTTGATCCAGGGGGTCTTCATTGGCAAAATAAGGAACAGTTTAACTTGAACACCATTTCAAAAAAGGCGATACTAGCAGATCTAATAAATATATTTAATAAAGAGACCCCAAATAGAGAAATTAATTTCACTATAATTTCACCAGCTAGAAGGTATAGTTCAATGATAGAATGTAAAAGAATGACTATTCATATCCTAGGTTGCCCTCTCCCTATACCTACTGTACAGTAATAGACAGTTGTAAAATGATGCACTTAATCTAATCTAAAAATTAAGATCTTCTCCTATGGGTGTCCCTCCCTGGCGACAAATCTTTTTGAATGGGGGTTATACGTATCAATTTGAAAATGTTTGTGAAACACCGTCTTAGAGGATGCCTCCTCTCTCTCTCTCTCTCTCTCTCTCTCTCTCTCTCTCTCTCTCTCTCTCGTGAAGAAAGAAACAGGTTGTCATTCTGTGCCCCCCTTATGTTTGGGGCACTAGACCAGGTTTACCGATCCCGGAGGCCCATGCATAACTTATAACTGCAGTCTGTTCGAGTAATACAATCAGCGTGGAGTTCTTCTGAGAAAACGGCTCAGTCGAGTTAGCCTCGTCTCTGTGCCACTCGGGTATCAACATATCAAATACCATACAACCATCGGGATAAAAAACAACAACCAGTATATGCAAACAAAATGAGAGACAAAGAAAAATCTTGATGTAGTTTGTTTTATTTGTTGATTTATTTTGGTTTTATTACTTACAGTGTACACAAAAATGAGATCCCACATCTAGTTTAGGTCACTACCCAACTTGAAATGTAGGCTGCTATTCTAAGTCGAACAAAAAATTGAAATGTGTTGCTATTAATAGAGCATAATATCACCATTAAACAAATACAGGGAATGCTTTTCTCCTTGCAAAAGAAAAAAACAACCCCCCCCAAAAAAAAAACATTTGTTGGGCAGGCCTAAATTACATTCACAAGCAGCACTCCCATAGATGTTCAGATGATACCGTGCACTGTAACATAAATTTCCTGGGATGTCGATGAGATAAGACATTTATCGATCCCGCTGGGGGGGAATCAGTCGCCAGGTGCTTCAGGAAATAAATCCAAAGACCTACACATGATGTCATGGGCTTGAATCTTGCTCATGTCCTGTGCGTTGGTGTGTGTGTGGGGGGGGGGGGGCATACTTCCCACAGATTACACACACACACACACACACACAAAATGAGTTTGAAAACATGACCAACGACCAAAAACTTCCATACCTACTGGGAGAAATACAACAATATGCGAACACAGCAGCAAGATTTGTGAACTGTTGCAATAAAAGAAGGCCGCCCTTGGCGCCCTACTATTTAAATTGTATTGAGAAAAAAAAATACTGCTATTTGTTCCAAAAGCTTTATACCCTGTATATATAAAATGACACAATGCCGCATGCGACATAGCTCTGTTTCTCTCTGTGTTACTCAATTTAACTGACTGAGTCATTCTCCATCAAAGTAGATGATCTTTGTATCGTAGCTTTGCTACGATTTTAGCATTATGGGCCATTAATGTATTTTGGCATGACAGTCTCATGCAGGGAGACAATTCCCACGGATCCTTGAACAGATGCTAAATCCGGCCATGAATGCAACACGAACAGAGCAAACACAGGCTTTGGTTGTAACACTGTGCTATCCGTCTCACATAATGGTATATTGCTGCCAAACCATTGTCGCACCCAACAAGAGCAGATTGGCAGAGATATAGCTTCCATTGCTCTGCAGACTGTGCTGTGGGGAAACATGGACCAAAATGAGCAAACAATTCTTACTCTTCCAAGATCAGTTGAAGTGGATGGTGTGATGGCTTCTGACATATAATCTCTGAGGGAGAAAGAGGCCTTCGGGCTGTCCAGTCCAGTGTTAAGTTCTTTCTAGACTGGAGTTAAATAGTTATTCATACTGTATACAAATGCTCTGGTCTGTGGTTGATTATCCGAGTTTCAAGGTCATGGTGGATACGAATAGATTTCCAATATTGCCCTCCAGTCCAGAGAGGAAACCTTCAAGTTGTAGAAGGACACAATTAGAAAATGAAAAATATGAACCCTCTTTGACCCGCAAGTCTGCAGTGACTCCACCCAAGTTCTCGCTCCATTCACATAATAGATTTCTCTGCCTTTTAAGAGCGGGGGATCTTCCGGGCCGCAAATTATCAGGATGCAAACAGCATTTGGATTGAGTGATAGATTTGCCTTGTGCGCTCGCCTGTAAAAGAGCCCATCCTTTATCCCCATGCCTCGGACCATTCCAGGGTGTGTGGAAGGGGGCAATCGAATTATCCCCCTCTCCGGGCCCCATAGGGAGTCGTGTGGGACTGGATTCCATTACACAAACCCTATCTAGCCCAGACCACGGCCTATCTAAACCTCATATCCCTGACAACAGTCCATACATCAGCCACAGGCTAATACACTCTAATCGGTGCGGCCTCACCCACAGATATACCACATGACCCATCTCTCTTTCCCTTTCTCTCACCCGACCATTTTGTTTCTCGCCCTGCCTCTTTTACTTCTCCTTTAAGCTCTCTCTCTCTCTCTCTCTCTCTCTCTCTCTCTCTCTCTCTCTCTCTCTCTCTCTCTCTCTCTCTCTCTCTCTCTCTCTCTCTCTCTCCTTTTCTCCTTCTCTGTCTTGTCCTTCTTCAGTCATCTTAAATATTATGGTGTGGCACACGGCCAGCAGACAGAAGCTGGGAGGGTTATCAGTACTGGGCCCGAGTAAATGCAAGACAGACACCAAGTGTTTTATTATTTCTCTCCGGCTTTGACAGTCTCCCTTATAGCTAGGCAACTTTTTTAATTTGCTACTCGATTTGTTTTAATACATTTACAACTCCAAAACATACATTTCTCCCATAACTTTTACGTTCATAATTTGACTAAACTGGAATACATAACCTGGATGACAAGCTGTAGTAGTTGAGTTGTATGGCAGTGTTTCAGTTCAAGGTTTTTGGGTGCTTTCACTTCAGCACATTCCACCATCTCTGGACATAGTGAGTAGTGCATACATGAACAACACATAACTATAGACCAGTAAGACTCCCTAATCGGGAGCACAAATAGGGCAAAAATGTGTTTTTTCCAAAATCTTCCTGATCCATGTTGATGACATGAGTGTACACATGCTGTGTAGTGATTTTAGGGCAAAATCTGTAGGAGCAGTGTCCAAAAATGTGTTTTTAAAAATCGGCCTGAAGGTGGCGCTATATGGGACAGATTCATGTTGATGGGATGAGTGTAGACATACTGTGTAGCGATTTGCGTGATTTTAGGGCAAAAACTGTAGGAGCAGTGTCCAAAAATGTGTTTTAAAAATCGGCCTGAAGGTGGCACTAGAAGAGGGCCATGTGAGAAATGAGGGGTGGGGTCTCCGCGTTGCCTTGGCGGACGAATAGGTACCGGCCCCGGCTCTCCCGGATGCTCCTAGCCCGAGTTACGGCATTTTATGTGAGCTGCAGTGGAGGGGGTCCTCCACTGGGGGCGCCACCACTTTTGCATCCGTTCTGGAGCACCAGGAGTGGGTGGTCCCCAGGAATTCCCCGTGAGCAGCCCCGTTGGGGTGGTCATTTGGTCATTTTTGCACATTTGGTCATTTTTTACACCTGGGGGTCCCCCAGGGACCTGGGGGTCCCTGAAGCTCCGGGGGTCCTTGGAGGTTGTAGTTTGGCAGGTAAGGAGTGTGTGTGCAAAATTTGGCATGGATGGGGGCAACGGTTGTGGAGATATGAGCAGGGCAAAAGTGTGACGTGTGACGTGTGACGGAGGGAGAGACAGACAGACAGCCGGTGGAGGTTTTGGTAGTAAATGCGACCTACGGTCGCAATCACAGGTTTTCAAAGGCCACAAGGGGGCGTCAGGGGACCGATTGGAAAAAATGAATCAAAAATAAAATCTATAAAAAATATATATTTTATAATTATATTATAAAACAATTGCTATGGGGGTGCAGCCAGAGGCTATGGCCTAAGAGGAGAATTTCAAAATATCGTTTAGCGTTGTGAGCTTGCGGATTGGCTAATTTCGGTGCACAACACAGCTCTCAGCTAAGTATCGGCTAATCAAGCCTTTAATGGAGCTGCAGCATATGGCATGGATTTCCAGCACAGAGAGCAATTCGTTCAACATGAAATGCTGGGCATTCAAGTTCAGGACAGTTTGGCAAAAAGCAATTCTCTTGAATGCTGCCTTCGGGTACGGCATGAAAAGGGGGCATTTGCATTTCTTTCACCACAGTAAATGCTGTGAATTCATGGTCTGGAGAAGAGGGCCCTTTTTACAGACGGATATTGATGAGTATATGTGCACGTGCCCCCTGAGTAGGGCTGTCACGATTATGACATTTTACGTGACGATTAATTGTCGCACAAATAATTGCAATTAACAATTTCATTGTTTTTTTGTCGCTGAACACTGGAGCTTAAGAAATAAAAAATACATTTCAGTTTGGCTTTGAAGTTGCAGAGGGCAGATATGACGAATAACCTAATCCTAAGGAATGACTGACATATTTAATAACTTTATTCTTTACACATTTATAGTGGAAATAGCCGATCTACAAGCTCACAACGCTTGTAGAGCTTGTAGATCAGCTATTTCCACTACCTTTTTTTATATGAACATTTCTCAACATTTTTTTTTTTTTTATATAACTTTGTCTTTATTGCAGATTGCACTTTTATATAACAAACACATACAATTAAACCAAAAAGAAAAAGTACAACATTTACAGGGGTTGGGGCTGTTAAGTATGACATCACCCCGTAGGCAGAGAACCTCAGAGAACCGCAGAGAACCGCAGAGAACCTCCGCCCCCAGCCTCCGCGAATCCCTCCACTATCCTTACCATCCACACATTTTTCCTCTCTCTGCTGCCGAAAGGAAAGTGCCAGAACCACACTCCAGTCGTTATTCCCCAGTCGCCGCTTTTTGAAATAGCGAGGGACAGAAAATGCTCTGGGGGCAGATTCTCCTCTGCCTACAAAATTATGTCACGGCTTAAAAGCCCCTATATTTACATCTCTCCTTTTTTGAATTTATGATTAACCATTTTTCCCATCTACTTTCTACCTTTGGTACTAGGCTACTTAAAGTACATTTTGACACCAATATTTTTAAAACAACGACTAAAAAATAACGACCAAAGTACAATTCCAACACCTTCCCCTCAACAACAAAGAGAAGAAAAATGTGCAAATAGCAAAAACAGCAAAAAGATTCACGGAAACCGGGGGCAGAAATTCTCCTCTGCCCACAAAACGATGTCACACTCAACAGCCCCATAGGCCTCTACCTTCATATTTACATCTCTCCTTTTTTGAATTTATGATTAACCATTTTTCCCCATCTACTTTCTACCTTTGGTACTAGGCTATACTTAAAGTACATTTTGACACCAATATTTTTGACCTTTTACTCAAGTACATGTTGAATTCTGGACTTTTACTAACACATTTCTCAACATGATTATGCAAAAAAAGTACGATTACGTCAAATAATTGCGAGGCCTACATCTGAACTAGATCATTGTATGAATTCATTGTGCCATTGGCTCAACTAATAATAATCTTTGCATATTGACTCATTCATTCATGGATCTACAGTCTACACCAACGGTAGGCAACCTTTGGCACAGGGGAGGGTGATCACTGGCACACTGGCATGAGTGTGAGAGAGAGATTTTTTCCCCCCTCACATCTGTATGCAAATTAAATCCTGCACATAATTCAAACTCTGAACTCTGACTGGGGACGGAGTCTGGTGGAGTTGATGATTAGAATGTCCTGTTGTTAAAATATTTCAGACAAAGAAAAAATAAAAGTAGTTGTTATATGTACTGTATATATGGAGAATC
>NC_137818.1:33310593-33323093 GCF_963921795.1 Nannobrachium achirus | reverse complement strand
TATTTTTTAGATATTTAAAAATCCTGCTCATTGAGGTCTTTAATTATGCCACAGTTTAATTCGCCTCACACCATTTTCACATCAGCATCTACCCGATAACGTAACACTGCCAACTGTCGAGGCGGAGTCATTAACCTCATGCTGTTCCGCTTGGAAAGTCTTCCTGGAAGGATGCACTCGGGTGCTTATAACTCCTCAGGTTTGCCTTCTAATCCTCGCTGCCTTGTCCTGGGAGCAGGAATAAGAGACATGACCACCAAAATGGCGGTCTCGACCGAGACCGAGAGAAGGAGAGAGAGGATATATGTTGGATAGCATGAAGAGGGAAAATGAGGGGAGATGAAGGACCCATACTGCAAAAAGTGTACATATCAATCTTTTTATCACATACGCAGTGACAAAAGGAAGCAGAGGGTGATAAGCTTACAGACTGGTTAGCTGCCATATAGGCATAATGATATGGCTGCGACCAATGAGCGGGCCACCACACGACCCAAACATGGACGAACATTGGCCGCCAAACAGTGCTGCAGATGGTTTAGAATCCACGGTTGTGAAAACACTGGAATTTGGATGCTGCATGCAAAAGAACGGATAATAGTGACCTTCGACAGTTCACAGAATGGCTGCGTGCCAACTGAGCTCCCAGAGGGATTATAACATTATGCCATGCGAGTTCCTTGTTGACAGCAATGTTCGTATATTCACTCAAGGGTTCAAATGCTATTTTCTTGTTATCTTTTTTTATCTGTTTTGTGAATAAGCAAGGCGAGTTTATCTGTATACTGTAGCAAATTTCTAAAAAGAAAGAAGTACATTAAGTATAAACACATTAATATACAGAGCATTAAGACAGTGCAAGTAAACACATTATAAAAGGCATAAAATGGGGAGACATGTTGATACAACTAAAAACTATTGATAAAAACTAAACTAAGATACGTAAAACAGATAGATAAGAGAAAAGCAGAACAAATAGAAAGCTGTTCCACTTTGATTGAAAATAACTGATCAGCAGACCATGACAACTGAATGCTGCTTCAACACATTTAGTTCTGACAGAAAGCAGACCTGTCCCAGACGACAGAAGAAGTCTAGATGGTTCGTGATGTTCATGGCACAAGATCAGAAATGTGTTGTTGTAGTTATTTTTGTCCCTAACCATTCAATGCTTTATAAAGCAACAGTTGTATTTTGAAATCAATTCTTTGGAAGACAATGAGGCAGTGTAAATAGAAACTTGAGTGATATGATCAACTTTCAGTGGTATTAGTAAGGACTGGGACTGCAGCTGTCTGATCAATCTTTTATGGAGACCTGTAAAGACACGGTTACAGTACTCGAGTCTACATCATGTTTTTTTTTTTTCGTTTTTTTTTTCAAATCATAAGAGACATAGGCCTAATTATTGATATACTCTTAAGTTAAGATGATAGTTTGCTGACTTTGTAATTGTGGCTATTGAAATTCAGATTTCTAGTTTGGGTTGTGGTTTTACTACTGAAGCTGAGCATTGACTTTTAATGATTCTTCCTTGGCTTCAAAAACAATTACTGTCTTTGTTTTTGTATAATTGAAGAACGTTCTGGCACAAGCAACTGTTGATTTGTTCACTGGTATTTACTCCGTGTTTGTATTGGACCTTAGTCCCTTGGTGATGCTTATGTAAATTCTATGTGTCATCTGCATAATTATAGTAACATATTCTGTTGTTTTCCATAGACTGAGCCAATAGGAGCATGCAGCTTTTGAACAGAAGGCCCAAGAATGGAGCCCTGGGGAACTGCATGTAATCTGTGAGACTACCAAAGTAGTCCATGTCCTTTAAGTATGATTCAAACAATTTAGAACTGTTCCAAGAAGTCCAGCTGGGTTTGCGATCTAGTAATACTTTATTACTAGTAATAGTAGACTAGTAGAAGTCTACAAGCAAATTACTGTAATTTGGTTGCTGTGTTTAGATGGGTGTCATTGAAATCCCTAACATGAACAGTCTCAGTGTTGGGTTATGGTAAAAAAGAAAAAAAAGGAAAAATATTAAAGCAGTAGTTTAGTGCCAAGATGTTGTTCAGATGTTGATGTTTTTTTTTACAATGATTCTGCTAAAATGGGGGGTTTGATATGGACCTAAATGTAATAGTGTTGAGTTTAGATTCTTCTTTTTGGCTTGATGACTACGGTTTTCAGGGCCTGTGGGAATAAACCTGACAGAAGAAATGTGTTGACAATTTGTAGAAGATCTGAGGCCATGCAAGTTGAAACATTTTTTTGAAAACCGCTGTTGGAAGAATATCAAGGCAGGATTTCAATTCAAAATTCTGTTTAATGTTCTCCAGGATTTTATGCTTAATCGGATAGAATTGTGAATTTTAATTTGTTTTCAGGGAATCATGTCCCTGATGCACTGACTGCTTGTTTAGTTTTCTGAATTCTGTCTGTGAAGAAGGAGGTAAATGTTGCAAGCTCTGGTAGATAGAAGTTGAAAGGCTACTGATACAGAAGTGTTTGTTAGCCTGTAGACAGTATAAAAGAAAAACATCCATGTTAGTGTTTTATGCCAGAGAAGGACCATCTTGCATCATACTGTACTAGCCCTTACCCGTTCAAAGATATGAGCTCCGAAATGATGTGCAGTGTGTGGGTTATGGGATGTGCACTGTGCACTGTGCACACAGTATATGAGGGATGGAAAGTAACTTTAACTGGTGCTTGCATGATAATATGTAGGAGCATCAATGTAAGAAATACCCGTTTCGTTTAATGGCTACAGAGATACTGTGTACCGATCTGCATGATTTTTGGACAAAATCTGTAACAGGGCCAGACAACCGACCCCCAGCCCGCCACCCGCCTGCACACACACACACACACACACACACACACACACACACACACACACACACACACACACACACACACACACACACACACACACACACACACACACACACACACACACACACAGCTGGTTAAACATGTTGCCTCATGCTAGATGCAGAATAGACATGCCTCAAGCTAGATGCAGAATAGATATAGATACACCATAAAAATGTTAATATACAGCATATGATTTGTGAAAGTGACAAACGGGCTTCACAGTTATGTCAGGTGTGTTCATATGCTAATGGTGATGCGATTTCAGATCAATTGCTGTCAGACAGACAGACACTCAGACAGACAGACAGACAGACAGACAGACAGACACTCACTCAGACAGACATTCGGAAAATTATATGTTTGATATCTTCTATTTTTGAATAGCCTATACGCAAAAATCGAAAATAACACAGATGCTTTCCCGGTTTTAATGTTTTTTTTGACACTGTATATTTTTGAGCAGTGCTAAACGCTCCTAGGTTTGACTTTGTGTGTAGGTCCCTATGTCCCTATGTCTCTATGTCCCTAATCCCTATGTACTGTATGTGTCCCTATGTATGCAGTACCAACGTTTCAGAGCATAATGCCCGGAACTCCATGCATGGAGAATGAGATGTTCCTATGTATGTGTCCCTATGTATGCAGTACCAACAGCTGCGGTCACATGAGACTAACGTCATAGAAAGTACCACAGCTAACGTCACAGACAGAACAGCCAATACAAGGAGGAGAGGGTATGTGTCGTGTTTTATAGTATACCATGCGAAGTGAGCACCACTCACTTCGTCTCTACTACTGTAACCTACTGTATAAATTAAGGCCAAAAGAAAAACTATATCAACAAAATATATATTTAAAATATGATTTGAAGTTATCTACTTTAAGCTCACTGGCTGCAACTATCGATTATCTTACGTTTATTTTATTGATTACTTTATATTTAGATACTGTAGTTATCAACACAGTTCTTTAAAATTAAGGCTATTGTATGTGATAAACAAATGTCACCTGACACCTGGCATTCATCGCTGCCAGGTGGCAACTTAGGACTGTCTGCATTAGCCCGAGTCACCGCCCTCTGTTGGATAACGTTATGTAATATACAGTACATGGGTGAGAATCTATACAGAATATTACATATAATGTATGTTTTAAAATGTACAGGAGGCAGCAGGATCATCTTTATCATTAGATGCTTGTGCAGGGTTAGTGTATTGTTCATAACCTTCTTCTGGCCACTTTTGGTACCTTTTGAAACACAGGAAGAATGTTTTTGCAGGGAGACGAGGGGAGTGGAGAATGACGAATAGGAGTAATAGTGTAGGAGGCAGGAGAAGCAATAGGAGGGGACTCTTATATTGTGCATTGATGGCTACGGTTATCTCTCAGGAGTGTGCTGAGTAATACTGTAGCCTATAGACCCAAAGTTACTTCATGTAATAAAGTGGAATGAATGGGGTGACTCATCATTGAATATAGAATACCTCCATTCCATCTGCCATATGTCATTTTATTATATTCATTCAGTATTTTGAGGCACACACGGTACACAATTTTCAAGTGGTTTGGATTTGTAAGAAGATAAACTGCATCATGGTTTGTATGAGTTTTCAAAGAAGAATTTTGTGCACATCCAAACAATTTGGCATTCTTCAGGTGAAGAAGGGCACATTGTTTGGACACTGTACATTTTGGAGCCAAGCTGTTAGCTGTATATTTTTAAATTGTGTGTGTTTCATGCATTCTTCATTGATTTATACTTTGTTGTGTGTCGGGTATCGCATGCTGAAATTGGTCCCAACACTAGACAGAAACAAACACAGTTATACCTTAATTATCCCTACATTATGTTCTAAGAAATCGAATAAGAACAAACTAGTAAGACGCCTCAGGGCGATATGCATCTGGCCAGTGATGTATATCAGACCAGTTACCCATAAATGGAGACCCCTGGTACCCATATATGGAGATACATTTACTATCTCCATGTATGGGCATAAAAGGGATTGTATGTTGTGATGTCATGGGAACCACTCTAACAGATTCCCTTTTATGCCCATACATGGAGATCCCTGCATGTCATCAATATTAAGCCCATATCTAATCTAACTTCATATGGGAACGCCATATCTGTGTGGATGGTTCAGACAGTGATCTCCATGTATGGACATAAAAGGGATGTACCATATACAGTACATGGATCTCCATACCAGGGGTCTCCATATATGGGTAACTGGTCCGACCGATATACATCACTGGCCAGATGGCCAAGGATTGGGGGTGAGGTCGCATGTCGCCCTGAGGCATCTTACTAGTTAGTTCTTATTCGATTTCTAATTAGAACATAATGTAGGGATACCGTAATTAAGGTATAACTGTGTTTGTTTCTGTCTAATGAAGACATATTCTAATTACAAATACATTATTTCTTATTATGGCTTTATTCTGTCTTATTCTGTACTGTAAATTAGGGTGAGGGTGGGACCCTGAAATTTGCCGATCTAGTAGCTTGTGAGCTTGTAGATCTGCTTTTTTTTCTGCACGCAGCACGTTGTACAGTATGGTATAAAGTAGGTGTGCGACAGTAAATTGAACTAATCGATTTTTCGACTAAAAAAATATCAAGTGAGCTTGGACTTAAGTGGTTAATCAGACTAATTGATTTAGTCGGTTGTAAAAATCTATCTCAATGTTTGTGTTGATATATACATAATATATATACACAATGCTGTGTGTATATTTTAAATATTCCCAAAAAAGTGTGTCAAGTATTCCAGTAATTGAAAAAGTATTGATAGAATAATTGCTAACTACAGTATCTTAACAATAACAATGCATTTTAGACTAGCTAAAAGTACGACACAAGTAGGCCTACAATTCCTGGACAACTGCAGAGACCCACTCATTTCATCTAAGTGGCCAGTGAAGAATAAGAAAAGGAAAAACACAAAAATTCTAAATGTCAAGGTGACTTTTTAAAGGTTACACTTTCCCCAAAAACATAGCTTTTCGGCCTGCTCTAGCAACGACAGCAGGCAGCAGAAAGAGCACACTGTTGCCATCGTATTTCAGTTGGTGTCAAAACTGTTTTCCCTTGACTACGTTGGGCTTCTGCACCCCCGCAACACCCTGTACAGTTTCCTAGCACCTTAATGACACAGAATAGATTTTCCCCCGGGGAATGCTAATGGAAAATGTTTCCTAATTTATTCAGTGAGAGGAAACTTGGTGTATTTGTCATGTTTTGCCCGTTTTGATTGGTTCCATGACTCACACATTAATTGTTTGCCGCTTTCTTGTTTCTTTTACTGATTTTAAGGCTTTTAAGGGTTCCTGATAATAAATGCTTGCCTCCCGTGCTATTTCTTTCTTTTTAACTTTCACTGTGACTACTATTTCTCCTACCTTCATCCCTCACTCCGCCCTTCCCCCGATCTGCCCTCTCTCAGATCCAGAGTTCTAATTAACTGTCCTGTCCTGATGACATTCGCTATATTAATGAGACTCCTGTCCTTCTCTTCCCATTAGTTCTCACTATCTATGTGTGGGGGGCACACACACAAATACACACACACACACACACACGTGCGTGCCTGCGTGCGTGCGTGCCTGCGTGTTAACGTGCTTGTTTATATTCGTGTGTGTTACGGTGTATGTGTAACACATGAACATATGTGTGGTTTGCAAATATTGTATGTGCACACTGCACAATCAGATACATGTGTAAGCATAATTACAAAGTTAAGTGAAGTGTGCGTGTACGACTGTGCGTGTGTGTGCACGTGTGTGCACGTGTACTGTATGTGCGCGTGCGTGTCCGCCCCACCCTGGGTACAAGCCAGACGTGTTGATTGCCGGTTGACTGTGGGGCTATTTTAAGGCCCAGTTTAATTTGTGGTGATTGATCGTGATAATTAATTTGCCGTAGGTAGATGATTGTGGTAATTAAATTGCTGCAGCTTGATGATTAAGGGTTGCCGGTGTCCCGTTGTGACCAACACTGTTTGGCCGATTAGCTCCTTTGCTGCCACGTTCATTTATTGCTGTAGAGTACACCCCTGTGCACAGCTGTAACAGGGGCCCGCCGCCTCCCACTGGGTGTGACCTCCGACGGGAGACAACACTGGGAGACAGCCAAGCTTTAATGGGCTGCGCCAATTCTCCAAACAGAAACACAATGCAAGGGATATATCTCATCCTCTGTGTAAGCCAAAATAAGAATAATTTCAGTGTAAACACACTCCATATTCTTGCCGTTTATATATGACTAGATCGGTTGGGCACCGGTCACCTCTGGGACGATGCAAGTTGGAAAGGCAGCCCCATCAACGCCCCCTCAGATATACAATATCGGGTGCGTTCGGTGCACGTGCGACTGCCAGCACGAACAGCTTTGACACAGGCACTGGGCACAGCCTTTCCAACTCTGCTATAACTACAGTGTCTATACATTCTACAAAATGTATTATTAAGAAGGTTACTTTATGGTTATTACAGTCGTACTGTAGGCTACAAGCAATATGGTGATGAGATGAGAAGAAACACATTGCATATCGTACTTATGAGCAACGAATGTATAAGCAGTGTATTGTTAAAAAGAATATATCATTCAGCCTGCAGGGTTCTGCAGGCTGCGGGCTGTGGGGCTTGAGCATCACCAAGTTTCACGGATAATCCTGGCCCCACCCAGTTGCAGCAATACCCGTTGTACCCGTTTGTCTGTGTCCCTTTTATGCCTAAGGATATTTCTGTAGGCCTACCTGTCTGTCTGTGTACCCCCTTATACCCATATATGGAGTTCCGTGTCAGGCATGCCCAAATATGTTGCATAGGCCAGTCTATGACATGATTGATGATCTCAGCGTACTCCAGATGGGGATATGTGGTTTTATCGATCAGAGACTTCAGTATTTGTCTGTCTGAGCTATAGTTCTATTATAACTCCTGGTAACTGAGTGAGATAGATTCCAATTGTAGGCCCCATATCCCAGCCGTTCATGCTACCAAAAACGTAACAGCTTTAGGGAAGTAATGTACCGTTTCAGTTCAACGACAATAATGCATGAATGAACTACACAGTAAAATCCCCAGTGTTCATTTATCCCTTTGTGACTGTGAGTGTGTACAAATGTAACCAGATGTACCCTTAATGGTCCATTTGGTCCACAGTTAAAAGCCAAAGGGACTGCAGATGAAAATGAGCTACTGTATAAGATGCTGTATGTCTCATACAGTACATAAAATGGAAACATTTATGTTTAAGGCTGTGCATTGTCCCTTACGAATGAAATAGAATAATAATAATAAAACCCAGTAGCCTAAATAGACCTTCACAAAGTGTTTTTTCACTATGTTGCCGCAGTTTTGAATAGAAGGCTAGAAAGGCTTCCAGCCTGGTAGGAGAATACATTTCTATTTCCATCTTCATTTGCCTGGTATTCCCCATAGTGTCTGCAGGATTGGTGAGGTGGAGAGCTACTCCATCCGCCCAAATGAGACTCGCTGTTCAAATGAGAACGAATGGCTTTTCTAAGAGCGATATTATTAAACATGCGGCGCTGGTGTTTCAAACGTATTAGCGGGACTGATATGAAGTCGTTCGGCTGACTGGCGGAAACAATGAACTCTGCCTAACGTTATTAATCGGAATCATAAATCTATTTCTCATCTGGTCTATCGAATAATGAGGTATGGGAAACCGAGCAAGGCTTTCCATTAAACCGAGGAAAATTTCACAATGGTGTTGCATGTGCGCACAGGCATGCACACAGGCACACGCATGAGCGGATTCGCACACAATAGGAGGCCGAGTGAATAAAATGGGGAGTAAAAAGGATGAAAACAGCAAAGGGAGAATGTCTCTTTTTGACATCTTTATGAGAGAAACCCATTTATGCGTGGTCTGGGATGGAGTTGGGCTTATTGGTTCCTTTATTCTGAGATAGAATGTAATGTAAGGACAGCAAGAAGGCTGGCAGGCTAGGGAGAGCATTAGAAAGAGGGGGAGATTCTCTTTATTTGCATGAGCAAACCGTGTGAGGCACGGGTAAAATGCAGTAATGAAATTAGAGCTGGGAATAATGATTATCATTTTCACAGGCTGTGAGGAAAACATATCCAACAACAAATGAATCATTAGCAAGAGACAAAAAAGTAATAAGAAGAAAAAAAACAATTTACTAGGCTAACAAGCGTTGCAACACTTCATCAGGAATAGTGTGCTTGAACCAGTGTTTGCTCGGGGATGGAGCATCATCTCTGCTGGTGTGTGTAAAGAAATGGTTGCCACTGAAAAGACAGTATACTGTATGTCATGTACCACTGGAGTGACTGGACAAAGTAGAGATTGCTAACTTTCCAAAACAGAACCCTGCTTTCCTTACACACAAAATATTCAGAACGAGATCAAAATACACTTTGACCATCACCAAGCGACAAGGCTTCAACGTAAAGGTTTAGAAACTACGGTATAGACTAGTGGTTTTCAACCTTTTCTGGCAGAGACCCCCAAAATAATCATATTTTAACTGGGGTCCACCCACCCTGACGAGCACTAAGAGTTGAGGAATTACATATTGTATAACACAGTTCTATTGTGAAAATAGCAGATCTACATGCTCACAACGCCTCACGTTGCGAGGCGTTGTGAGCATGTAGAATGGCTATTTTCACAATTCCTGCCTCTAATATTTGAAAATTTGGCCAATGTATAACTTGTCATTTTAGAGGTATTAAAAAGTCCTTAAATTGTCACTTTAGAAATGTGCAGATGCCCTCTATACACTTAAACTTCATGTTGGTTTGTTTACTTTTGAGTGAGAAAACAATGTTGCACATTAAGTTAATAATCATCTGGGGACCCCTCAAAATAATTTGGGGACCCCCCTGGGGGTCCTGACCCACAGGTTGAGAACCACTGGTCTATAACAGGGATCAGCAACCATTCTGACACAAAGTGCCATATACATTTTTTTGATAGTCAGTGTGCCATGCCAACATTAATTTGAATTACGACACCACGTCATAATTAAACATTTCCAACATTGATTGTCCGTACTTCTTTTGAAACAATATGTTCTTTCACATCAGGAGTCAGGACATTGTAATAATCATTAGACTGAAAGCAATAACCCACCTATCTCCCAGACTCTATCCCCAGTCAGTACAGAGAGTTCAGAGTTTTAATGGATGTAGAATTATATGTATCTAATCTAATTTGCATGAATATGTGAGGGGACTTAATTTAACTGACTTTCTGGATTTTAAAAGAATAAGCCTCTTGCTCACACTTATGCCAGTGTGCCAGTGATCACCCTCTCCGGTGCCAGTGTTGGCACCCATGCCTAAGGTTGCCTAACCCTGGTCTATACTGTATACAAGATATCAAAATCAAAGTCCAACAAGACAACAAGACAAGGCAGCCAAGAACCAAGACGTTGACAAGTCTCCAAATGAACACCAGGAACATCCAAATGATGTGGGGGACACTTAAGCTAGGGATAACAGTAATGCTGTTGTGGTTTTGTGCCTGTGTTGAAAGAGGGTGATAGAGACCAAGGGAAGGAGTGAAAAGGGACAGAGAGAGAGAGAGAGAGAGAGAGAGAGAGAGAGAGAGAGAGAGAGAGAGAGAGAGAGAGAGAGAGACATGGCCCCATCTCCATTGCAGTGGAGGCTATCGTTGGGATCCTTTAGGATTTCAACGATTATGGTTCCTTAACGATTCTCTCTTGATGGTCCGATTCCTTCTGGTTCCCGTTAACGATTCCTATAGGGGGGTTCCAAATGGACCTTAACAGGTGTGTAACTCTGAGAGTGTACAAATGGAACCATTACAGGTCTGTTTGGTTCCATTTGTACACTCTCAGAGTTATGGTGGTCCATGAAATGTACAAGTCTTCAATCTATCAAACCAAGCACAATGTCTGTATATGGACCACACACCAGGCATGCAGGCAAGCTGCACTGCTGGATTAACAATGGAACTTAGCGGTGCTTAAGCCCCCACAGCCCGCAGCCTGCAGGGCCCTGTGTGAGCAGCTGAGACTGAAGTTGGAAAGGCTGTGCCGTGCCTGTGTCAGCGGCGATCGTGCTGGCGGTGGCCACGTGAGCAGCGGTGCGCTGAACGCGCGCACGCGTTCCTTCACTAGGTGGGGCGGGGCGTCCTCCGTGTGTGCCTGAGGAGGGCACGTTAGCCAAACATAGCAGATCTACAAGCTCACAACGCCTCACGCTGCGAGGCGTTGTGAGCTTGTAGATCGGCTATTTTTGGCAAAGAGAGTTTGGTGTAGAGGGGAAAAAAAGAGCACACTAAGTACAGAGTGAAAGGTCAAGTTTATTATGTATTGACGGTTCAAGTGGTTAAATATCTGAAAACACAAATTGACATGAATCCAAAATACACTGATGATTGTGCTGTCAAACAATGAAACTATATATATGGAATCTATGAAAAGGTTGTGGGGGGTCCGTGCTTCATCTCTCTCTCAACTGAGGGGTCCTTGGCCTGAAAACGTTGAAGACCCCTAATTGAATGTAAGTATTTCTACAGTACATTGTGCTATTTCTACTTTTTTTACTTTTTTTTTTTTTTGTATGTCTTCCCCCACTGACTGCACCGCCCTTGATCACAGGCTGGTGTGCATCGTCAGAGGCGAGCAGCATAAACTGTAAACACCATATGCAGGCACCCGGAGGGGTCCCCAGACCTCATTTTGAAAATGAGACATATAGAATGGAGATAGATATGTTGCAAAATTCTTGTGAAAATCCTAGGCTATGTCAGTCTTACACACTCCCATTGCGTTGGTATTCTCTCACTTTATCTAATCTAAAAGCTTCACGTAGTGAGTGCATCTGTCGCACTTCATGGATAATCCTGCAACGCGTTATGAACCCAAATATGGACATGCCCGAACAAGGCCACGCAAATCATGTCACATGCCCATATATGGTTATATATGTGGGTGTGTGTACCCAGATAATGCCTATACTGTATATGGATATTCCTGATGCCAGGGCAAATCAGTGTTGCTAAGCAACAGTCATACTAGGTATCACTATACGGATACCATAGCGGACTGACAGCAATGCACAGTACCGAAACCTGAACACGCCAACCAACCCAAGCACCATAACCTCGGCAATGTCGGCAATCCCGAGCAAGCTGAACATTAACTGCAATATGTATTTTATTTGCACAAGAGACAGACATTATGTATATTTGATATTTGTCGTGATATTCAATATTTTAGCAATCGATGACTTTTATGTGCTGCAGGATTCAAAGCCAGGTCCCCCGCAAGCATGCTGATATTTCACTGAGCTAATGGTGCACGCCTGTTGGCTCAGCGGAGAGGATGAATTTTGACCTTCAGGCATCAGCAGCAGTATGTGTCCTATACCTGACTGCAGGATCTAAATGTCTCAATAGAAGAACAGGGAGGCCAAAAACAACCACTGCAAGTGTGCTACTCATATTGTATTAAAGGGCAAGACCACATTAGTAGAGGTTTGGATTGTGTACTTGCCTTGCCATGACGTAACTCGAAAGGTAGGAAAGATATCAAAAATGATTTCTCCATTGACCCCGAACCCAGAACCCTTTCACTCTGTACTTAGTCTGC
>NC_137818.1:33158093-33305593 GCF_963921795.1 Nannobrachium achirus | reverse complement strand
AATTCAGACTATTTTCTCC
This sequence comes from Nannobrachium achirus, assembly GCF_963921795.1. Taxonomy (NCBI): domain Eukaryota; kingdom Metazoa; phylum Chordata; class Actinopteri; order Myctophiformes; family Myctophidae; genus Nannobrachium; species Nannobrachium achirus. Next base: position 33,305,574 of record NC_137818.1, on the reverse strand, counting down.
TCAGTCACCACAGCCTGGGCTTCCTACCAAACTGCAGAATAAACAGCTGTTCTTCATTGTGTTGTTTTCCTTTTCATCATATAGCTTTTCTCCCAAAGAAAGAATAAGTGAAATACGTCTTTCTTTCTTTCTTTCTTTCTTTCTTTCTTTCTTTCTTTCTTTCTTTCTTTCTTTCTTTCTTTCCTTCTTTCTTTCTGACCTTCCCTATACACAGGCTCTCACTGTCTCTTGCTCAGTCTCTTGTTCCCCCCACCTCTATAAATACCTATAAGGACCCATCCGGCCACCTCAGGTGATGCTAAATGAGTGTAAACAGCCCTGACTGGGCCAGAGACGGATGGATGGTGGTGCGTGCGGGAGGGAGGAGGGCGAGAGATGGATGGAGACAGAGACAGAGGAGTGGAAGACCGTAAGAGGGACGTTCTCCCACTCCTCTCTATAAAGCTCAGCGTGATGAATGACCGCAGCACAGCCCCCCACAAGCCACAGCCCTCCGCAAGCCACATCCCACTGCAAGTACGCAAGCCACAGCCCACTGCAAGCCACAGCCCAATGGAAACTAAGGCCGGATTTACACTGGCAGCCAAATTCAGCCTGAATCAGATCTGTGCCATATCCAGAGTGGAATCCGATTGGTTTAAATGGTCACATGGAACCAATCAGATTCCAATCTGGATGTGACACAGATCGGATTCAGGCTGGATTTGGTTGCCAGTGTAAATGGTGCCTAAAGCCCACAAGCCACATCCCTCCCCAAGTCACAGCCCTCTGCAAGACACAAGGGACAGATAGAGAACATATCACACACACGCACACGCACACGCACACACACACACACACACACACACACACACACACACACACACACACACACACACACACACAGTAAAATCCTCTGTGTTAAACTGCAATAATTATTTTAATTAATAAAATACTGTATGGTAGAGTAATGTTAATTAGATCCATCTGCAGTGGTTGGAGGTGGTCTCCCTACTCTTCCATTGAGAAATGTAGACCCTGATATGTTGGGTATAGGACACCTACTGGTTGACAACTAGCCTTGCCTGAAGTTACCCGGGTGGAACATAAAACATATTTTTTCTGAGAGTGTTCAAATGTAACCAATCGGGCCTGTTATACTGTCATGGTTACAAATTAACAGAGAAGAGAACGCTGAGAATATGAAAGCACTGCATTAATTACACGCTTGTGCAAACCAAGCCCCCAGAACGGCTTGTAAATATTGAACCCTAACCCTACTGGCCAAAGCTGGAACTGCAGGCGTGGTGAAAAATATATGCACGAGCAAAAGAGCGCGCCGCTGGGGTCTACAATGGGGTTCAATGGACGTTGTTTGACGTTCGTGACATAAGACGTTCCACGACGTAAGAAAAATTGGATCATCCATATGATCCAATTCCCCCACAATGCACCTGGATTCAGCTACTTCCGCATGCTTCAAAACGCCACTGAGCACTTGCTATCCGGGGGCTATCCGTTCTCTATTATATATGTAAGCCATTTACCATGAGAGGGAGTGGGTTGTTGGCTGATTTACCACTGTTTCAGGGTTGTGGTACGAGGCGAAAGAAAACACAGTTGTAACTTGCAAGATCTTGGAAATGTTACAACTGCAACACAACAGTGAGCGGGGTCCATGAGCCAACTCAAGGTTGTTGACTGAATTACCACTGTTTTTAGCCAAACAGAATCCAGTATTTGAACATGTGACCACAAAAAGTGGTAGAAATATACTCTATGGTGCAAACACACATGCGTTCACACACACAGACACATACACTGACTGTGTATATACTGGAAGTAATCTGTTGCTATACTGTAGTTCCTGCAATACTGGACATTGCTGGGGTGTAGAACTTCCTGTCTGGCTGAGTGCTGCTGCCACGCCCTGCATCCTGAGTCCCATTCTCATCATCACAGCTCATCAATGGAGCCTAATCATTAAGACTGATTAGAAGACATCTCAGTGTGAAAGAACCTCCCTCCAGCCTATCAATCACACGCACGCACGCACGCACGCACGCACGCACGCACGCACGCACGCACACACGCACGCACGCACGCACGCACGCACGCACGTATGTGTACATTGTGTGGGTCACACACACACACATGCAGAGAAATGCACACCTACACACAGAAATGTGTACACACACACAAACACACACACACACACACACACACACACACACACACACACGCGCACTTGCACATACACATACAGGCCTCATCCATCACTCCTGCTGGCTGGTCTATCTGAGGCCTCTGTGATTAGTTGTCCTGCCCGGCTGAATTATGATGTTAATAAGTCACCATTAACTCATGGATCCACACACACACACACACACACACACACACACACACACACACACACACACACACACACACACACACACACACACACACACACACACACACACACACACACACACACACCTGCTTGTGCACAGATGGACGCAGATCATTCAACCCGCTCTACCATTTCAAATACACACACACAACCGGCCATAAACTGTACCTATACACACGCAAATGCACACACTCACTGTCACATGCAAACCCTAATCTGCATATACAGATTGCACACACACACACAAACACACACACACACACACACACACACACACACACACACACACACACACACACACACACACACACACACACACACACACACACACACACACACACACACACACACACACACAGTAAAATCATGTCTCCCATGGCACTAAGGGCTGGGCGACATGGACAAACTCATAACAGCTATGCTATATGCAATGCTTATGAGAATATAGATAAGCTATTTTCGGTGCTTTTAAACTGCCTTTTTGTACTATAAAATAGGATTTAGCCTACATGATTAAAACTAGGAAAAGACAACATTTATGCCATCACACATCAAAATATCGCTTTAAAAGTTTCAAAATATGAATATGAAATATGATAGTTCTTCAAACATTAAAGATGTCAGTGAACAGTGAAGTGGAACTGAACTGTGCTTTTGCTACTGTACGTGAAGCCACACTGCATTAAGGTCTGCCCCTAGCTGGTCATTATACTGTATAACTCTAATATGAAAAACACTCTGGAAGCCGCTGTGGAGACACCACTCCATATCAAGAGAGACCAAATTAAGGATTTACAACACCTCGGTCCTCTCCATCCTTCTCTACGGAGCAGAAACTTGGCCTCTCAACAAGACCCTGGCTGACTGAATCGATGGCTTTGACACCGGAACGCATCAGAATAATCACTAAGAAAATAAACAAGAGCTGCAGCCCTACTTGGGACATACAGGTTATTTGATTGATTGATTGATTGATTGAATACTTTACACTTTACAAGTGTATTGACAGTACAGGTAGTACAGTCAAAAGGTTATGCTAAAGGATAACACAAAAAGCCCCAGGAGCTTGTTTTCATTGTGGTCCAAAGAGGTATAGTATGTCTGACGGCTGACACTGAATATAACTGTTCGATGGATATATGTATTATTAGTGTTTGATAACATATAGGCTACTGTATGTCTCTGAGAAAGTCTGTTGGTGAAGGCAAACTATTGATTAGATCATATCCAATAAAAGTCTTGCACCTTAGATTGTGGGTGGCATCTGGCTTATTCGGGATGAAATGAACATGAAGCCTAAAATCGATTTGATTATAATCTTTGTTGCATGCTTGTAGAATGTAAAGGCTAATATACACTGTAGCCTACTTTGTTGATGCATCAATAATGATTTCATATGAAAATAGGCATTTCTGATGAGTAAGTGCTGACGCCTTTTTCAAACCATATAGTCTTATTTGTTTTTTTCTAGTATGAAACAGCTATGGTGTGCAAAGGCACCATGGGGATATCAAACATGGGCTTTAGTGCCAATCTATATCATGTACTGTTAATTATAGGAAATTGTACACTGCAATCTAAGGAAAATAAATAGTGAAATAGTCAATTTGTCAAGCGTAGGGCTTGGAGATCTGCTATTGTCAACACACATCAACAACTGTTTTACGGCAGAGTATAGAATAAGCATTAGAGTTTGTCTCGGATTCGTTTCAGTGCCATACTGGCAAAGGGCACCTTCATATAACATTTAAGTCGATGAGTAAGAAGATGGCTCTGTGAGCAAATTGTCTGGATAATTACGTGGGCAATTACAAGACAAAGATCAATGTATGATCATGGAATAAAACTCGCATTGAATGCTCCATATTGCTTTTTAAGTGAGAACTTATGCAATCCGTTTTGTTGTCTCCAGCCCAAAAGCAAAGTACTAGCCTACATGAAAAAAAAAACAAAAAAAACACAAACAATATGTTGTTATTGTAGATGTAGGGAGCATAATTCAGACAGAGTTTTGTTATGCCATCTGCTCTTGGGGAGTTTCTCCAAAATATGACAGGTCTATGAAAGAGCTGTCCCCCAGTTTTTGGCACTGATCTCATAGCCATAGACAATAAGGGCAACCGCCATCTGGAACCGGCAACAAGTCTGTCTGCCTGCCTTCCAACGCGCCACACACTCGCCGCTTTTAGGATGGGGCTCACCACGGGAGATGGAGAGGCTGTGTTGTGAGATCTGGAGAGGCTCTTCAAACGAGCCTGCAACACATTGTGTAAGCAATGTGCTTTGGACAGTTCCATTGTCCCTGGGAACAAAACAAAAACACTGATGCCAGCTTACAGCGCTGCACCAGACAGTTGACAGGCTAAGTGCAACATTTAAATGGTTGAATCCATGTTGTGTATACTATATAGTTGTCATCCAAGATCTGCCCCCCCCCCCCCCCCCCCCCAATAGCCCCTCTAACTGTCTGTATGTCTGTCTGTCTGTCTGTCTGTCTGTCTCTCTCTGTCTCTCCTCTCTCTCCTCTGTTTCTCTCCTCTCTCTCTCCTTCTCTCTCTCAAGGGGGAATTTCAAAGCAGAGGTCTGACTCTGAATCAGAGCAGTGGTGTTGGGATTTTCGGTGGTGCTAGGAGAGTGTGTGGTATGAGATTTTCACTCTAAAGCCAGGCGAGATCACGCTCCTGTGCTTTGATGCCGCTGGCCTTGGGGCATTCAACAGTCATACTCAGTCGCATACACCGATAATTTTCCTTTTTACTGCTAGAGGAGAGGTCCAAGGTGTTTTGATAGATGGAATATGGAGCTAAAGATATCACACGTCGAAAAAGGATCCCTGTGTGCCGCACACTGTGTGAATGTGAGAGTTTATAGTTCCAACTTGTCTCAGTCTAACAAGGTTAGCTGAGGTTAATGCATGCACTTTAGTTTAGAAAAGAAACAGAGGAAAGTTCTGAGGATACGTGTGTGTGTGTGTGTGTGCGTGTGTGTGTGTGTGTGTGTGTGTGTGTGTGTGTGTGTGTGTGTGTGTGTGTGTGTGTGTGTGTGTGTGTGTGTGTGTGTGTGTGTGTGAGAGAGAGACTAGGATGGGAGCAGGGCAGGGTCGACCATTTTCCTCTCCTCTGTAACTTCATTAGAGAAATATAAAATGGCAGGCCATTAGGGCAAACGCATTTGCTACCCTCTTATTGAGAGATGCTTTTAGAACAATCTAATTCACCACAAATCGTATGGCATTTCACCCACACTTTCTCTCTCACACACACACACACACACACACACACACACACACACACACACACACACACACACACACACACACACACACACACACACACACACACACACACACACACACCACACACACACACACACACACACACACACAGTATACTTATCTAATCTCCTAAATATGACAGTGGCGGGCACAGTAAGGGCTGAGAAGATACAAGTCATCATGGGGGCACAGCGTTTCCATGGTGATTAAGTGGCACCTAAAACATGGCCACCTGCTCCCCCTGCCCTTCCATTAAACACAATGATAAACATATATTTAAAGACAGAGACCTTTTAAAAGGTCTGTCAATTATACAAAAACCACAGCCAGTGCAGTGTGAGAAGCTGAGTTTATTTTGCTTCCTCATTGCCAACTCTGCACTGCGTTATGCTGCCTTATTAGTGAGCCTCTACGGTGGTATGCTTCCTTATTACTGACAGCCTACTGCATTGCTCCCTTATTACTGATTTCCTGCTGCCTTTATGCCATGTTATTGTCTTTTTAAGTGGCATCGCGGTCCTGTTTGTGCTGTAATCAGTTGCTAATCAGCTGCAGGTGGGGGCACATCTACGTAACAAACCACGCCATGCTTTGGGAAATGGTAAAGAGAGCCACAGTCAGTGGTCTTATCTCATTTCCTGCGATCCCCGTCGAAACCGGAGATTTCCCGCTGTACCACTCTGCGATGCCCGAGGAGCCAGAAGATTTAATTAGCTTTAATCATTATTAAACGATTAAAAGTATGGTCACTGTATATAGCCGCTTCGGAGACTCCTAACTGTATCCGGTCGTATTTCCCGTTTGGACCGGATCTAGGTTTCCATATCCGGTCTGAGAGCCAATCGCAGCTCCGTTTGCATAGCTTTTCATTGTTAACAAGTGAGCTGACTGCTCAGCCATAGAATGGTAGTTTTTCACGCGGGTTTTTTATTTATTTTGTAGCTGTTTGATTCTTGTGCCCGCCTGGCATATATCCGCGCACATATCGTCTGCTATGTGCGCGAACGTGTCCATGTGTTACCATAGCGCACAGCTGGCTGTTTCCAATGTTTTTTATGTAAACACTGGCGGATAAGCAGGGATACAGCGTGGCAAAGGATATGTCTATTTCAATGGGGGTTTTTTTATTCGAAAGCTGTCACCGAGTCTACACGTCTACTAGATGAGTCGCGCACAGATCGTGCACGATGCGTGCGCGTGGCCACGTTAAAAGGTAAGGACAATTTGGCAGCTGCTTAGTACAGCTATGTTTTAAATGGCAGCAAAATTGTTAACATGCGACACACACTACTCGTATGGTCCAATGTTCGCGTAATTTGCATTACACTCATTCTCTACCTTCCTAGTTCTCCATCTCTTGACTCTTGTCTTCCTTCCATAATCAACACATTCTCACCCCCAAGTAGTCAAACACCTAACGCCCTGTCAAGTACCCTACTGCGTCACAAGAGGGGACGCTTTGGGTATGCCTACTGCTTCAAGTTGGGGACGCTTTGGGTAAGCCCAGTGGTCTAAGAAAAAATTTAAATAAAAGTAATTCCCGAAGTGGGATTCGAAACCACTGTGTAAGGTTTACCAGGCACCTGACGTTCCCTATCACGCCACTATCCACGACGGAGGCGAGTTAGTTTTAGTTAGTTAGGGTTAGGGTTTGGGTTAGTTTTAGGCATAGTTTTACTGAGGTTAGGTTTAGGGTTTGGGTTAGGGTTAGGCATAGTTTTACTGAGGTTAGGTTTAGGGTTAGGTTTAGGCATAGTTTAGGTGGTCGGACACGTTACCTCCACGTTGCGTTAGAATCCACCACGCTGTGTTAGAAGTGGATTTGTCAGCCAGGTTTCGCTAGCTCAATCGGTAGGGCTGCATGGCTCATGATCACAAAGGCATTCGCTTCCCACTGACGTTAGATACATGTTCGAGTAAATATGTGTCAGTGCATGCACACTAAGACTCTCCCTCCGCGTGTCCCGGGATGACGCTGAAAGCGTCCCAACGCGTCTGCACGGGTGACGCCGAAAGCGAGTCCGAAGTGCGTCAGGGGGATGACGCCGAAAGCAAGTCCGAAGTACGTCGTGGGGGTGAGAACGGGCTGCCATAATCCCCCCTCTCACACACACACACACACACACACACACACACACACACACACACACACACACACACACACACACACACACACACACTCTTCTATGTGAGTTATTAGGGATGAGAGGAAGTCATTCTCTCTGTTTGGTTATTAGTATTGATCCGAGGGCCATTCAACAGCCGTTTCCTGCTGATTTCCTCTCGTTTAGTCCCCCCCCCCCCTCCCCTTTCGCACTTTATATCCTTTAACAACCACCCGAACCCCCCCTCGATTCCATCCATCCCTCCTCCTGCAACCAAGCTTTTACATGGTGGTTTGACTGCTGTGTCGGGCTGATTTACAGCACATTGCCTCAATGCTGCAAACACACACACACACACACACACACACACACACACACACACACACACACACACACACACACACACACACACACACACACACACACACACACACACACACACACACGCATTAGACTAGCCACCGAAACAATAAGTTACGCTTCTCTCACAAGACTAATGAAGACTGTGGTTTATTGAACAATATCTTCAAAACTGCCCACATACGTACAGTACAAACACACACACACGCACGCACGCACGCACGCACACACACACACACACACACACACACACACACACACACACACACACACACACACACACACACACACACACACACACACACACAGAAACAATAATATCTCCTCTCTCTTCATCCATTATTGAAATGACCACTAGGTACTGTAGAGCTCTGTGGCTCTCTGCCCATGCATGCATGCAACACTCAGGCTGCAGCTACATGCAAGCTTAGCTAGAGTGACTTTTGATTTCAGGGGATTTGCAGAGACAGTTTATATATTGGCTAATTGTTTTCTGCTACATGAATAATATACAATGGCATTTGTGATCAGACATTTTCGCTGTGGAGCACTGAAAAATGTATGTGACTGAATGTACATATTCAAATGGACGGACGGACGGACGGACGGAGAGACACGCAGAGTAGGGATGCACGATAAATCGGGCCATCATATCGGTATTGTCAATATCGGCCATGAAACCAATATCAAAATAACTGATCGGTTTAGCCGTTATTTTGTTTTATAATATTCACATTTGAATGTGAAGCTGAAAAAGCCCTTTGTAATGATGAAGGCTGAAGATTCAATCAGGGTTTTCTGGAAAGCTTTTCAACTTAAAATAAACATATAGAATTTAGATATTTAGTATTTGTAGATATTGTCATATCTGTCGATACCGATTCTGTAAGATATATTGCATTATAATATAATAATGTAATACATATCGGTATCGGAATCGGTATCGACAGATATGAGCTTGTAAAATATCGGTTATCGGATATCGGCCATATTTTCATGATTGTGCATCTCTAACGCAGATGTGTGTGTGTGTGTGTGTGTGTGTGTGTGTGTGTGTGTGTGTGTGTGTGTGTGTGTGTGTGTGTGTGTGTGTGTGTGCGTGTGTACTGTACACAAGCCTTGCTGCATCATTAATTGAGCATTTTAATAAAACAGGTAGTATATCATATATTATTCATAGTATTCATGTCCGTTCACACCCCACACACTGACTCTTGCCAATGCCAACATGACTGCCAACAAACACACATGCGCATGGACACGATACACACACACACACATATATAATTACACTATAATTATCCATGTGTGCCTATGTTTACCAAACAGATAGTATCGATTAAGTATCACAGATTGTGTGTATACTGTACCTGCATGCATGTGCATGCCTGCGACTGTGTGTGATAGCATTGATTGTATTCCAAGAACATGTTTGGGTGTTCTGCATTATCGGATTTCCTCCCCGCCTGCAAAGCAGTATTTGCCATTGGTCTCACAGCTCTCACTCAGAACTGTTGTCACCACTGCCAATTTACACTCTGATGAGAGTCACCGAAAGGCAATCACTACCCATTCCCATTAACCAGAGGTAAGTTCTAACCCCATCCTCAACCTTTAGCCTTGGCCTGAACCAGGCTACCCAAACCAATAGATTGTTATGTTTAGCGTATTTGCTGCTATTGGCGTGTCCATCCTCTGTGACCATGTCTATTAGTCTAAGGTAATGGACCAGCCTTCTGTAATGAAGACACACCACATGGTCCCTAATGACAATAGGCGGAGATGTAAACAAGGCCAACAACAGCATAGTTAGAGCGCAAAGTGATAGCTATAGAGCTCGACCAATGCCAGACTAGTGTCTGATGCCAATGCCCCCCCAAAAAAGAGCAAATAAAACGTTAAAATATTTCTATTTGAAAACATAAAACGTATAAGCAAACAAATAAACAGAAAGAATCAAAGAATATGTAATTATAAAATGAACAAGAAAACAAGTAGGCCTATACAAAAACACACATGAACTGAACTTTCTACATATTATAATTTCCGATAGCGACAGATGGCGCAGTGGTGAAGTCCCTGCCCACCACCGCGGAGGTTGTGGGATCAAATCCACCACGGGGCATCCGACTTTGTCAAGCGTCTACTCTACATGAACCCAATGGACCAAAAAAGTGTCACTGCACATAACCATACTGGCTGGAGCGGCATGGAGTGTTGGGCGGGAGGAGTAGGACGAAGGAGGCTCTACGTCCTCCTGGTGGGGGCTCCTCACTGGCAGGTGAGTCAGTACGATATAACAGCAGTGACACAACACATAAATAGCGACCTTAAGCAACGCCCTGAAAATCATCTAGCTTAAAGTCGCTACAGTGTGTGGGGAGGAATTCATCGGAATAACGACTAAATTGGGGTGAAAAGGGGAGAAATACATTTTAAGAAAATAGCCTGTAGCGGTTCGGGCTCCAGTGACAATGCCTAGAATGTGGAAATAAGTTTTATTGGGTTGACCAGACAGTGCCTCTGTCCAATGTAGCAGTCGCACCAAACAAAGTTATTTGTGAAAATGAAAAAGGCCAGAAGAGGCCTTTCCTAGGGGGAAATCATTCCACCCGAGCTGCAGGTACGTTATCTACAGTTCAACTTGGCCTGTCCTCTGTTGTCGAGGGGCTGCGCCGCGCGGCGTGTCTCTCTCCAAGGCTTTGTTACTGCTCAATTACCAGGAGGACGCAGTTTTAAAAAGTACACTTATAAATAGAGGCCAGCTTCTGAGGGACAAAGCAAGGACAGTCACTCCGACAGAACACGCCGACAGTCACACACACACTGCCAGCCAGGCATGGGGACAGAAACAGAACAGAACAACACACAAACAGCTTGTTTATGCACACACATCATAGACACCGTGCAGACACACATATGCACGTGGCCCAATGTGAACAGCAATGTGAACAGCAATAGACAGAGATATACATGCCGAATCAACAAGATACGACTGTTGGATGCTATATTTAGACAACTGTGAACTGCGACAAAGCGTGCACATATTTTTGCTACCACTTCTCCCAGTCTCTTAAGAAGGAATCCGCAGCTCCACAATTATAATGTTCTGAAAGTCTGTACAACAGTCTATTTTAGAGAATACAGTATATAACATATATGCCTCTGTCTGCATCCCACCTTCACTTTCTCTCCCTCTTCCCTAACCGGCTTCGTGAATGATATTCGTCAGGCTGTTAATCCGCCCTGGATATTAATTACACTCTCCATTAACATTTAATAAATACTTCCCAGGTGGGGCCTGCCGCTGAGTGAACCGAGAGCCTTATCAAATATTAGGCCTTTAATTGGCCTTTCACTCCAATGAATGGCTTTTTAATTAGCGCGCAGTTATCATCCCCCCACCAACCACTGGGCTGGCCTGATCAGCACATGCAGATGTGCCAGCCTTGCTGACAGAGGCTGTCTTAATGACCCGAGGTACAGGCCATTCGCTGCATAGCGATCCGTTCTCATGGCCGTGGGAGGAGCAGGGCAGTCTGTGGACAGCAGCAATAGCTGCAAACTGATTGTCTGGCTGCATCCACACAACGTCTGCAGGGTTAGAGCAGACACTGTGTTTCAATCAGACAGAGATGCGTGTTGGCTCTCTCTACACACACAATCTCTGAACACATCATAGGCAGATATACTAGCGCTGCGATATTGATTATTAGTGTGGTTGCCCCTGCAGGACAACCAGACTATAGTTAGTACTTGTCCGACTTTATTTCCTTCCATCTTTCTAGATAAACTTTATTTTGCCGTGCTTCTCCTCCCACTTTTGGTGGCACGCACTTGGGCCATATGTCAAATCGACTGGCTTCATCGGGACACGTAGGGGTGCATTTTACGAGATACGTTATACCAGGGGTCTTCAACAGGGGGTCCGGGACCCCAAGGGGGTCCTCAGAGTTACTACAGGGGGTCCTCCAAATCTTTGTGTGATAGAAGCTTTTTTTCTCCTTTTTATATTAACACATTGACCGCCATTTTAACATACCTCCGTACTCCCACCTGCCATTCGTCTCCATAGACTTCCATGTAATTGGGTGTGCACGGATCATGCACACCCATGCCTAGATAATGCACCACGTGTGTCCACATTGCTCACAGCTTTCAAACAAAAAAATCCGAATGGAAATCCGTTCAGGCATTCATGAGATAACAGCCACTATGTTTAACAAAGATGGCTGCCAAAATGGCTGCCATGCTTGAAAGATGGGGTTGCTATGGGGGTTAAACATGCAATTTTGCGATTGCTATCATGCCTACTCCATTTTTGGGGGTCAAAAAAAAAAATTGATTTTTTTTTTTTTTTTTTTTTTTTTTTTTTTTTTTAATTCTCGGGACTATCGGGCCTGGCGGGGAAAGACATTGGAATAATCTCGGGACTATCGGGCCTGGCAGGGAATTAACCACCAGCGTTGAACCCTAGCGTCCATATTCTGAGAACTTTAGCAACAAATAGCAGATCTACAAGCTTGTGAGCTTGTAGATCGGCTATTTTCGGCAAAGAGGTTTGGTATAGAGAGGAAAAAGAGAAGACTAAGTACAGAGTGAAAGGTCAAGTTTATTAAGTATTGACGGTTCAAGTGGTTAAATATCTGAAAACACAAATTGACATGAATCCAAAATACACTCATGATGATTGTGCTGTCAAACTATATGGAATCTATGAACAGGTTGTGGTCCCTGCTTCATCTCTCTCTCAACTAAAGGGTCCTTGGCCTGAAAACGTTGAAGACTCCTGCGTTATACTGTATATAGTTTCATTGGTAACACTTTCCATGAAGCCCACATTTATAATGCATTATGTGAGGGCAAATATATTCATGAAATATATTCATGAATACTTTTTCTCCATTGATCTTAATTAAAAATGTAATTAATGTTTCCCAAATATGTAGATCATCTATGACATCATAGATGTCTGAAATCATAGACCACATGAGACTGACACAGTATGTCCATATTCAGTATGGGCATGGCAGGTTTTTAGTTCATGACACGTTCTACATTCTATTAGTCTCAATTTATGTAACCCTTTGGACAAAATAAGGAACATCCCTACTGGGTACTATAGGAAAAGTGCAAATTAAACACAGCCTATAGCGTTGTTTTTTCCCCAATCCCTTTTCACTCAGTCCCTGTGCAAAGATCTCTCTTCAAATGAATGTGTAAAGAAGAGACTTCCTCCCAGTGGGAATGTGAGGAGCGTGATGGCACACACATATAGCATCAATTAAACACGCACGCACGCACGCACGCACGCACACACACACACACACACACACACACACACACACACACACACACACACACACACACACACACACACACACACACACACACACACACACACACACACACACACAAAGATGCATATAGACATACACACAAAGATGCATATAGACATAAATACAAAGCAGAAGCAGCAGCACAAGTGAGTGATTGCTGTCACAAACCCTTAACATCAACAGAGGCTGCTCACCACCACCGTGCAGCTTTGTTTGCTTTGTGCACGCACGTACACACACACACACACACACACACACACACACACACACACACACACACACACACCTTGTTTTGCCAAACGCATCATAATTAGCTTTGTGCGCGGTGCAGAAGAGGATGTCATAAAGCAGCAGACAGACTATATATCCAAAGGGCTTCTTTCACTCAGCCATTTGTTGTTTGCCCAGCAGCACCAACGGGTATGTTTAGAATGTGGTGAAGGGAAGGGAACTGGAGCGTTGACTGGGGAGGGGGGTTGGGGCCGTTGTGGTGGTGGTGGTTGGTGCTAAAGTCTGTGGATGTATAGGGTATCTTTTTTTTTTATGATGGCAGTGGAATCAACAGAGACAGACATATTTTTCCCAACAACAACCAGGGACGTTTCTTCTGTATTGATTGGATCAATAAAGTTGATGGGTTTGTGGCAGACAGTTTGGTGAACAACATTCAGGTTATTTTAGGGCATCATTAAAATCAATGGCCTTGACTTGATGAAACACAGGGAAATATGGCCCAGCGCGTTGTTAACGACGGGTTCTGTGATCATTCCTCTATATCCACTCTGTCTCCATCGCCACTTTATGAGCATCTAAAATAGGATATAGTGTACACAGCGTAAATAGAATCAGCACTGCTGCCTGCAATTTCACCCACTGAGACTTTGAGATAACATCGAAACTTTTTCATTTCGTTCCCAAAATAACATGAAATGTCTCCAAATCGACTGGAATGTGGCATTCATTTGTGTGTGTCTGTGTGTGTGTGTGCGTGCGTGCGTGCGTGCGTCTGTCTGTATGTACAAGTGTGTGAGGGGGGGCTTAGAATTAAGTTAGTCTTAATTCTTTGCAGTCAGACTCATAATATCACTCATAGCACAACCAGGTATAGATTTGATTGTGTAAGGAGAGCCTAGCTCTAGAGGATTTACAGCATATTGACTTATGAATGAGAACAGCTCCCTCTAGAGGTCAACTCACAGCACAGTACATGGAGCACCTCCACTCCTTTCACCTACAACACAGTATCTCAGGATTGTTGTTGGAAGTGATTAAACAAATAAATGAGCAGACCTGGAACTAAATAGTCTTTGTGGGGATCTCTCTCCTGATTGGATGAAATCTGTAACCCACTTCAAAATGTAATTTGTGTTTAATAAAGAGCTGGAGAGACAGGGAGACCCCTACTGTGTAGCAATGGTTACTATCATCATATATAGAGCTTTCATTTTTGTAACTAACTTTTTGTATTTAATCAAAAAATAACTCTTACTCTAATGTCTCTCTGACTCTCCTTATTTTGCAAATTTTTAGGAAAGATATATACATTTATTTTATGTTTTTTAAATTAAAAAAAGTAGACAATCTTCGGCACAGCTTGTAGATCGGCTACTTGCAAAATTTGTTGTACAATGTCTATAGGGCTTAAAGGGATAGTTCACCCCCAAAATGACTTTTTTTCTACCCGGTTAGGGTCAGGGTTACCTCATGCATCAAATTATTAGCAACAAAAACAACAAATATTATATATCCATGAATTCAAGTCTCCACGGGGTGAGTAATCGATAGGAAATATGTTTTTTGGGTGAACTATTCCTTTAACATGCATCGATCGGTGACTTCATCAAGTCAGATGAAGTCATCACGCGCTGACATCAGTTGATACCCAGTCTCGTCCGGGTCCAGTGACTTCAACCAGGACAGGCAGAGCAGAGGCTCTGATGATTTAAATTAACACGTTTAAGAACACCATTTAGTCCTCTGCTCCTTATGACCTCCTGAACCCCCCCGTCCATGTTCCTTGGCTCTGACCAGCGTTGCCAGATTTTGCGAGAGAAATAAGCAACCAGGTCTATGAAAACAAGCCCAAAAGTAGAGACTATAGGTTACATGAACACTTTGAACCTACGGTATATACATTAGCTATTTGAAAATACTAATAGAGCTTCTCAAGAGAAATCTTAAAATACATGTATTCTGAAACATTTTAAATGAGGTCCCTCCCTGGCACAAACAATTTTCAGATCTGTGGCCAAGTACATGTTAATTTACTTGGTCATGCTAAGTTTATGAAGTGCAACTGCATTTCAGAAACATGCCCAAAGATGGAGCACCCGCTGGCCTGGTGGTCATGGCGCATACCACATACTAGGCTATGATGCCTGCTGGCGTCGCCGGTTCGATTCCCGATCCGGACGACCTTTGCCACATGTCATTCCCCATCTCTCTCCCCATTTCCTGTCTGTCTACTGTCCTATCAAATAAAGGCATGAAAAGCCCCAAAAACAAATCTTAAAAAAAAAGAAACATGCCCAAAGAACCGCCACCCGCAACTACCAATATTTACAAGCAAAATAAGTGAACATGGCAAAATTGACAACACTGGCTCTGTGCTCCCTCGCCGAGTCCGTCTGTCATGTCCCCTCCCCCACATCTCCTCCAGTCATCTGTTGTCTCACCCACCTATCCTGACTCCACTATGTCTGTCAGAGTCACTGCCTGTTCGTCCAAGGGTCATGTCTGTGTAATGCATGCATTTGTCACTTTTCACTTAATTTTCTGGGCGAGTGAGTCGGGCATTACGTGAGCACGCACACACGCACGCACAGGCACGCGCACACGCACACACAAGAAACTGCCTAACTTGAACACAGAGTGCTTTTACCAGCGCTTAATGAGCCCATCGGTTACATTATGTGATCCACGGCCACTTCTCTCCATTCTTAACAAGTAAAAATAGATTCTCAGCGTTTTAGTAAGTGTAATGTCAAAATAATATCATAGATTGCTTTACATTTATCATGTCTTGCAGAATGTGTCCCACCCTGCTGAACAAGAAGAAAAATATTTTATTCTAATGTTATTATACCCTGCATACATCTCAGAGTTGGAACAGCGGCGCGATCAGTCTTCTACATTGCACTGTACGAGGAAGAGCAATGGTAAAGTGATAATAGCTTTTTGCTTTCCATCTTTAAACTCGGTTGGTATTACTCTGCCTCTCTGTCTCTCTTACAGCTCTTCTCTACAGTCTTACCTGTGCTCTGTACTCCAGCTAACCTTCACTGTAACATCCTTGGTCAAACCCCTTTTATGATGTTTGTTATGGCCCTGAGCCTCAAGCTTTCTATACCTTTCAAACATACTACAGTACAGTATGTTCAGTCTACCGTGAACGGGTCCACTTTGTCCACACTCTGTCCATGGCCACGCAAACACGCACGCACGCATGTCGCACGCACGCACGCACGCACGCACGCACGCACGCACACACGTTTTGCAAACATTGAGCTGCTTGAATGTTTGCAGACAGTACACACTGTAGTGTGTGGAAATGCATTTTTTTAAGATGCTGGAACCACAAATACCACATTGGGGGTGGGGGTGGTGTTAAAAATAAAAATACAATTCCTAAAATACATTACATTCAAGATCTCCCTATTGAGAAAGTCAAGACAGTAGCGCAAAGGGGCATAAGCAGCATATAAATCATTATTTGACTATCATCAAACAATGCTTATTATATACAATACATACTGTACGTGCTTACACAAATAAGAAACAAAGCTATATATTAAGTATATTCTAGACCCTGTTGTCTTCTCCATGCGCATCACGTTTATTTATTTTTTTCCCTCCATTGTACACATTGCCACTTATATTGGATAAGCAGCACAAATAAGCCAATCAGGGAAGCCGAGATTAGGTGCATCCTCTGTGGGCTGACAGACAGACAATCAGATATATACCGTACAGACATTCGTGGCTTTTAGTTCTCAGAAACCGTTGGACCAAATTACCACTTGACACTGCACATCCCCGCGGCCTATGGGACACCGACACACACGGCTAGCGACACACACGTTTGAGGCCAGCTCGGTCGGACGTTGCCCGAGTTATGCCTGGTAAATTCAGCCACACACACAGGTTTTGTGAATAAATAAATAGATAGATGTATGATTCTAGTGCACAGCACAGCTGTAGTCAGCTAAACCATGCTCATCTACAGTCAAACAAAACCTGCATAATAGGAAAAGAATTTAATGACTTCAGTTACACACATTTTTTTATCCTTATCTTTGAAATTCTTGTTTAGAAAACGTGCTTAGAGCCCTTCAGAAGCTCCAATGCTTCTTTTATGTCTACCTGAGTGGTTGGAAGATATTATCAAATAAGATTCATATCTCAAACAGTTTGTCACAAGGAGCCTTCCGGGAGGAACAAAGACGCCTGATTAAAGGTTTTACTACATCTCCAAAATGTGTGTGTGTGTGTGTGTGTGTGTGTGTGTGTGTGTGTGTGTGTGTGTGTGTGTGTGTGTGTGTGTGTGTGTGTGTGTGTGTGTGTGCGCGCGCATGCGTGCGAGCGTGTGTGTGTGTAAGGACTCAGGATGGGTGTGATTATACATAGATATGATGGTATATGTTGCATAATGCCACGAGCACGCCAACCTCTGTTACAGCACGAGGGGGATGATCTGTCGCTTGCTCTTGAACTGTATACACAGTAACACACAGAATCAGGGTAGATTACATACGCAAGCAAGAATACACATTCGTACATGCAGGGGTGTCACACCAAATTCTGGGTACAAGCCTACAAGGATTCAATGCGGGCCCCTCATGAATGTTCTTCATAGGGGGAGGGCGTTTAATCCATTTAGACTGGGAATGCATTATTAAGCATTATGTTTTGCTTTGACTATTGAATAATAGCAGATATACAAGCTCACAGTGCGAGCTTGTAGATCTGCTATTTTTAGAAAAATCATGAACATTTGTGCAAGTCTTGAATATTTCAAATCCTTCTAAGGTTTTTTGAAAAACCTATGTTTCTATGACAGTGGTGCTCAAACCTTTTCATGTGAAGATCCCCCAAAATGATATGTATTTGGCCACGGACCCCTATCTCAAAATATTTAGTTCCAAGGACCCCCCATGGTGCAACATTTGAGTTACAAATGTTCACGTAAAAAATACATACAGTATATTCAAAGATTTGCACACATTTTCACGGCTTTTCAAAAATAGCAGATCTATAAGCTTGTAGATCTGCTATTTTTCAATAGCTAAAGTATAAAATAATTAAGGCCCTTCCACCTTGGGCCCTAGTAACTCAGTCCCACTTTACTCCCCCCGTGTGACGCCCCTGCGTGCATGCACGCACTCACACACACTCCTCATCTGCAAAATCCCAATTTTCCGGGTGCAGAGGTTTGTAGAATAGAGTCAGAGCCACTCAAGAGGAAACCACTATGTTCTCCATCAGAACTGTCAAGAGACTGTGCTATTATACCGTTTACCTCAAGCACACGTGCATGCACACACAAATAGATGCCACCACTCAACAGAGGAAGGTGAGGGGCTGGAAAGTGCAAGGCTAAGAGAGAGAGAGAGAGAGAGTGCACGGTTGCTCGACTGTGAAGTAAGCGAGCCTTTAAGTGTTAATTCATATCCATACCAAATAGAATCTGCTTGTGTGACAGTGACATGCACAATTTACATTCTAATATACATTATATTAAAGACATACGGTGTAACATTGATTTTCAGAAATCTTTCTGGCAACGCCTCTGTCGGCGTCATTACATTGATTGTCTATGCGGAACCTGCTGCACAAAATGAACGCTGCAGTGTCCTAGTAGCCGGCCATAGTCTTAAACGCAACAAGAAGTCATCAGAAATGGTAGAATAAAGGAATGAGGTGCTGGAGTATCCCAGACTGTTAAATGCCTTTTTAATATATAATCAGAAATTGTATTTATGATTTTTTATTTATTTATTGATAGTTTTCAGTGAGGATGGACAGAGACGGGGAGAAACACTCAGCATAGGTCGTCGGGAACGGGTCTTGAACCCACAACTCGCTGTAAGGCTACAAGGGGGACACTTGCAATACCCTCGCAGCCCAACATTAATTTAAATGTCCATGAATGTGCAACAATTTCTTTGGTTCTGTCTTATAATACTATCCCACTATAGTGTTTCTCCGAGACAGAATTAGATTTCTATTCAGACAGCTAATACACAATGACTCAGAGTGTACACACTGTGTGGCTGAAACAGAATGCAGTGGCTTTTCCTCTCCCAGTGCAAACATTCATCCAGGAATAAGAGATTGAGTTGCAATATTCCCACATCGGAAGCTGAGTAAACAGCGGGCATGTCAGTCATGTTGTCAGTGGTCTTTGATAATCGTGCATGTGTCACAAACCGAAAATATATAGCTGATCACAGCGCGAGCGCCACACTGTTTGTGAGCTTGTACTGCTATTTTCGGTGCAAAATACCAAAGCACTACCACATACAAATCAGGCATAAGATAATTGTCGGAGGTCGCTAAAATCATCAACTCAACTCAGAATGATGTGTCTGTGTGTGTGCATCACTTGAATCACCTCGGCTGCACATACGCAGTAGTGTTCATTTATCCATTTGTAACTCTGAGAGTGTAGTCTAAATGTTACACTTTTACACTCTCAGTTATATTTATTCTATGGATTTTACAGTGTATATGCCATGGATATTCACACAAATTCCATTTGATATTCATACAGTGGCTTGTTTATGTGCTAAACTAAACAATCAATTATTTATTCCTGTGTTTACAGTCCTCTGTTTCCTCCAATCCTCCACCATAAACCATAACCCATCTCAGAGAGTCTGCATTAATTTTTGAACTTCTTGTTTTTAGGTTAAAGAGCCCCCTTGTGACAGAGAAACCATTTAATTTAGAACATATCCCTGTGTTGCCTCCTCCTGGCTCTTACAGTGAAACGGTCGATCATGGTGTTTGATGATGCACATCGTGGCCTTTTGCAACCCATTTTCTCACCCAGTGCCAACTACCTAACCTGTAGTCCTGGTTTCCGCTCTCCCCCTGCCGCGCCAGGGGAATTGGGGAGCACCTGGCTGGCTAGGGGGAGGTAGTATAGAATTAGAAACCAGGACTAATGCATGTTTTTGTGAGGGCATCTACCCTAGGAGACACGGGGAGAACATGCAAACTCCACACAGAAAGGCCCTTTCGCCAACCCCACCTAGGGTGTGGGCGCTGATGACGCGGAGGGAGGAATACGCCCCCAGCGCCCACGGCGGGAATTGAACCCAGGACCTTCCAGCTGTGAGGCGAAGCGCTAACCACTGCGCCACCGCGCCCCTTTTTTGTTTTTTTCAGTTCTCAAATCTTTACACTGACCCGTAAAAGGGGCACGGTGGCGCAGTCCGTAGCGATGTCGCCTCACCCCTCTCACAGGGGTCTCTGGCTCGCCTTTCAGTTCCGGGCGGCCCGTAGGTCCCCTTTACCCGCCCCAGGAGTCCCTGTCCCGTCATGGACTCACTTCTTTTTATAAATACCTTTACAACTTGTGCACAAGGAAAAAACTAAAAACCACTATCTGTCCGATCTATCTCCGTGCAAATCTGTCCCTGTTCAGACCACACCACGCCTCCGGTGCCATCTTTGCCTCCAGTTACCCATACTTGAAAAAATCACACCCGTGTGAACTGAGCGGTGGTTTACCCCCGCTCAGTTCACACGGATAACAATAATCCTAGTATCCTACTACAAGCAAGTTTAATGTTGTGTTTATCATGTAATACAAAACATAATAAACAGGAGTTATTAGAATTGGTAGACAGGACTGTTATGTGGGGACTTTTATGGCAAAACCTTTATGGCACCATATTAAAGTTGAACGCGTCGAGGGGATGCTGTCTTCGATAAACAATTTTACACACAGTAGCTTAGAAAAGTTGAAAATGATGTAGACTTGAAAATGTATAATATTTAGGCCATCCAGTATTAGACCAGTAACTGGATAGTCAATTCAACTATTTGTGTCAGATTAAGTAGGCCTATAGAAGATTTTAAATTCAATGGTCATTTTGAATGCAATGGCTAGTAATTTTGCATAGGGAAAGGTACAGGACAGTACAGTTCACTGATGCAAGGTCAACTAAAAGGATAAAGACCACAAGAAAGCTCTTAGGCTTGTTTGCATTGAGGTCCCTTACTCCCTTTGTACTCAATTCACACAAGTACTTAATTCATACAATTCAGGGGCCCTCAAAGATCCCGCACTACATTGTTTTACAAATATAGTTTAAAGAGGAATATCATACTAATTCATAGTGCCGTTTTGTACCCCCCTCAGATTCTGATGTGACTGACATTTAGCCATGTCCCAACAACCAGAAGAAGCTACGCAGCTACTGAAAAAGTACAAGGCCACGCTGATCGACATCCTTTCTTTCAACTTTGACCATGTACATTACGACAACATGCACACTCTCTCTTTCTGCTGTCTGATGTTGACTACAATAATATGGCTGATTAGAGGACAGTGGGACACCAGCAGAACAGGTGACATTTCTCCTGGACTCTGTCATAGCAGGGGGAGATGAGAAAGTAAAGGGTCTCCTGGAACTGCTGAAGGAAGAGGACCTGCAGAGAACAATCCCCAAGCTGGCTTTTCTCAAAGAACTGCCACCGACATCTACAGGTAATGGTATACTATGAACATCAGCATGTTGTTTCTCATCTGAGATAATATATACAGTATATTGAACCGAAATGTTTGTTTTTCTTTACTTTAAGCTCCTACTCGAGGATTTTCTGTAATTATTTTAAGATTAAAGCATTTGAAATGGTCAAACTAGACAAATATATTAAAGGTGATACACCATGAAATTTCACTTTTCCTATTTTAAAACCTTTTTTTGGGGTCCCACTAGCACCTTCTATCCTCACAAAGTCCCATTTCTGACCGTTGTGTCTTTCTCTGGTTTTGAGAAGGCGAAGGTTAAAAGTATCTCACAGGTTCTCAAAACAGGCTGTCCAGATTTGCTGCCGATTGTGACGTCATCTGCCGATTGTGACGTCATCAAAAAAAAAAAAAAAAAAAAAAAACATTTTTTTTCCCCAAAAAAAATCTTTTTCAAAAAAAAAATTGTTTTCAAAAAGATTTTTTTTTTGGGGGGGGGGGGGTGGCGCAGTTCAGGCCAAAGGTGGTACTGCAGCTGAAAGCCATTCAAAAATGAGAGAGGCTCTCTATTCAGGAGTGGTAATTTAGCCTCAAACCTTTTGAAAAACGTTTTTGGGACATAAACAATATGACATAAATACTTTTTAAATGCATGGTGTATCACCTTTAAGAAGCATCTTCAATAAACTCTAAAGGTGTATCATAAAGCAAAGGTTAAAGCCTCAATCTATGTTTTCTTCATCTGGTTGGCAGTGTGTAGAAAAGCAAAAACAATATTACGACAAAAACATCATAATTTTACATATAGCGTTGTGTGGTTGGCTCCTTGCCTCCTTTTCACACTGTTTTTAGCAAATCACACATTAGAACTTAGCTATCCTATTTTTTCCAGCCATGGGATTTTATTTTGCTTTAATCCATGAGCTCACATGCGTGGACTTGCGATACAACAAACTGTTCACTAGTAAAGACCACACCATCAAACGATATCAGTTGGGTTGTATTTATTGAATGGATACAGTGTGTATGAATGGAGACTGATTGAGGGATGGAGTACTGGGGATGGTGTGGTGTAGATGAGTTATGTGGTGTAGATGAGTTGTGCGGTGGAGATGGGCTGAATAGGTATGGGTGCTTGTTGGTCTGGGTGCTAGCAGGTGGCGGTTAGTGGTTCCAGGGGGCGATGGACCCTGGGTGTTTGGCTTTGGGGTCCTTGGATCTGGAGTGGCGCCGAGGTCCATGGATCTGGAGTGGCGCCGAGGTCCATGGATCTGGAGTGGCGCCGAGTTTACGCTTTAAG
Source organism: Nannobrachium achirus (assembly GCF_963921795.1). Classification (NCBI taxonomy): domain Eukaryota; kingdom Metazoa; phylum Chordata; class Actinopteri; order Myctophiformes; family Myctophidae; genus Nannobrachium; species Nannobrachium achirus. Next base: position 33,282,124 of record NC_137818.1, on the reverse strand, counting down.
GCCCCATCTGGAACCTGAAGTAAAGGATGAGGAAATGTTAGTGGAGCGCATGAGAAAAGTGTGGAGATTGGGGTGGTGGAGGGATGCGAGAAACGGATCAGGGGATGGCAGGTGGAGGTGGTCATGTATAAATACAACCCTTGATTGGTTTCGGGGAGGAGATAAGGGAGGAGTTGTTATCAATGGGATCACGAGCAGGTGAGCTTGGGAGGAGTAGAAGTCAGCCAGATTGGAGGCAATAACATAGTGGGGAGATAGTTCTCCGGTGTGGTCTTATTCCTCCTGAACTTATGTTGTACCAACAGCATTTCACTAGTAAAGACCACACCATCAAACGATATCAGTTGGGTTGTATTTATTGAATGGATACAGTGTGTATGAATGGAGACTGATTGAGGGATGGAGTACTGGGGATGGTGTGGTGTAGATGAGTTATGTGGTGTAGATGAGTTGTGTGGTGGATATGGGCTGAATAGGTATGGGTGCTTGTTGGTCTGGGTGCTAGCAGGTGGCGGTTAGTGGTTCCAGGGGGCGATGGACCCTGGGTGTTTGGCTTTGGGGTCCTTGGATCTGGAGTGGCGCCGAGGTCCATGGATCTGGAGTGGCGCCGAGGTCCATGGATCTGGAGTGGCGCCGAGTTTACGCTTTAAGGCCCCAAAAGTGGTGCTTTGTTTGCCACGAACACATGGCATGGGCAGGGTTGGACAATACTGGAGTGAATACTGGAATGAATACTGGAGCGAATACTGGAGTGAATACTGGAGCGAATACTGGAGCGAATACTGGATTGGATGCTGGAGTGAATACTGGAATGGGTGAATACTGGAATGGGTGAATACTGGTATGGGTGAATACTGGAATGGGTGAATACTGGAATGGGTGAATACTGGTATGGGGGAATACTGGAATGGGTGAATACTGGAATGGGTGAATACTGGTATGGGTGAATACTGGTATGCCTGAATACTGGTATGCCTGAATACTGGTATGCCTGAACATTGGTATGGGTGAATGCTGGAATGGTGAGGAGTGTATGAGGAAGGAGCGGCTGGACAGTATGGGTGAATACTGGTATGGGTGAATACTGGTATGGGTGAACACTGGTATGCCTGAATACTGGTATGCCTGAATACTGGTATGGGTGAATGCTGGAATGGTGAGGAGTGTATGAGGAAGGAGTGGCTGGACAGGAATGGGTTAGGGTAATCGTGGCAGTGAATACTGGAGTGAATACTGGAGTCTGAGTGGATGAGGACGGAGCGGCTGGACAGTACGGGAGCCCAAAAGAAGCCGCGACAAGATCTGGTGGATCTCAGATGGCGAATGGATACTGGCTTGGAATGGATACTGGCTTGGAATGGATACTGGCTTGAAATGAATGAATACTTGCTTGAAATGAATGAATACTGGCTTGAAATGAATGAATACTGGCTTGAAATGAATACTGGCTTGAAATGAATACTGGCTTGAAATGAATACTGGCTTGGAATGAATGAATACTTGCTTGAAATGGATGAATACTGGCTTGAAATGAATGAATACTGGCTTGAAATGAATGAATACTGGCTTGAAATGAATACTGGCTTGAAATGAATACTGGCTTGGAATGAATGCTGGCTTGGAATGAATACTGGCTTGAAATGAATGAATACTTGCTTGAAATGAATGAATACTTGCTTGAAATGAATGAATACTGGCTTGAAATGAATACTGGCTTGAAATGAATACTGGCTTGAAATGAATACTGGCTTGAAATGAATACTGGCTTGGAATGAATACTGGCTTGGAATGAATGAATACTGGCTTGAAATGAATGAATACTGGCTTGAAATGAATGAATACTGGCTTGAAATGAATGAATACTGGCTTGAAATGAATGAATACTGGCTTGAAATGAATACTGGCTTGAAATGAATACTGGCTTGGAATGAATGCTGGCTTGGAATGAATGCTGGCTTGGAATGAATACTGGCTTGAAATGAATGAATACTTGCTTGAAATGAATGAATACTGGCTTGAAATGAATGAATACTTGCTTGAAATGAATGAATACTGGCTTGAAATGAATACTGGCTTGAAATGAATACTGGCTTGGAATGAATGAATACTTGCTTGAAATGAATGAATACTGGCTTGAAATGAATGAATACTGGCTTGAAATGAATGAATACTGGCTTGAAATGAATACTGGCTTGAAATGAATACTGGCTTGGAATGAATGCTGGCTTGGAATGAATACTGGCTTGAAATGAATGAATACTTGCTTGAAATGAATGAATACTTGCTTGAAATGAATGAATACTGGCTTGAAATGAATACTGGCTTGAAATGAATACTGGCTTGAAATGAATACTGGCTTGAAATGAATACTGGCTTGGAATGAATACTGGCTTGGAATGAATGAATACTGGCTTGAAATGAATGAATACTGGCTTGAAATGAATGAATACTGGCTTGAAATGAATACTGGCTTGAAATGAATACTGGCTTGAAATGAATACTGGCTTGAAATGAATACTGGCTTGGAATGAATACTGGCTTGGAATGAATGAATACTGGCTTGAAATGAATGAATACTGGCTTGAAATGAATGAATACTGGCTTGAAATGAATGAATACTGGCTTGAAATGAATACTGGCTTGAAATGAATACTGGCTTGAAATGAATACTGGCTACTTTTTTTTTTTTTTTTTTTTTTTCCGGTTAATGTAGGGCTGCAATGGAAATGATCATTGTAAGATACCATTGCTCTAGCCTGAATTGTTGTTGGACTGATAGTATTCAATGAATCAATGTAGAATGGTGGAGGTTGACGAGTGAGTAGGTGAGGATGTGCTGTGGGTATAAGAGTCGGGTGTGTGGAAAGATACTTAGCTTTGAGTGTTGGACAGAAAATCATAGGCACGGCTGAGCAACTCTGGATCTGGGAGTGACGTCATCGCTGAGAGTTGTGGCGGAGTCCCGTGGAGCGAGCCGGCTTTGAATGGCGGCGTGGGAGAAAAAGGCTATTTGCTAGCCGCGGAGGTGACTCGAAACACCGTGGCGGTCGGGACTGGATTGACTGGTTGTGTGAGGATAGGACGGTGGTGGCGTTGTAATGCGCCGAACCGGGACTGCCGCGAGACGCCGTGTGAAACCGGGCCGCTGGCGAAACATGTTAAAGTTAGTGGCCACAGACTGTGTGGTTGGTGTTTGATCTCGCTTGCTGCCTGGTGCTGGATACAAGTGATGGCATCGCTGGAGTACGACCTGGCATCTTGTCGGTTGTAGGAGGAGGAATTGTAGGCCTACATTTTGTAATTAATATTATTTAATCGGTTCGGTTGAGTTGACCCAAGGACACGTTGGTGAGCCTGAGCTTGTGTGTGTCCATGCGAGAAACGGATCAGGGGATGGCAGGTGGAGGTGGTCATGTATAAATACAACCCTTGATTGGTTTCGGGGAGGAGATAAGGGAGGAGTTGTTATCAATGGGATCACGAGCAGGTGAGCTTGGGAGGAGTAGAAGTCAGCCAGATTGGAGGCAATAACATAGTGGGGAGATAGTTCTCCGGTGTGGTCTTATTCCTCCTGAACTTATGTTGTACCAACAGCATAGAGCTTGTAGATCGGCTAATTTCACGACTTCAGAAAGGTCTTAGGTGGTTAATTCATAATGCATTTTGGAAGGTTGGGTCCTGCGGAAACACCAAATTTCTCTTTGTGGTCTCGAGCTGAAAAGGTTTGTGAATGAGGGGGGGGGGGGGGTGGCGCAGTTCAGGCCAAAGGTGGTACTGCAGCTGAAAGCCATTCAAAAATGAGAGAGGCTCTCTATTCAGGAGTGGTAATTTAGCCTCAAACCTTTTGAAAAACGTTTTTGGGACATAAACAATATGACATAAATACTTTTTAAATGCATGGTGTATCACCTTTAAGAAGCATCTTCAATAAACTCTAAAGGTGTATCATAAAGCAAAGGTTAAAGCCTCAATCTATGTTTTCTTCATCTGGTTGGCAGTATGTAGAAAAGCAAAAACAATATTACGACAAAAACATCATAATTTTACATATAGCGTTGTGTGGTTGGCTCCTTGCCTCCTTTTCACACTGTTTTTAGCAAATCACACATTAGAACTTAGCTATCCTATTTTTTCCAGCCATGGGATTTTATTTTGCTTTAATCCATGAGCTCACATGCGTGGACTTGCGATACAACAAACTGAGAGCTTGTAGATCGGCTAATTTCACGACTTCAGAAAGGTCTTAGGTGGTTAATTCATAATGCATTTTGGAAGGTTGGGTCCTGCGGAAACACCAAATTTCTCTTTGTGGTCTCGAGCTGAAAAGGTTTGTGAACGAACCCCAACTTTATACTTTTAGCTTCATTGAGGTTACTCATGTAGGCATACATGATATTATAATTTTTTCATTATACTTTTAGCTTCATTGAGGTTACTCATGTAGGCATACATGATATTATAATTTTTTCATTATACTTTTAGCTTCATTGAGGTTACTCATGTAGGCATACATGATATTATAATTTTTTCATTATACTTTTAGCTTCATTGAGGTTACTCATGTACGAATACATGATATTTCTTTTAGGTTAAAGAGCCCCCTTGTGACAGAGAAACTGTTTAGTTCAGATAGAACATAACCCTGTGTTGCCTTCTCCTGGCTCTCACAGTGAAACGGTCGATCGTGGTGTTTGATGACGTACATCGTGGGCTCGATACACTTTTTTAAAGTTATTTTTAGTTCTCAAATCTTTATACTAGCTCCCTGTCTGTTCAAGAATTGATTTCAAAATACTGCATTTGGTTTATAAAACATTGAATGGTTCAGGGCCAAATGCATTTCTGATCTTGTACTTGAACTACTGTACGTCATGAGCCATCCAGACCTCTCAGGACGACTGGGACAGGTCTGCTTTCTACTTTACTTTTCTTTCTTTTCTTTTTTTTTGCAATCTTAACATCTTTTTCACCGCAGGAGCAGTGGGAACTGGGAAGTATAGATTCCCATTCATAATGTACAAAGCGGTTGAAGATGGATGGATTTATAATGTACATTCAAAGCATTTGATCACTTGGGAAGACATGTATTCACAATTTCATCAGTCAACTGAGACAAATGATCAATGAGTCTCTGGAATTTGAACAGTTCTCTGTTGCTTTGTGGTAAAGGTAAGGCCTTTCACCCAATGATTTAAAGGAGTAGTTCACCCCCCAAATTACTTTTTTCTATTGATTACGCCATGAAGACTTAAAGTGATCCCTGGCTAATACGACAAATATGCCTTAAAGTTGTACCATGTAACTTTTTTTATAAAACAAATCTTAAAATTGTCCTAACTGTTAAATCGCTAAAGTTTTAGAACACCCACTCCGTTATTTTCAGCTTCTGAAGCCTTCTCTTTATATGTTTTCTATGATCCTGGCCGTGGACCGGATTTCGCGCCAAAATGACGTAATCTGCATCATCTGTATACGTTGTGTATACGTTGATACGTTGCCCAATCACATCGCCGATCATGCACACATGGTACACTACCGGCCAATCACAGCTTATCTGCTCTGGTCTCCAGGAAGCGCCTCCGCTTGGCTACAGTGTTTACCATGGTGAAGGATTTTAACCTCTTAATCCACAAATCCTGGCCAGAAAATTACGTTCTACCATGCGTTCTACCCCTCCACGGATTACTATCGGTCGCGGTAGTTTGCGGCGCCGCTCTAGTGGTCCGCGGCGGTGGTCCGCGACGACTCCGGCCGAAAAACGGCTGAAAAAAGCAATACCGCTACTGACCACTAGTTGAACTTACACAGTATAGCTTTAACTCATTGAGTGCCAATCCCGAACTAGTTCGGCTTTATTATCGTATCGCAGAGTGCCGATCCCGAACAAGTTCGGCTTTTAAAAAAAAAAAAAAAAAAAAAAATTGAAAAATTTTTTTTTGATTTTTTTTTTTTTTCTTTTTTGGACCCCATCAAATCTGGTGAACATGATTTCAATCGCGATTTTGCATGTTCCACCCCCATACAACCCCATCTAACATACAGGGCAGCCATGTTTGTTTACATAACATGTAAAACATAATGGCGATTATCTCAAGAATGCCTGAACGGATTTCCAATCGGATTTTTTTGTTTGAAAGCTGTGAACAAACTGCACAAATCCACTCCAATGCAATCCAGGATTGCATTGGATTTTTTAGAGCTCATTCTTCTCTGTTTTTTTCCCATGCATGAGGTGTGCAAGGTTTAATCATGGCTAAGTTGACGAAAATAAGGCTTCTAAAATGCTTGGTAGCCAATAGCTAACTTCAAGCTAACTTCATCCTCTTCCTGTACATGCACAAAGGAAAGTGTTCAGGCAAGTCATGGCTGCAGGGCTTCTGCATATACCAGCATATCTCTATGGGATTTTCTATGGCCACTGGGCGCCCTCTAGTGGTGAAAGGGGTGGCACTAAATGAGTTAATACATTATAATTGTCCTCTATAACTACAATGTAAAATTAAAAACATCTCAAATATTTTATTTCTTCTAGAAATAGCTAATCTTTCAGTCAATAGGGGAAATGCCTGTCGCAAGTTGATGATGTCATAAATGTTATGTGTGGTCTAATTTATGGCATGCATGTGCAAAATAAACCACAAACACATTTGAAATATTGATTTGATGCTCATATTAACCATAGGAAGTATTACGTTTGTTTTTATTTGCACATGCATTTCATAAATTCCATAGGGATAGATCACAAATTACATTTATGACATCATCAACTTGCGACAGGCATTTCCCCTATTGAGTGAAAGATTAGCTATTTCTAGAAGAAATACAATATTTAAGGTGTTTTTAATTTTACATTGCAATTATAGAGGACAATTATAATGTATTAAGGCATATTTGTCGTATTAGTCAGGGATCACTTTAAGTTCAATAATATGTTTTAGCTTTTGTCGCATTCTAGGACAATACTTTGATTATAATAAATGTAACCCCATTGATTCCGGATGGGGACCCAAATGCAATTGGGTCCCTATCCGGAATAATAAAATACGGCGTGAGTAATCAATATTTTGGGGGTGAACTACTCCTTTAAAGCAGCATTGCTGATGATTCATATGAAGTATGAATCATACTTGCACTAACATCATAAGTGTGGATGTTATTGTAAGTGGATGTAAGTGTAAAACAAACTTTTGGCCTATTTGTGGAGATAAGCGACCAACGGTCGCTTATCTCCCGATTAGGGAGTCTTACTGGTATACTTGTATAGATAAAGCCTATTCAATCACAGGCGAGTCCTATTTTCAATGTTTCTTGTACACGGAACATTCTGGTTACATTATATATTTATAATTTCACCCTGCAAAGTCATGGAAATTAATCTTTGGACCATGGCTTACAATCGCAATTTATAGAGTATTCCACTAGATGTCACTAATCCCATATTTTGCAGCTGAAGTAGACTCTGCTGAGGTGCAAAATAAAAAGGGCGCTGCTGACCGCAGGGTTTTCTTTCAGTACTTTTCCAAAAAGAATAATCATTATACTCGTGATCAGGTATTATTTAGATTATATGTGTGACTCACAAGCTATTTTCTCTCCATTAAAGAGGGCCATAGATTGGCAACACAAGACGCAGAAATAGGTTACATACCCGTAATACTGCCGTGGCGTGCGGACGTTCTCTGGATGTACGTCTTCCAAGATTGGGGTTTAACTTCTTGAAGTATACAGACTCATACAACATTCTGTTGAAATGAAACAAAAAGCAAGGGTCATCGTGATCCATGTCGTCTTAAAGTTTCTTTATGCTCCCTTAAAGGAGTAGTTCACCCCCAAAATGAATTTTTTTCAAATTGATTAGTCACACCATGGAGACTCGAGTTCTATAATATATTTTTGTATTCGTCGCATTCCTAAGACAAAAAAATATTATAGTAAATTTACCCCCATTGATTCTGGAATCTGGATGGTAAATGCATGGGCCTGGATGGGGACCCAAATACGAGGCCCTGGATGGGTACCCAAATGCATTCGTGTGAGAATCAAAGGGGGTAAATTTACTTGACCCTTGACCCTAAATTTACCCCCATTGATTCTGACCCAAATGGATTTGGGTCCCCATCCAGGGCCTTATTTGGGTCCCCATCCAGGCCCATGCATTTGGGTCCCCATCCAGAATCAATGGGGGTGAATTTACTATAATCATTTTATATATTGTTTTCTTAGGAATGCGACAAATACAAAAAGAATGCAAGTCAACGAGATACTTGCTCTGAGAACCGCGTAGAATAGAAGCTATTATATCCGTCTTGTGTGATCCATGGCTAATAAACTATATATGTATTTACCATGTAGTAAAGGCAGATTACACGTGTAGTGATCTAAACAAGAGTTTAAATTACTATTATTATTTAATGAGAATAAAAAATAATCCTAGTATCCTACTACAAGCTAGTTCAATGTGTTTATCATGTAAAACAAAACATAATAAACATTATAGGAATTAGTATTAGACTTTGTGGGTGACAAATTGTAGACTATACAGTTCTTTAGGCATATATTAAAGTATATAATACAGATAAACACTGGACATCTGGGCACATCCTATACACACTCCTTTATACAGTGCATACTGTATGCACTGTATAAAGGAGTGTGCATAGGATGTGCATGCAGCATACACCTCTATACATATTTATTTGTAAAAGAGTTATCATGAAAACAAATTAGTCTCAGGGTGAGATGGTAATGTATAATTTATAACATGCATCATTGTTTGTTTGTGTGTGTGTGTCTGTCCTTGGTCCAGTTGCATTACCTAACATATGGTGTAGGAACCAAAACAGTTAGCAATAATCAGATATAGGATAAATTCATTCATTCAACCATCATTATGCTGCAGTACTCTGTAACATATTTTTTTTACAGTTCTTTGTCTCTGCCCCTGATATTTTATACACACCACTGAATTCCATTGCATTGCTGCAGCAGGTGCATGCAGAACCCACATACCCATGAATATATTGTTGCGACCAAAGTTAACTATGATTGCGAGCGAAGGTCGCAGTTAACTGTGAGAGTGGCACATCTCATCTGTCTATCCTTCTGTAACGCCTCAATTTTGTTGACATTTTGACATGACATCGCCTCATCAAAGATCAACCCCTGGATATCCATACATGGAGATGACTGGATCGTCACCTATATCTCCATATGGAGCTGACCTCTACATCTGATTCCCAGATGATGCCCTGTTGCCCTGCAACCACAATAATAGAATCCCTTTTATGCCCATAAAAGGGGACAAGGACTGAGAGACAGATACTGACACACACAGACCCATGTCTGGGGTCTCACAGCACATGGTTGGATCTACAGACAGGGATCTCCATATACTGTATGGGCATAAAAGGGATTATATGTATTGTATGATGTCAGACCTCATAGGACTTTCACATAATGAGTAACGGAGTAAGCATGTCTTGGATCTCACAGCACACGATTGGTTCTACAGACGCCTCAATGTCTATAGCTGACCTCAATGTTTATGGCTGACCGATACCTGATGTCATGGATCTCCATATATGGAGCTGACCAACACAGACATCAATAACTCTACATCGCCCGGATTGGTAGTAAATCTCCTGTTCTCCCATATGGCCAAGACAGATGGCGTGACCAGGTTGCTTTTCGCCCTTAGGCGCCTTACTAGTAATAATACATGTATTGCTGATGTTGCTGCTATGACACCTGAATTTCCCTCCAGGGATCAATAAAGGTTTATTTGATCTTATCACCGTACTGTTCTTCCAAGGAACACAAGAGCTCATCAAAAGTACTTGTGTTGCCTTGAAGCCTGAGGTGTCTTGAACAGCAAAAAAGTAAATGTAATGGCAAGAAGCAGTGACAGTTTTATTGAGAGAGCTTCACACATTAGCGGCTAAAAAGAGGCTCATAATCTGAAGCAAACGCACATTGAAACCTTTATGGCTCCTATTAAAGTTGAACGCGTCGAGGGGATGCTGTCTTCGATAAACACAGTAGCTTAGAGAAGTTGAACATGATGTAGACTTGAAAATGTATAATATTTTGCCTCTATCCAGTATTAGATCAGTAACTGGATAGTCAATTCAACTATTTGTGTCAGATTAAGTTTAGAAAAGATGCCACACTATAGATATTGTTTCATAAATGTTTTAAATTTGTTTGAAGAGGAACTTCACACTAAAAAAAAATTACATTTCTCCTGGACGCTGTCATAGCAGGGGGAGATGAGAAAGTAAAGGGTCTACTGGAACTGCTAAAGGAAGAGGATCTGCAGAGTACCTTCCCTCGGCTGGCTTTTCTCAAAGAGCTGCCACAGACATCTACAGTAGTACAGGTATACTATGAACATCAGCCTGTATGTTGTTTCTCTTCTCACATCTGAAATAATATACAGTATATTGAACAGAAATGTTAGTTTTTTCTTTATTTTAAGCTCCTACTCGAGGAAGACTGAAGCTCTCACTGCCGAATACCAGCTCATCATTGATATAAATCATGGCTTTGTCGAATATGGAATGAAAGGGTTGACATTATGTCAGTTCAGTGATATTTTAAACAAAACTTTTGGACAGCACAAAAGCATGCATTCCAGAGATACTTCATGAGTCACCCCTGCAAAAACAGAACGTGCAGGCCAGTCAAGTGCTCCAGTAGCTTTATTTGGGTAGTCTCCTGAAGTGCTCAGGTATTGTGCATTGTTCTCTTTGATGCAAGTTGTCCCTGTTGAGCACAGAGGAGCCCTTCTACCTACTGCTGGCGGAAGAGTAGGTACAATATGAAACAATATTATGAATAAAAACATAATAATTTTGCATGTTGTTTTAATAGTTTAGGAAACAGCGCTAGTGTGGTCCTTTTCACACTAGCGCTTTTTTTGTTGCAAATCACACATTAGAACTTGGCCATCCTATTTTTTCCAGTCATGGGATTTTATTTTGCATTTATCCATGAGCTCACATGCGTCGAATAGCGATAGAACACGCTGTGAGCTTGTAGATCGGCTAATTTCACTATTTGAAATAGATCTCAGGTGGTTAATTCATAATGCATTTTTGGAAGGTTGGGTCCTGCAGAGACACCAAATTTCTCTTTGTGTTCTTGAGCTGAAAATGTTTGGGAACCTTTTACATTTAGCTTCATTGGTGTTACTCATGTACGCGTAGCCTACAGCATATTAATTTTTTGAACTTCTTGTTTTTAGGTTAAAGAGCCCCCTTGTGACAGAGAAACCGTTTAGTTCAGATAGAATATAACCCTGCATGTGTTGCTTCCTCCTGGCTCTCACACTGAAACGTTCGATTGATAATGCACATTGTGGGCTTGATATACTTTAGTTTTTTTTGTTATTTTCAGTTCTCAAATCCTTTACACTGGCTCCCTGTCTGATAAATACTGCAGTTGGTTTATAAAGCATTGAATGGTTCAGGGCCAAAATGCATTCTGATCTTGTACTTGAAACTACATCATGGGCCATTAAGACCTCTCAGGTCATCTGGGACAGGTCTGCTTTCTGTTTTCCTTTTTTCCCCACCTTTTGTAAAAAAAATAAAAAAAATCATTCTTAATGCTCTGTGTCTTAATGTCAAAGTTGTTGAAATGTATTATACAAATAAACCTGCCTTGCTTTTTATAGGTGACCCATGAAACTTTAATCTTTAAAACAACGTAACTTATAAATAGAGCTCTGTGTTAGAACTAGAAGGCCTTGGTCAACAATTTAAAATTGGGGCAGCACTGGCTAAAAGCATATTTCATGATAAAGGCATTTTGTAGGTATTTAAGTAGATTTACAGCTGTCGAATGCAAGCTCTGCCAGGTCTTGTCTATTGTTGCTGAAAAACACAATTTCCCTGCTCACTATTTTCTCAACTCATTATCCTTGTAACATAGTAATAGACATTCCAACTATGAGAGTGTTTATATGCTTATAGTCAATGTATATATTTACCACCATGTATCTGTTTATAGATGTGCAAATGGCTGTGCAGACACCTTTTCTTCCCTGTTATATAGGCAGAAATAGCTAGATATTTGGCCTACATACTGTACCATACCATCGAATCCAGTCCACATCTATAACACATTCAGATTTTCATCACAAGGAGCAGTGGGAACTGGGAAGTATAGATTCCCATTCATAATGTACAAAGCGGTTGAAGATGGATGGATTTATAATGTACATTCAAAGCATTTGATCACTTGGGAAGACATGTATTCACAATTTCATCAGTCAACTGAGACAAATGATCATTGAGTCTCTGGAATTTGAACAGTTCTCTGTTGCTTTGTGGTAAATGACTTAAAGAAGCATTACAATTTGAATCATACTTGCACTAACATCATATTAGGATGTTATTACAAGTGTGAAACATGCAGATTGTAGAAAGTTACATTTCTATACTTGTATAGATAAAGCCTATCCACTCACAGGTGAGTCCTATTTTCAATGTTTCTTGTGCACATAATATTCTGGTTACATTATAAATGTATAATTTCACCCTGTAAAGTCATGGAAAATGAATCTTTGCCACGACTTGACAATTGCAATTTATAGAGTATTCCACTAGATGTCACTAATCCCATGTTTTAGAAGTCTGAGGTGCAATAAAATCCTCCCCCCGATGGATGTCAGTATACACTGGATGGAAAACAAGAAAAGTAAACAGCAGAATTGGAGGGAAAGAGAAAGTATTCAAGAGAAAGGGCGCTGCTGCTGACTGCAAGGTTTTGTTTCGGTAAGATACTTTTTCAAAACAATAATGATATACATTATACTCGTTGAGGTATTATTTAGAATAGATTATATATATGAATATGTGTGACTTGGGTTCACTCACAAGCGATGTTCTCTCCATAAAAGAGGGCCATAGCATAGCCCATAGATTGCCAATCTATGGCAACGACATGGCAACGGGATATGGAACAACAACACAAGGCGCAGACATCGTTTACATACCCGTAATACTGCCGTGGCGTGCGGACGTTCTCTGGATGTAGGTCTACGTCCTCCAAGATTGGGGTTTAACTTCTTGTATACAGACTCATACAACATTCTGTTGAAATGAAACAAAAAGCAAGAGTCATCATCATCGTGATCCATGTCTTTAACGTTTCTTTCTGCTCCCTCAAGAATGCAAGTCGATTAAGCTACTATTATTATTATTTAATGAGAATAATAATAATCCTATTATCCTACTACAAGCAAGTTTAATGTGTTTATTTTGTTAAACAAAACATAATAAACATTATTGGAATTGGTAGACTTTATGTGGGTGAATACTAATGACATTGTATGTAGCCTACAGTACTTGATATAGCCTAATACAGATAAACCCTGGAAATCTATGCACACTCCTTTATACAATGCATACTCCTTTAAACATATTCATTTGTTATCATGAAAACAAATTAGTCTCAGAGTGAGATGGTAATGTATCATTTATAACATGCATAAGTGTGTGTTTGTGTGCGTGCGTGCGTGCGTGCGTGCGTGTGTGTGTCTCTGTCTGTCTGTCTGTCTGTCTGTCTGTCTGTCTGTCTGTCTGTCTGTCCTTGGTCCAGTTGTATTATGGTGTAGAAACCAAACCAGTTCGCAATAATCAGATAGAGGCACCAAACACAATTCACTGTCAAAATAAAATCAATTAATTCATTCAACCATCACTATGCTGCAGTATTCTGTAACACAGCCTAATGATGTTTACACTTACTGACCCTGATCATTTATACACACCACTGAATTCCATTGCATTGCTGCAGGTGCATGCAGAACCCACATCTATGAATATATTGTAATAAATATATAGCTGATGTTGCTGCTATGACACCTGGATTTCCCCTCCAGGGATCAATAAAGGTGTATTTGATATCACCGTTCTGTTCTTCCAAGGAACACAAGAGCTCATCAAAAGTACTTGTGTTGCCTTGAAGCCTGAGGTGTCTTGAACAGCAGAAAAGTAAATGTAATGGCAAGAAGCAGTGACAGTTTTATTGAGAGAGCTTCACACATTAGCGGCTAAAAAGAGGCTCATAATCTGAAGCAAACACACATTGAAACCTTTATGGCACCTATTAAAGTTGAACGCGTCGAGGGGATGCTGTCTTCGATAAACACAGTAGCTTAGAGAAGTTGAACATGATGTAGACTTGAAAATGTATAATACTTAGACCCTATCTATTTTAGATCAGTATAGTCAATTCAACTATTTGTCAGATTAAGTTTAGAACATTTTAAATTGTTCATTCAATAGTTATTTTGAATGCAATCTGTAATCTACAGTAGCATTTTCAGCATTCTTTCTGTTGCTACTCGTTGCATCAGTAAATTGTTTGCATTGATTTCATTAATGTATATTCAGGGGCCCTCAAAGATGCCACACTATAGATATGGTTTTATAACTATTGTATAAAGAGGAATAACTGCATGTGTTATTTCAGATTCTGACGTGATTGACATTTAGCCATGGCCCAACAACCAGAAGACACTATGCAGCTACTGAAAAAGCACCAGGCCACGCTGATCGACATCCTTTCTGCCGATGCTGACTATGTACGGCAACACGCGTACTCTCGCTTGCTGCTGTCTGATGTTGCCTACGATAATGTGGGAGATCAGAACACACGCAGAGAACAGGTGACACTTCTCCTGGACTCTGTCAAAGCAGGGGGAGATGAGAAAGTAAAGGGTCTACTGGAACTGCTGAAGGAAGAGAACCTGCAGAGTACCTTCCCCCGGCTGGCTTTTCTCAAAGAGCTGCCACCGACATCTACAGGTATACTATGAACAGCAAGCCTGTATGTTGTTTCTCATCCACTCTTCTCACATCCGTCTATAATATATACAGTAAATTAAACTGATTTTTTTGTTTTTCTTCACACTGGGAAAAGCAACATCAAGAAAAAGAGAAGAAGCTCCCAAGTCAGAAGAGATTGTCCCATGTAAAAAGAAGGCTGGTGGGTTCTCATACTATGAATTATTCCTATCACAGTCAAATCCTCTTGGATGTGACTTGATGTACATTAATGTATTGTGATTTTTTAAAGTTTTTATTCATGGATTTTCGATTATACAATTGTGTCAATAAACTAAACTAAACTAACTAGAAACTCTCCCTCACTTTCACAGTCTCTACTGTCACTCAGAGGCAGCTGATGCGAGTGGCTACTAAAATTGGAAAAACATGGAGGAAGATTGGCACAATAGCGCTGGATATCACTGAGGTTAGGCTGCAGCAGATTGAGGAGGACTATCCACGGGACCATGTGGAGAGAGTTTATCATATGCTGCTCCACTGGAGCAAATGCCAGAGGAAAGATGCCACTGCTGCCTACTTACACTACAAACTTACAGAGAAGTTAGACGCAGACCTGGTACCTGATGATATTGAATTCCTACTGGAGGATGTCTGAAGCCCTCTCTGTCGGATAAGGATTTATATCATGGCTTTTGGACAAAACATGCTTTCCAGATATACTTCATTCCCCAATTTGGGTGGAAACAGCTCTCGCTCAGGGTAGTGACCCATTTTGGGTCACAGAATGTTTTTTATGATCTGTGTCTTGCGAGTAAATATCCTGTTTTTAGGTATTTTTTAATTTTTTTAAACGTCCTCAAAATAATTAAAATAATCTAACTCTCACATGGATTACAGTTCTCAGTCGCTACGACTTCAGTCATCTGGGTTCCAGAATAGATCAGCAGGTCTGACTTCTATGGAAGCCTGTTGTGCAGCCGATATAGCCGATCTACAAGCTCTAAATGCGTTGAGGCTATTTCCGGTGATTATTTTAAGATTAGAGCATTTGAAGTGGTCAAACTATAAGCATCTTCAATAAATCCTAAAGTTCTCGGATATTTCATAAAAGCGGAATAAAGCCTCAATCTGTGTTTTCTTCCTCTGGTTCGCAGCGCTAGTGTGGGGCTGTGGGGGGCTACTTTCACACTGTTTCACAAATCACACATTAGAACTTGAGATTGAGTCAACTCGTGAATCTACAACACACTGTGAGCTTGTAGATCTGCTCAATTCACCATTTGAAAAAGGTCTTAGGTGGTTAATTCATAATATATTGTATTTGGTATAAATCTTTTTCATATGAATTATGTGGTACAGTCCACAATGCTGCAAACTTTATTGTTCTCAAACAAACAAAAAAACTTCTCATGTACATGTCAATACTGAAGACAATGAGACATTAATAAAAAAGAGCTGTTTTGGCAAAGTGTAAGATGGTGTGCGGGTCATATGTACAACTTGTGCATGTTTGAATAGACGTTGATCCCTGCCTACACACCAATCTCTAAGCCTATATCAGGTGTGCATAAGACCTTTTTGCCTAATACTGAAGACAATGAAAAGAAATGCAAGCCATCTGGGCTATTTTAATAAAATGAACTTTTGTTACAAATGCAATAAAAAGGTTTCAGGAAATGATGTTTCAGTCTGTTAGACCTTCATCAGATAATTTTACTTGCTTTTTAATGGTTTGTTACAAATGAAACTGCATTGAATTATATGAACAATAAAAATATATATAAGTGAACTATTTAAGAAAAAAATCACAAAACAAAATCACTCAGTCCAGCTGTTGGTTAACATCTGTATAAAGCCTGTAAGTTAAAAGTAGTTTGGGAAAAAAATCAGAATGTACACCAAGTTAACATTTGTGTTTCCTGTTTGAGCTTCTCAATTTCAGCTGTAAAGAGTTGTCATCTTGGTGTGTTCTCTTTGAGCAGGAGGCATTTTTTTAAGCATGCTTAGATGGTGGTGGGTGGCTGCTGGACCTTTCCTGATGGTGAGACTGTGTAGTGTGTAGGTAGGCTGACTGTTTACACATCTGGTTCAAGCAGACATGCTTCTGCATTGGAGATGAAGCAGACATGCTTCTGCATTGGAGATGTTCTGCTCTATGAGTGGTGGGTGGTGCTGGTGGGAGAGACAGCTGGGGCATCTGCTGTTCCACTCAGTCTCTCTCAACCCCATATGAAATGTCAGTCACTGTCTGAGGGTGAGGGAGAGTCCTGTTCCAGAGTGATGAGTAGGACCCCATGGCTTTGGTCCACAGTCTTGATTGCTCTTGACTCTTCTGCAACTCATTGCTGTTCCTCTCATCTCTATCACCCTGTGCTATGCTTATTTTGCATTTCAATTTATATTGGGAGGATATTATCCCGCCATATTTGTCATCTTTTGGTTGCAAAGTTGTTACATTTCTATTCCAGTAATTCTTAGGTATTTTGTTTATATTTTTGACATACTGTTTCTTCATGTGTAGGCTACTACATGTCTTCACCCTCGGTCTACTCTAAGGTCTAAGGCTCTAAGCCAAGCCTGGTCAAATTCAGACACACAAAGTAGGCCTAAAACTAATATCAAGTTTTTCAACATAGCAGCAAAGCTGTCAACTTAAGCATTTCACTTTAATAGTTTACTCACCTTTTGGTTGTTAGGCGATAACAATAATGTGTAGCCAGATTCAACCAGCTCTTAATTGTTTTGTTTTTTTTGTTTTGTTTTTAAATGAAGAATGCTGCTCGCGCGCCACAGCTGTACTGTACAGTAAAAAGCCGGTTAATTAACGCCGGGTATGGGAAAAGCCTGGTTTCTATTCAGAAAGAACCAGTGTGGTCCGGTCAAGAGCACATTTACTGTATCCGGTCATTTAGAAGCACACATTTATGCACGCACTGGTTCCGTATCCGCTCTAGACGGAGACCGGATTAGCAGCCTGCTACTGCTAGGCGAATTAATTCCAGTTTTAACAGCCGATTATGTCACACACATGACATGACTGTTTTCATTGTGTTTTGTGCTTTTCACCCATTGGCCACACAACGTCAAAACGTCATTTTACGCGACAATGTTTTGGTTCATGTAGTCTCATGTGGACAAATCACGCGGACTTGACCTACATCCATTCACAGACGTACGCTACTGTAGCTCAAATGAACCTTACGACTCCGTGCTGCAGCTAAACATCGACACTGTTCAACGTATCATTTATTGTAGAGTTTAGACTTTGCAGTTTGCACCCAAGTGAGAACTTACTGTACTGCAGCTGGGCTGGCCTGGGCAGGACCGGGTGCAACAGGCAGCAGGTGTTGATTAACTTGGTGGCTGGTGATTGGTGGGACAAAGGTTGCCTCGGGACATAGCTGCCAGCCTGCCACTCCTTTGCCACACAACCGTCTTGGTGGCACTGCCAGTGCCAGCCTGTTCCTTGTATTGACTGATAAAGTGGTTGGATTACTTTTTTCGTTTTCTTTTTTCATTTCATAAAGTGGTTGGATTACTTTAAAGGAGTGAATATGGACAGTCAAGGCAACGAATCATGTGAGTGCTGCATTTTTATTTGTTCAGAAGCTTTTGTATGGGGTGTAAACGTGATATTGTCTTGTTGAAATAGGTGTGGTTACTGGTTACTATTATACAATGTACTACACAGTGCTTCCAAAGTTTTATCTTATAATAAAACTTAAATGTTTGAAAATACACATTAACACTTTCAATGCCACTGTTTAACTGGCCTGCACTAGCCCATGCCAGCATTTTTAGCATTTTCACTCATCTCTTATGAATATTTGTAAATTATCTGCTACCACTAGAATTTCACAACCAACACTAGAAGAAAGGGCAACCCTTCTACTTTCACCAAAAAAATAAATTGAGTATTCATCATGTTCGGTTATTTAGTTATCAATAGCTGAATATACCTCGCTCTTGCCAAAAAGAGCCCCCTGAGAACAAAATCCTGAGAAAAATGCGTTTTAGTGAATGAAACTCTCTCAAGCATAAATCTCACTTCAACCTTTTATTTTTGGGTTCTTTGACATCATAGATGTTTACAGTACTTGTTGTCAATAAAATAAAAAAAATAAAAAATAAAAAATAAAAAAAAATTTCCCGATAAAAAAAATAAAATTTTCAATTGTTTTTCCCGATAAAAAAAAAAAAAATTCATTTTTTTCCCCCGATTCCAGTGCTCCATGGCACAACTCAGTAGCACCCTTTAGTTGCACTGAATGTAGTACTATGTATTCATATACATGACATGAGTTACACTATGTGTACACTATATACAGTATGTACAGTTGATGTACAGTATGTACAGTAGATGTACAGTACAGTACATGTACAGTATGTACAGTACATGTACAGTATGTACAGTACATGTACAGTATGTACAGTTACATTACTTATGTGTACAGTATGTACAGTACACATGTACAGTGTGTACAGTGTGTACAGTACACATGTACAGTGTGTACAGTACACATGTACACTATGTACAGTATGTACAGTATACATATACATGACATGTAACGATATTGAAGTTGAATACACAAAAGGAAATACAGCTCAAAACATTCAACGCCTTGTGTGCTTGTAGATCTGCTATTTTCACTTCAGCCATTTCTACTAAACAGTCACACACACAAGTGAGGACGCTACACTATCATGTGGACACTTCTTAGCTCAGATTGATCTGTTTGTGGTAAAGCACAAAACATTCTCCCTTGCACAGGGCGACATTACAGCCCTTACAGACGTACCTCGTCTCTTTGCGCATTTTTTTCCCAGCACATATTGTGCAGCGCCTAGCTGGGTAGGTCTTGGCTTTAGTACTCTCAAGTGCAACAAGCTCATGGCCCGCAGCCATGTTGGTAACCAGCCGGGTCTGAGGGTCATAGTAGGGCCTGCTGGGGCGGCGTACAGGCCGTGGGCGGGTCCATGCCTTCACAAGGCTTTGAATGTATGACAAGTGAGTTTGACATGCTCCCTTGGGATTCTTAGCCTGGTACAAAACAAATGAATTGAATATGCAGAGCTGAAAAAGATAAAATACAAACTTATTTGTCCACTTGGTGGTTTTCCTCGCAAAGAAATAATAACTCTGCCGTTGGTCTAATTTATCAACGCCACACATGTATTTGTTGTACTCAACAATACAGGTAGGCTTCTCCATTTCAATTAGCTTGCCTGGCTCTCTCCTACCGTTCTGCTTTTTCTCACCTCTCTTCCATACCCAGACGGTTTCAACCGTGTCCCAGTGGAACGTAGAGAGCATGCGGACAATAT
Organism: Nannobrachium achirus; assembly: GCF_963921795.1. Taxonomy (NCBI): domain Eukaryota; kingdom Metazoa; phylum Chordata; class Actinopteri; order Myctophiformes; family Myctophidae; genus Nannobrachium; species Nannobrachium achirus. Next base: position 33,262,001 of record NC_137818.1, on the reverse strand, counting down.
TCTTGTCTCTCCAGGCCAGGGTCATCAGCCTGCCATTGTATCTGACTAGTTTCTCCCCGCTCGGTAGGTTGGAATTGGTCACATAATTGACGGCTGGGGCTGCTCCCCTGTTTTTACGGAGGGTCCCACAGCTATGTGTTTTCAGGTTCAGGAGCTGTTCAGAGAGCTTGGTGCTCATGTAAAAATTATCCATAAATAGTTTGTACCCACTCCCTGCAAGGCCCCCAAGCAGATTGACAACCGTGTCTGCCAGGGAACTGTACTGGCCACAGTATGGCTGCATGTTGTGGCAGTAACCAGTCTGTGAGTCACATAGAATGTACGACTTGATGCCGTAGCGCACTGGTTTTTGGGGATTGTACACTTTGAAGCTGAGCTTTCCCCGCCACAGAAGTGTACCCTCATCAATTGAAATATTCTCACTTGGCTGGTACAATTCCCTGAACTTCTTGACAAGGTAGTCCAATACTGTGCGAATTTTGAACATCCTGTCTGTACCGTCATTTACCTCTTTATTATCAACCCTGTAGTGCAGAAATCGCAGAATAATTTGGAACCTGTTGCGTGACATAGTTTTATTGAAATATGGTGTAGCCACAACCTCATCAGTAGACCAGTAAAGTGACAAATCTGGCTTTTTTATAATGGATGTAAGAAAAAGGAGGCCAAAAAACTTTTTGAGTTCATCTAGGTTCACCTCTTTCCATGCATACATTCTGGACTGTGGTGCTTTAGTCAGATCAGCTGCATCGATGGATTTCTTTGCATAAAGGTTAGTCTGTACAACTACCTCTTCAAGCAGGTCATCTGTCAAATACAACTCCAGGTAAGCGACTGGCTGGTCACAGTCCAGCAAAGCGGCATCACCGATAAGTCCAGGTTCTGCAGTAAAGTCAAACTCCTCTGGGTCCCAATCCTCTAGCTCGAACCAATCTGGATCAAGGTCAGCTGGAAGTTGACCTCTAGGCCCACTGGACGGTTTGGACCCACCACCTCTGCTACGTGGTTGACCTGTAAATTATAAAAATAGATTACCATAAAATACATATTTCTTTTATTTGTGTGGTGAGTAAGAAATGACATGACTAATTGTATCTAATATTTATATTTTCAGACTTTCTTCATGGAAAGAGCTCAGCCTACGAACTAAAAAGGTTATTAGGCCTCCATTTTCTTATCTCCATTGTAAAAAAGCCAGAACTGGAGCTTTACTAGTCTACATATGAGGTGGTGGCTACACTACATTTCAAGAAGACTGATTATACTGTGATTTCTGCACTACACGGTTGATAACAGTGAGGAAAACAACTGTACAGACAGGATGTACAAAATAAGCCCAGTATTAGACTACCTTGTGAAAAAGTATTGTGAAATGTATCAGCCAAGCAAGCACGTTTCAATCTAAATGTCTCCACTAGGCCTGATAGCCCATGTTGTTATGATTCAGCCTTCTGACTTGTGCCTCCTGGCAGAACTACAGACTGACTTTGGTAAGTGTCATGTACAGAAAAAAACTACTTTTGTATTGTCACCTCGAGTTTTCCCAGCAACAGGTTGGTGGCTGGGAATAGATGCATCGCTCGCCGATGCGTCGCTCGCCTCTGTGTTGCTCGCCTCTGCGTTGCTCGCCTCTGCATCTGAAGTGAAATCACAGTAAAATATATAATTATTATTTACATCCTCCATGACTTTATGACACCTGAGAGAAGACTTTTACAGTTGTCCTGTGGGATTTTAGATTTGTAAATGATAAAAGCAATGAACAAACAGGTTTCAAACAGATAAGATACAAATGAACTCCATTCATTGACTTGTATGACTTACTGTATACAATGCATAGCATTCAAGTGCAGCTTTCAGTGCACTCTCACTCAGTGTCACACACAATTACAGTACAGTAGCCTACTATGTATACATACATGACATGAATGAGAGAATATAGATTGAATATAATACAGTGAAGAAACTACAGCGCAAAACAACAACTACAGTACAGTAGCCTACTATGTATGCATACATGACATGAACAGGTTTCAAACAGAGAAGATAAAAATGAACTTCATTCATTGACTTATTGTATGACTTACTGTATACAATGCATGAGCTTCTGTTGTGAAACTAGAGAGAGAAAATCTTACCTCCAGTGTTACTGTTTACACATGAAGATGTGGGACCACATGTTGGCTGTTCACCCTCATCATCCTCTGTGTAAAAAAAAAAGAAAACAAAGAGGCATTTAGCAGACATTCTTATCCAGAGTGACAGTAAAATATTGGCCACATCTTATTATTCAACTTCTATATTCTCTCGTTCATGTGATGTTTACTAGTCGATCCACAAGCTTGCAACTCGATGCCTTGTGTGCTTGTAGGTCTACTATTTTCTTCTACAAAAAAATGACTTTCTCAGTATTGTTTGCATTCAAGTGCAGCTTTCAGTGCACTCTCACTCAGTGTCACACACAACTACAGTACAGTAGCCTACTATGTATACATACATGACATGAATGAGAGAATATAGATTGAATATAATACAGTGAAAAAACAACTACAGTACAGTAGCCTACTATGTATACATACATGACATGAATGAGAGAATATAGATTGAATATAATACAGTGAAAAAACAACTACAGTACAGTAGCCTACTATGTATACATACATGACATGAATGAGAGAATATAGATTGAATATAATACAGTGAAAAAACAACTACAGTACAGTAGCCTACTATGTATACATACATGACATGAATGAGAGAATATAGATTGAATATAATACAGTGAAAAAACTACAGCGCAAAACATTTGATGCCTTGTGAGCTTTTAGATCTGCTATTTCACTTGTATCAGGCATTTCCACTAAACTGTCACACACAAGTGGGGACGCCACACTGTGTGTGTGTGTGTGTGTGTGTGTGTGTGTGTGTGTGTGTGTGTGTGTGTGTGTGTGTGTGTGTGTGTGTGTGTGTGTGTGTGCCCATCCACACGCTGATCGCAACTCGACGCCTTGTGTGCTTGTAGATCTGCTATTTTCACTTCAGCTTGTTATCAGCCATTTCCACTAAACATTCACAAACAAGTGGGGGCGCCACACTTTGTGTGTGTGTGCAGTGAAAATAGCCTATCCACAAGCTCGCAACTCGACGCCTTGTGTGCTTGTAGATCAGCTATTTTCACGTCAGCTTTTGTATGGCCATTTCCACCATCAAACAGTCACGCACACACACGCGCGCGCGCGCGAGCACACACACACACACACACACACACACACACACACACACACAGCACGCCACTGTTTGTGTGGTAACGTTTTTTACCACAAAACCATAAAAACATTTCAAACAGGACTAAAAGTACAAAACACTTACCATCGCGTTGTGGTATCCATTCCTCCTCGCTGTCCAGGTCGGTTTGGGAAGGCTCAGATTGAGATAGTTGAGAATTGTAGGGACTTTCCAACTCATCCAACACATTTCGTCGACGAGTTGCCACTCTGTTACTGCGACGCACATTTGGTGTCCCGGGATTATTGATTGTAGCAGGGTTTCCCACTTCATCATCAGAATCTGAGACATCTGATTCAGTCTCGGAATCACGGTTAGACCTCTCAGGGGGACCCTCGTCCTGGATGGTCGATTCCATGGCCGGCTCACGGGAACTCTCTGCTGCATGGCCGCCGCCGTCATCATCCTCCTCCTCCGGGGGGTGATCGGATGTCGTCGCGGTGCGCTGACTGCGATCACGGGGGGAACCGGAGCGCGTCGACCGGGAACCTGGATTACTCTTCTTTGCGGGCCTCATATCGCTCGCAGGCGGCTTCTTTACGGGCTTGCTCGTGGACATCTTCTTTGCTGGCTTTACCGCGGTCGCGGACCGCTTCTTTGCGGGGCTTATCTCGCTCGCAGACTGCTTCTTTCGAGGCTTCGTGGACAGTTTCTTTGCGGGGCTCATCTCGCTCACAGGCGGCTTTTTTTCTGACTTTGCCGCGGTCGCGGACAGCTGCTTTACGGGCCTTTTCTCGCTCGTAGGTGGCTTCTTTTCGGGCTTTATCTCGGCCGCGGAGAGCTGTTTTGCGTGCCTCATCTCGCTCGCAGGCGGGGGACCCACAGTTTCACCGCTACGACACTGCTTCGGTCGGGAACACTCCTCCTCCTCCTCGGCGGCCTGAACAGGAGGACCCTTTCCAGACTGGGTCCCGGGCAGCACAGGTCCACGGCTACTGAACCGCATGCAGTCATGGATTGTAAGCTGGCGCGATCCACCCTCAGGTAAGGGAGCCACCTGGCCGCCTGGCCCATGCTTCGTCTTCCGAACAGATTTAGGCATTTTGCTGGTAGGCTAGGCCAACTGTTGCACTAGTTTCTAGTTAGTACTAGGCCTATACTAAATGGATGTGTTTCTTTCTCTCTCAATTCAATTCAATCTCTCTCTCTGATGCTTTCTCTTCAAATGTGCTCATTACACTGAACCATTTTCGCGGGTTTCTCATTTTTTGTTATGGGAACATGGTCACATGGTTGGTGTTGTGATTTCGGCTTCCTCTGATCTTTCCTTTTATCCCCCCCGGCTATTTCCACCACACACACACACACACACACACACACACACACACACACACACACACACACACACACACACACACAGTGTGGCGTCCCCTTTTTTTTTCTTTTTTTTTTCTTGATCTCAGGCGTGTTTAGAGGCTTTGTTGTGGCCACGTGGCTGGTGACCTGATTTTGACCTGTTTTTTTGGCTGCATTTCATTAGATCACATGTTTGGTGTTGTGTGTTTTGGCTTTCTATGAACATAGATTTTTTTTTTTTGCTTTATTTTCATCACAGAAGCACAAAAATTTGTCACAGGGTGCGGAAGAGTGTCAGCTAGGGGTACCTGCTGTTAAGTGCTTTCTACGTCAATCTACGTCTGTGGCCTGGTTGCATAATCAGTGACTTACGTCAATCTACCCCCTTGGCATGGAAAGTGTTAATGTGAATCCAAAATTAGTTAAGATAATGTGTAAACAAACTAACTATGTTAAACGAATCTATGAATGAAGCCATCAAAGCAGCATCCTCACTTGGAGACTAATGATAGGCAAACAAGAATTGACACAGTCAATATATAAGCTGGTCAGATGAAAAAAAAAATGTTTTTTGAAAAAAAAAAAAAATGTTTTTTGAAAAAAAAAAGTTTTGGAAAAAAATGTTTTTTGGAGAAAAAAAAAAGTTTTGAAAAAACTCGGGCGTGCTCAAACAACAGTAATAACTGCGTATTACCTTACTGTACTTTACTGTACTGTATACTGTACCTCACTGTACTGTACTGTACATATTCTGTGTTCTATATCTATGAAGTCTGTGTTCTAGATCTATGAATTTTGTCACTCCCCCCCCCCGTGTATGTGTGTGTGTGTGTGTGTGTGTGTGTGTGTGTGTGTGTGTGTGTGTGTGTGTGTGTGTGTGTGTGTGTGTGTGTGTGTGTGTGTGACTTTTACTTATAACTGAGTACATCTACAGTGCAGTATTGATACTTTTAAGATACTTTTAAAAAAACAAGTGTAAAACATTTGAGTACTTTTTCCAACAGCTACTTTCCCCCATAGCCTGGAGGACTCCTGCTAAGTTTGCAGTTGCCATATAGCCTATTACTCTATAAATCTATCTGTGATGTCTGATTTTACTAAAACTAGCATGCTTATTAGGCAGTAGTGGGAAAAGTACTCGCATTCTTTACTTAAGTATCATACAAGTGGAAGACTTGTATTCAAAATTTACTTGAGTACAAGTATAAAAAGTATTTGTATTGAAATGTACCAAAAGCAGAAAGTACGCATTATGCAGAATGCAACCAAGGTGTTCAAATAAGTGTATTGATTGTACGCTATTTTCCAAAATCTTGTCTTGTGACACAAAAGTTTCCTTTTCTTTGATGATTGTTAGCCATATGGTTTAAACCCTAAAGTTAACTTGTTGCATTTATGTGGTCCACCCTCTGTTCTCAAAGAAAGGGAGATGTAAGGAGTGCCTTTATTTTGTAGTAACCGGATGTGACGACGTACACAGGACGCGGGAGATGGACCTGGGAGGTTGTGCTCTACCGCAGTATTGACTAGCCTGTTGCTTCACACTGCTGAGTTACACTGCTGTGTTGTTGCTGCTCATTTGTTTAATAAATACAAGACTTCGGATTACGTCGTTGTACGAGCCTGATAAGAGTAACTTGACATGCAGCAGCTACTCGGACCAGTAAACTACCGAATGCAAATGTTATATGGACGTTTATTTCAGCCACCAGGAAATAGACGGAGCCGCTCCAGCCAGAGAAACCATTTCATTACGACCGCAATAGTTTTGTGCTTGTCATTTCGCCAAGGTGATTCATGTTTGTTTTCTCTGCTGTCATAGTGTTCTGTACTATTGCAACTTTTAGCCAAATATATGTCTATATACATATGTATAGTAGCACTTTATCCAACGTCTGTGCATGTTTCTTCTTTCCCCACCTCACGTCCACTTGGCAGATCGATGGGCTGCGTTGTCGACTCAACATTGTAATAATAATAAAACACAACTTCTCAAACTCATGCATTACTCTTTATTTCTACGAACATACTGTCATGTTTCATTGTCATTAGAGTATAGTCTGGACTACACTTTTAGAAAACGTGCTGTGCATTATTTAACATTCTGCTACTGTAAATGATTTTCGAACTTTGCTGTCTAGAATCTGCGACATGCTCTGAGCTTGTAGGTCTGCTATTTTCGGCACAAAGCGACGTTTTGATACAAAGCATGAATTAGACTGTCCCAGAAGTGCAATTAGAAATCACACAAGTGCATTGTTGTTAGCATTTGACAAGCTATGCATGTAAGCAAGCAACAGATGGCCCGATTGGGCTTGGTCTAATAGCTGGATCTTGCAATGAAAACGTCCATGATGGCTACTATTTACGACACTCAGGCACTTAACTACACAATCTATACTTCCGTAACTTATGCCAGCATGTCCATTTTTATCATGGGCATACAGATATTACCAGAGACAAATCTGCAAGCCCTAAATGTATGCTAACCTACTAGTGCATACTAAGCTCACAACGTGTCGCATCTGTACTTTTACTTTTGTGTCGCATCTGTACTTTTACTTTTGGTACTTTAAGTATAGAAAGCTTATTCTGGCTGCTTCAAAAGTGTAATAAATGAACTCAATGTTTTAAAACCTACAAAACAACCCTAATATTAAGAAAATTGGACATTAACTGGCTGGCGTACTGTTCAGTCCAGTTGGTGGCGGTAATGCCCCTTTAAGGTTACACCAACCACCAATAAACCCCAAAGAAAAGAAGAAGCAGCAACCAGGAAGACCAGGCGATCGCTTTAGTTGGTTTGTTCTTTGCTAGCACCTAGCACCCATACATGGCTAAACCGTTTGCCACAACAACAAAAAAAGCAGATACACGGTTAAAATTAATCTTTCTCCTCCGGCAATTGGACTTCATTTGGAAAGCTGAGTCGTAAATGTATTGTATCTGTGGTCATGTTTGCCCTTTTTTCACTGTGCATTGTCTCGTATAATAGTCTGTTTCATAATGATTTCGTATTGGTTCTTTGTCATCACAACTTGTTAACATCTGTATGTTACCAAACACCTAGCTATACATAGCCTCGGTATAAAATGCAAAAGACGTTAGGACTGAGTGATTATACAGTTGACGTAGTTTCTCATTTGGCCGCATAGTCAGCCCCGGTCAGCCCTCACAACAACAAAAGCCAGCCATGTATGGTGTTTTCGGATGTTTTTCGCTAACGTAATGCTTTTAAACACATTTGTATTTGGAAAAGTATATTGAGATGACGATGATGATGACTGCTCAATGTTCCCATAATGCTTTGAATGAACGTGACAAAGTGAACATATAACTGACTGACTATTGTGGGATGTAATCTGCAGTAGACGCCTGTGAATGTCCTGTCTATTCCTTATATTATTTACATTTTCCCCTTATGTAAGGGGTCCTACATTAACATTGCTTCATCACATTTAACTAAAACATGAACGCCACAGAAGATGCGCGTCCGCCACAACCACCGTGAGGAGTCCTGCTGTTATATGACCGCCCGCCCATCTCCGTCTTCCGTGGGTACAAGCACATCAGCATTGGACAGTGGTTATAATCGTCCTGCTGCGACATGACGGGCCGAACGGACCTCCGATGGAACTCGACCATCACACACCGTCTTGGTTCTTTTAATGTTGTCTGACAATGACAAATTACTCTGCCTATAGAAAGACTACACACCTTAACGCTCAATGATGCCAGACGTTTTTATAGCCTCGGATGTAATGGTGTGTTGCAAAACAGTGGACTAATTCAATCAATATGGGATGTTATGATAGTGTACAATTGCTTGGCTAACTGCAGTAAGCTAGCGTGTTAGCATGCGGCAGTCATGTTTTCATCTTTTTAACATGACAAAAGACGCCTGTAGCAAGTTTGAAGTTGCCTTAGAGCCTATTACTCTATACATCTATCTGTGATGTCTGATTGTACTAAAACTAGCATGCTTATTAGGCAGTAGTGGGAAAAGTACTCGCATTCTTTACTTAAGTATCATGCAATACTGCAATGTCAGTGGAAGTCTTGTATTCAAAATGTAGGATACTTGAGTACAAGTATAAAAAGTATTTGTATTAAAAGGTACCAAAAGCAGAAAGTACGCATTATGCAGAACTTAATGTAACCAAGGTGTTCAAATAAGTGTATTGATTGTAGGCATTTTCCAAAATCTTGTGGTATTTCACTGCTACATATCGTTCTAAATATATGCTTTCTTGTCATTTAGTACAATGAATGTGTTACCGTGTCTCTAGAAATGTGCTCATTATTTGTGAAGATACTAACTGTAATTCTCAAAGACTCGCATTGGTTCATTCATTACATCGTTTTCGCTCTGTTTCATTTGATATTAAAATGCAACTCGAATTAATCTACTGTGTGGACACTGATCAGATGACAGAAAGAAGCAGCTCATCAATGAATGTACTTTGTGTTGCTTTTGTAAATTGTGTAGGGTACGATATTTTCATGACTTCACACCAAAGCCCATATCATGGTCATAGAGTTAAATCATTAACAACTTGCATACTCGTTCAGTTCATATGTTAATGCAGATGGTATGCAGATGGTGTGACACATCACCTACTACAGCCTACAACGATGCCCAGGGCAACACTGCATATTGTCTATAAATGGCTCACAGTTTAAATAACGTACGGTTTATTTGGACAATCATCTGTAACAGATGAAGTATAATTAAATACGACGTGATTAACGTTTGTTTGACATCCTCATCACAATTACATTGGATGCATCACGTTGATTAAAGTGAATGGCTGCTATAGTTTTGCTAGTTTTCATCACCTAATCACCTTCCTTTCATAACCTAATCTCTACGTTTAGAATTGAAAGAAGAAAAATAATGTTAATGTTAGTATGAAGCTAATTATAAAGCTTAAATGGATGATGATGTCAACAATGACTTGTGAAAATCAAAGAATGATAGCCGATCTACAAGCAATCATACAAACATTTTGTACTTTGATGCCAATACTTTTGTACTTTTACTCAAGTATAGACCTCTCTTTTCTTCTGTTTCATTTATCACAAGCAGGCTGGCCACAGGCACCGCCTCAGTGTGAAGGAATGGTGCTCCCTGCTGGACAAAATATTTCATTACAGCAGTATAGGTCTGGAGGGCCTGGCCAATGGATCATGAGCTCGGTGACCATGTGACATGGACAGCCAATGGGCAAATAGGTCCCCTAGGTCCCCTGAATGTCTCAGGACAATGTAATCTGTTTAAAGAGCTGGTCCTGCTGACCAGCTAAAAACTATGGAATACTTCAGAGCTAGTCTCAGATCTCTCAACAATCAACAGACAGACAATCAGCAAAATCTTTAGTTTTAGCTTTGAAAGACTTTCATTAAATCACATAGTATGCTTTTCTTTCTAAACAACAGGTCGACAGAAGAACAGACCAGTTCAAGAATGTGACCTGAACGAGCCAATCATTGACCATCCAGAGGGACAGCTCTTCTTGACTGAAGCTTTTAAAATCATCGTGGATGAGTTGCTCTGCAAGGGCACAGACGTCAAAGAGAAGGTCGGGTCTCCCATCTAACCTAAAAGTCACACTAAAAAGCTTGTGACATACAGCATACAGAATACGTTGTTTCTGTACACAATTGGGATCCATACATTTCTTCTTGCAGGTGTGTGAGTGGCGGGAGCCAGAGGAGCTAGCTGCTCTTCTGGACCTGGAGCTGAGAGACACGGGGGAACCTGCGGACAGGCTATTGCAGAGAGTACGAGACGTAGCCAAGTACAGCGTCAAGACCAGTAAGACTGACGGTGACCTGGGCAGAGGCTGAAATAAAGATACCAAGGATTGGACGCTCGGTCCCTGCCCACCACCACGGAGGTGGTTCGGATCCATCATGGTGCATCCGGTTTTGTCAGGCGTGAAGCTGGGCGGGGAGGGGGTTATTGGTCATTACACGTACTCCTACAGTATGTGCTGGGGCAGCATCTGTAAGCAGGGAGTCTTGGGCAGGAAGAGTAAAGGCCCTACGTCCTCCCGGTGGGGGCTCCTCACTGGCATTTAAGTCAGTAGGATACAACAGCAGTGACAACGTAGAAATCTGTGTGGGGAGGAATTAATTGGCATACCAACTAACTTGGGGAGAACAAGGGGGTAAGAAATAATTGGCTACTTTTTTGCGTGACCCTGAGTCGAGTCATCACTTTTAAGTTGAGAATATGTTGTTTTTATTGAGCAACATTGGGATGTGGGGAAAAAGTATGAAATTAAGCGGTTTATGTCAGGGTCACATGAAACTACAGGCTTCACACTTCCGGTTATTGTGATGTCACTGTCCTGTACTTGGTATCTTTATTGGAGGACAAACAATTGTTTTGGGTCATTATCTGTGACAATACATTTTCCTGTTTATTTCAGGTCACCCACGATTTCTAAATCAGCAATATGGTGGTGTGGACTACCATTCCTTGGCAGGTCGATTCCTTACTGAGACTCTCAATACCAACCTGTAAGTGACAATACTAACCGTAGACAATCAATTTTTTTAAGTTTGAGCATCGGCTACAGCGTTGTTCAACATAAACCTTTTATGTAATATGCATATAGCATATAGTGCTGTGCTTTATTTTTCTTTGTTTATTCATGATGACACATTATGTATGTATGTGCCAAATTCAGCTTCACCTATGAGGTAGCCCCTGCCATGGTGCTGATGGAGAATGAGGTCCTGAGAATGCTGCGTCTGCTGATTGGCTGGACAGAGGGAGATGGTATCTTCTGCCCGGGTGGATCTCTCTCTAACATGTATGGCATGAACCTGGCACGTTACCGAGCCTTTCCAGAGGTCAAATGCAAGGGACTGAGAGGTGTCCCTCAGCTAGTTGTCTTTACATCGCAAGAGGTAGGGAAGACAACGGTTGCATCACAAATTAGGTTCGAATTCGACTATACCACAAGACAAGCTGAAGCATGACTCTTTAAGTAGTATTTCTCATCTTTCAACAGAGTCATTACTCCGTGAAAAAGGGGGCAGCATTTCTTGGAATTGGGATGGACAATGTCATTGTGGTTAAAGTGGACAGCAGGTATCGCATTTTTCCTTGTGTTGTACAACCTTTCAAATTAGCTTCTTTCCTTTGTCTGCATCTTTCACCATCTACTGTCTTACAGAGGACGGATGATTCCAGAGGACCTGGAGGAAAAGATTCAGCTGGCAAAATCTGAAGCAAGTTCACTGTTGTATAAGAAACATTCAGACATAAGGCTCTATGGTTTTGGAATCACTCATTTGATTCATTTATTTTAGCTATGCAATAATACACGTAGATCTTTAGGGTTTATGAGTTTAACTTTCCAGCAACTCTGTGTTTCTCCCAGGGGAGTGTGCCACTTCTGGTCAACTGCATGGCTGGGACCACTGTACAGGGTGCATTTGACCCATTGGACCGCATTGCCGATATCTGTGAAAAACACAAGATCTGGATGCACATAGATGTGTGTATGCTCTGTGGTTTTACATCATTTTATACACTTTTATGAACGAACATACACATTTTAACTCATGTTTTTGGCATAGGCTTGCTGGGGAGGGAGTGTGCTATTCTCCAAACAACATAGACATCTCATGAAAGGGGTTGACAGGTACCATTTGAAACTATTGTATTATGCCAAGTAGGTAAAGAAGCTACATTTTCTGAATGCAGAAGGATAAAATGTAGATAGTTGATATATATTGCAAATTTGATATATACATATACGTACTATATAAGTTAATTGTGTGTATACGTGTGTGTGTGTGTGTGTGTGTGTGTGTGTGTGTGTGTGTGTGTGTGTGTGTGTGTGTGTGTGTGTGTGTGTGTGTGTGTGTGTGCGTGCGTGCGTGCGTGCGTGCGTGCGTGCGTGCGTGCGTGCGTGCGTGCGTGCGTGCGTGCGTGCGTGCGTGCGTGCGTGCGTGCGTGCGTGCGTGCGTGCGTGCGTGTGTGTGTACATGCGCAATTAGAGCAAATTCATTGTCTTGGAATCCACACAAGATGCTGGTGGCTGGGTTGCAGTGTTCTGCCTTTCTGCTTAAGGATACCACAGTAAGACGTCCCTTTTGGTGACTACATAAAATATATAAGCAAATCGTGACATTAAGACCTTATGCTGAGCTGATAATCACTTACTGTACCCCCACTTGTCCCCAGAACATGATGAAGCACTGTCACAGTGCAGGTGCAACATATCTCTTCCAGCAAGACAAATTCTACGACATGAATCTGGACATAGGGGACAAGACACTGCAGTGCAGCCGCAAGGTTGACTGCCTGAAGTTATGGCTCATGTGGAAAGCTGTGGGCTCTGATGGCTTGGCAAAGCGTGTTGACAAAGCTTTTGTCCATGCAAGGTAAACCAAGTCTGTTCCTTTATATCCAAGCATATGAATCCCATTCCTTATTCTGGGAATGTCATTAGTAGGAAAGTTCTGGGAAAAACAGCAGATCTACAAGCTCACATGTTGCGAGCTTGCATATTGGCTACAGAGTTCAGAACGCATTGCATCACAACATGCATCTCTACTGTAGCTACTCTCTTTTCTATGTACTATGTTGAAGTTTAAAATTTTCCCTGCAGATATGTGCTTGAACAGTTGAAGAAAAGAGAAGGGTTTCGACTGGTGGAAGAGGTATGTATTTTTTTCTTTTTTACATACCATAAACAAAAATAACAGGCAGAAATTAATAAACAGTCCCCAATGGTCTCTATGAATTGACACATACTTGATAACTTCACCAAGGAGCAAAAAGAAAGATGCATACATACAGTACATACTGTGAATACGCTCATACATAATACAAAATAGAGTAAGTTTACTCAAACATATTTGACAATACACAACACCACATTCATCCGATATAGACCCTTTCCCACCGACATGTTAACATAATTAACATCAGCTGCTCAAAGATATGAATCCAATCACGTTTCAACTTTTACTTACGGAGCCTGTATTTGTCCCATTGAACAGCCGGAGTTTGTCAATGTATGCTTCTGGTTCATTCCACCCAGTCTGAGGGGAAAAGAGGGAAATGCAGATTACGAGGACAGACTGGCAGCAGTAAGTTTACATCATATTTTTCAGTGAGCCAAGAACACACTCAAAGCTGACTTTCAACTTTGACATAATCTGGTCTGCCCTTCGCCTGTATTAATAAAGCAACATGCACCGAGCATTTTTGCCTTTAAAGGTCAATTGTTTGACCATGTGGCACTGTTGCTTTATCTTGAAAAGTTATCTTAAGCAAGCAAGTATAAATTAAACTCCTTTTAGGCTTAATGTATACACCATTGCACTATCTTATAGATTGGTTCCTTTTTGCAACAACACCATCATGCTACAGAGTATAAATTATGTGTTTGGTTCTTTTGATTCAAAGGTTGCCCCAGTCATCAAGGAGAGAATGATGAAGCAAGGCACCATGATGGTTGGTTATCAGCCTCTGGTAAACAGAGTCAACTTTTTCCGTCTAGTGGTGTTCTCGCCTCTAGTTTCACAAAAAGATATGGACTTCTTCCTTGATGAAATTGAAAGACTAGGAAAGGATCTGTGAGCAATCACATTACCAGGCCTTCATCCTGTTCATCTATCTCTGTCATTGTTTTCTTTTGGAGCACCATTGGCCCTGTATATCACATCTTTACAGTCTGCTTTCCAAGAGATATGCAAAAATCTATTGATATTCATTAATAGTGAATGTTTTGTGAATTAGAGAATTAGCAAATTGATGAATTGTGAATGTGATTAACCTGTATAATTGCATATGAACATGGAACTTTTAGCATAATGTTGTACCTTGTTGACCAGATCATGGAGTTGGTTACTTGTTCACATAATGTTATGTTATTCAGATTTACATCAATAATAGGCTATCATTTACTTTACCTCAAAGAATGAGAATATTATTTAGATGCTAGGTTTTGATGTTTATCTGGTATTCTAGTTGTAGCACTTAAAGGTCCTACACCATGCATTTAAAAATAATTTATATAACACTGTTTGTGTCCCAAAAACGTTTTTGAAAAGGTTTGAGGCTAAATTACCACTCCTGAATACAGAGCCCCTGTCATTTCTGCCTGGCTTTCAGAGCATTTTCAGCTGCAGTATCACCTTGTCCTGAGTGGGAGGACTGCGCTATTGAGCCAGTTTTGGACCCACACTCCTCCCCACCTCCTGCTCAGCAGGCCTGCCCACCCCTCCCCAACCCTCTCCCAGCTCCTCCTGCCTCCTTCTCAGGCCTGCCCACCCCTCCCCAACCCTCTCCCAGCTCCTCCTGCCTCCTTCTCAGGCCTTGTGACATCACAAATCTGACATTTCACAATCAGGACCGTTCTGAGACATGCTAACATAGATCTGCCCATAAACTGAGAAAGACACAATGGTCAGAAATAGGACTTTGTGAGGATAGAAGTTGCTGGTGGGACACCAAGAAAATACATAAAAATTGGAAAAATGAAAATTCATGGTGTAGTCCCTTTAACTGTTTTTCTTTGCACTCTACTTATGTGACTACACTGACTAGTATTTACCCTGTAGTTGTTGATTTAGGGTTCCTGCCATCACTCTGATCTTGCACTAAAGTCACTCTGGATAAGAGCATCTGCTAAATGGCTAAATTGTATTTTCAGCCAAATCCACCTGTAAATGCACTGTGTAAAAATAAAACTGTAATATTATAGACTATGAAACTTCTCCTTTGTATTATTCTGGAGATTTAGGCTATGTAGTCACTGGAGATTTCTGTACTCCTTTTCTGCTGCTGCTGCTGCTGCTGCTAATCCTGGAGTGGGGGGGGGGGTCCCAACAAAATGAGAGGTATTATAAAGGTATTATCAAAAAATAAAATCTTTATTTTTATTTATTTTTTTATTTTTAATATTTTAAAGCTGCTCCTCAGCTAAATACATGTCAATTTGGGGGTCCCCTTGACGCATGTATCTATTCTGCATCTTGCATGAGGCAAGACCCAAATTCGGAGTGAACATTTTTAACTCAAATCTTTGCTTCTGGGGGTCCCTGGAAAAAGGGCCAAATACATATCATTTTGGGGGTCCTTGACATGGGACTTGACTCATGCTAGATGCAGAATAGATACACGCCCCCTCGACTTGAAAATGTTTCTTCTTCTCATCTCTCATGACGCCCCCCCCCCCCAAACATAAAAAATAAAACTCCCTCACCAACATGGCGGAAAACGCAAGTCAAGGCCCTCGCATCACGCCAATGACCAATCACACACTCCCCGGGGAGCACTTCCGGTAGCGTTTCCTGTCAGTGTTTGTAAACTGAGGAAAAAATTGGAACTGCGACAAGAAATATTAATCTTCGGAACTCAAACGATCGAAAGGTAAACGGACATTTTTTTCAGTGCAGCCTCTTGTGACGCTTTTCGTGCGACGCGGTGTGTGGATTAGAACTGTTTGTTTAGACTTTTTAACGCAACGGGAGTAGTGGTGTTTTGTCGTCGGCGCTCAAAGCGCACGCCCTGCATGGCTGTTGTTGTGTTGTCTGGGGCGGGGGGTGGGGGTTCAGGACACCCAGGAGACTTTACCAAGCTCCACTAGCTAGCTAGCCGTTAGCTTTTTATGTTCAAACTCAAAGTACAGTGACTCCTTCCCCAATAAGACCATCCGCTGAAGAGCCAAATCGCGATATATCTATCGTACACAGCTCGATATACACGGCCATTGTAATCGCTCTGCTCACATGGCTCCGTTTTAGTCAATAAAGCTAACTTGGCCAGAGATGCTAAATTGTGCCAACAGGGCACAACCATTCAGCCACGTTTGTCATCTGTAGTAGCTGACGCTTAGGATGCAAATCATTCCAATTCTTCAATGGTGGAACTTGTTTTGGGATGATCGGAGGCACGGATCAGTGTCGTTGATTTTCTTCAAACATAACAGTAACACAACAATATGCTTTCATTGCTTTGGTCCGCACCAGTTGTGTTGAATTCAGTTGTAAACAGTTCACACAAACCTAGTGTTGTTCTCACATTCGAAATACCCGCAGTGGTGTTTTTATATGTAACGTATTTGATTGATACAATCTAGTGTAAAGTAAACATGCTTTTTATTCTTTTCCTAATTTCTACACAGGCATGTGTAGGCCTGCCTTGGCCATATATTGTGAAATGTGAACTGTATGTTTATAATGCTTCTTCATGACATTTTCATCTCCACCCTGATTCCACCACCAAGAATCTTACAGACCATTACCATACTGCTTTTTAGACTCATGAAACCTGCCTTTAGCCTTTGAAGTTGCATTAATATAGCTTTATTTTATTACAATGCCATTTTTTTGTTATCAAGTTAGTTTTGTCTCTTACTTATAACTACCAAATGTTGTGCGAGACTTGTTCACGTTGGTTTTTATCACACTGTCAGAGATGGTCATGTGGGCTTCACATCTGCTATACAATTACAATACCAGTGGTTCTCAAACTTTTTAATTTCAAGGACCACCATAAAATGGAACCAATTCCAAGGGTCCATTTGGAATCTCGTAAAGGAATGATTAAAGGGAACTGTTAAGGAATTAGGAAGCGGAATTGTAAAACTCCTAAAGGATCCCAACACTAATCACTCACAACGTGTGCATTCTTGTTTATGGTTCATCCTCTCCATCTACTTTATTTTGTCAATTTTTTTGTTAGCATTCTTTCCTGACTCTTGTGGTTTCTGTCAAACTATGGGAACAGTTGGCATGCACCAAACCATTGGGGCTCTATACAAGCCTGATAAACTGTAGCACGTGTTAATCCCTAAATTTACAATTCTATTCAAATAATACAATTGATGACTTATTATAACTAAACAAAATGTTCTGGCATCCCAGTAAGTGATGCCAACATGTAGAAAATGATAGTCTTCACATTGTCATACCTCTACTTTCAGGCTTTGGCCCCTGATGATTTGGTTGGGTGTCGTGACGTCTCTTGTGTCACTCCCTGATCCTGAGTGAAGCCCCCTCTGTTCCCCCTCAAACACACACGCATTCAAACCACGGCGATGACCCACCATTCCAACAGCAATGTTCGAGACCATATGAAATGGGTCAGTGGAACTATCTTCATCTCTAGAATCGCCTTCATAGTTTTAGTCTTTGTGGTTTCAGTCCTGAGCCAGATTGCCCTGACTCCTTTTCACTGAGAGCAACCCCAATGACAACCCCAGCCCTGTCCCTGGTCTGACCATTTTTGTGTTTGTGTGCCGCTAGGCTGGGTTGCTGGGCTGTGAAGCAGTGCTGTCCAGCATGGCACTGATGCAGGCCAACAACATACCAGGCCAGAAGAAGATGATGTCATCTTTGGGCCAGGGGCAGAGGGACAGCCCTGATAACCACCAGTCTCACCCTCAACACAGCCACGGTCACCAAGGTCACCACAGCCATCAGCCCCACCACAGCCACATGGGCCATCCCCCAGCAGGGAGCTGTCCTCCGTTGGTGAGAGAGAGACCCAGAGCACCATACTTGCATGCATGCCACAAGTGACTCTTTATTCTGCATGTGGGAGATTTTGCCGGCTCAATCAATAACATGTCATTTCACATTCCTTTGTATTCATTAACACGAGAATAGACAAATTAAGGCAGCCTAACTTAAATTAACATGAAGTTAGGCATAACTTGCATAACTGAATACAGAATGACTTTGTTACTTGCTTGTCTTTGCTTTGAAATGAATCGTGAAACAACAGTCCCATTGATATAAACACTAATGACTGAGTAATACTTGGTTACATGCCGTGTCGTGCACCTAAAATAGCCGATCTACATGCTTCACAAATCACGATGTGTTGTATGCTTGTAAATCAGCTATTTGTGACATGAATCGCCTGTTGGCATCCAAGTATAAATCAGGCTCAACTCTCTGACACTGCACTACTCTTTCACCCAACAGCTAATCCGAAAGGATGGCGATTACCACTCCTCAAGGCTGATGGATCAAAAGGACATGCAGGCCAACCAGAATATGCAACCTAAGAAAAAGCACAAGAAATCAGGGATCCCTAATATGAACAAGGTCAAAGAGAAGGTCGAGGTAAGGAGCGTTTGTAATGCCATGAAAAGGAAAATGCACAATGCATAAAGCATAATTTGTATTTTGTCACACAATAGGTTACTGAAAATAACAATACAACTTAGTTCTAACACTAAATTCTTTTTAGCCGATGATTCCACACCCACACCCACACCCACACCCTCACCCTCAGATGGACATGGATGATGACAACTCACTGAAAGTGCAGAAGAATTTCATCTGCGATCACTGCTACGTTGCCTTCCGAAGCAGCTATCACCTCAAGCGACATATACTCACCCATACAGGTATATATATATTATTATAATGTACCACTCTATTTATCACAGCTGCAATCCGTAAGATTTATGGCCTTCCTAGGATTCGAAATTGAGCTTCAGGCAATACCACTTGTCAACCAGTAGTGTTCCTGAACTTGAATACAGGGTAGACATTTCTCAGTAGAAGAGCAGTGTTTAGTTTATTAGAAAAGCATTAACCTACAGTTACCTAACAAGGATAACACTGAAAGAGCCCTTTCCCAGTAAACCTTTACATTTGAAGAGACACACAGCAGTACTGTAATCTAAATACGATACCACCTCCAAACACTGCAGATGTGTTATTTATATAATACTCTACGGAACAGATTGGTTAAAATAGCATTTTATTCACAACAAATAAGTTACAGATTCTGCTTTATTATTAGTGAGTTGCAGATTTATTATTAGGGAGTTATTTCTATGACCATGCCTCTCTGAACATCAGATATCGCAAGTATTTACAAAATCCAGCTGATTTTTTCTTTTTAAAGGTGTATTCAGTGATAATAAAAAAGTGGCCGGGGGTCATCTTGTCTCTTACTGGCCTTACAGCGTGGAAATTTTTAGTTTTTTATAGATTCTTTTACACCATTATAATGTTCTCGTTTTGATCATTAGACCCAATCACTGAATATCGGTAGGCCTACGTCTCCAGGATATGTATGATACTGATTTACTACGAGACTGTGGCATTTTATGAGTTCAGTGGTTTACAATCTAGGCATTTAGCAGACGTTCTTAATTCAGAGCGACTGTGGTTCTCAAAACTTTTATTTTGACTATCATAACTAAACATCATAACATAACTACAGCCTGATTGGTCGAGAACTGGCTGGCCACCACTGAAAACGGAATCTAGCTATGCTTGCAACACGGGCCATGGTGGAAGTCCTTAGATGGTCAGCACACATTCTAGTGAAGAGAATGATTGGAAAATGTACCAATTATATTTTTATTTGAATGAAATACAATCATTGAATATACCTTTAACGATCAATAATTCTATTGTGATTGTCCCCAGGGGAGAAACCATTCGCTTGTGACGCGTGTGACATGCGGTTTATTCAGCGCTACCACCTGGACAGACACAAGAATGTTCATAGCCAGGGTCAGTCTTGCCAGGGTGACCTAGGATTCCACTTGATTCCACCAGATTAGCTCTATAAATATGATATCTCATCCAGCCACTGCAGATGTGTCATTTATATCAGGGGTTCCCAAACTTTTTTGTCTCCCGGCACCCCATGAATATTTTTTTAATCCGAGGCACCCCTACATAATAATTTTCACTCCCAGCACCTTATATTTATAGCATATCGTCGTCGTCAGGTGGAAACCTTGTATGTCATTCGTTTTGTATAAGTATTTATCATCTATAAAATGTACTAAACTAGTGAAAACAGCAGATCTACAAGCACACAACGCCTCGCGTGTGCTTGTAGATTGGCTGTTTTCACTAGTTTTGTGCGACGGTCTTGTATGATGAAGCAGGGCAAAAGACGTACACATTTGAAACTTGGAGATACGAGGTTTCTGCCCGTCAGTGACTATTTTAGTGATTATGTTGCGAGGAAAACGTTGAGATAATAGCCATTTTGGTTAGAAATTACTGAAAATAACTTTGTACTTCAAGTTTAAAATGATACTAAAATAATATTTTGTCCAAATAAATTCCAAATATTATCAAATGATCTCGCGGCACCCCTGGACTGCTGTCACGGCACCCCAGAGTGCCCCGTCACCCACTTTGAAAACCCCTGCTCTACGAAACAGATTGGTTAAAATGGCATTTTATTCACACAAATAAGTTACGGATTGCAGCTTTATTATTTAGGGAGTTATTTCTATGACCGTGACTTTCTGAACATCAGGTATCGCAAGTGTTTAAAAAAATCCAGATGACTTTTCTTTTTAACGATCAATAATTCTATTGTGATTGTCCCCAGGGGAGAAACCATTTGCTTGTGACGCCTGTGACATGCGGTTTATTCAGCGCTACCACCTGGACAGACACAAGAGAGTTCATAGCGGAGAGAAACCCTACCAGTGTGATCGCTGTCATCAAGTGAGTCACCTGTTCTGCCTGTCTTACTAAAACCTCATACTTTTAAAACCATTAAAAGTGGGAAAGCATCTGTCATTTTAGATTATTTTAGCGTTGGCTATTCAAAAATAGCAGACTTACAAGCTTGTACATAGCTCTGCTGATTTTGAAGATTTTTGAAAAGGCATTTGTACAATCAGACTTATGGGTCAATGGGTTACAGCAGGGGTTTGCAACGTTTTCAGACCAAGGACCCCTTTTTTGAGAGAGAGATGAAGCAGGGACCCCCACAACCTTTTCATAGATTCCATATAGTTTCATTGTTTGACAGCACAATCACAGGGGTTAAAGTTCTCAGTCCTGGCATTACCTCTATAAAATGATGGATTGGCACACACAGATTCAGTGAAGGCAGTTCAGAACTTCAGGAATAAACCCCACATATTGGTGTGCACTGTGTGCGGCGTGTTTCAGAAATCACATATTGGGACATGGTCTGAAAAAAAATGTCAGTCTTAGGATTTTTTTGTTGGCTTTAACCCCTGCAATCATCAGTGTATTTTGGATTCAAGTAAATTGGTGTTTTCAGATATTTAACCACTTGAACCGTCAATACTTAATAAACCTGACCTTTCACTATGTACTATGTAATAGCCAAAGTTCTCAGAATATGGACGCTACTTAATAAACCTGACCTTTCACTATGTACTTAGTCTGCTCT
The DNA here is from genome assembly GCF_963921795.1 of Nannobrachium achirus. Taxonomy (NCBI): domain Eukaryota; kingdom Metazoa; phylum Chordata; class Actinopteri; order Myctophiformes; family Myctophidae; genus Nannobrachium; species Nannobrachium achirus. Next base: position 33,240,247 of record NC_137818.1, on the reverse strand, counting down.
TTTTCCCCTCTACACCAAAGCTCTTTGACGAAAATAGCCAAAGTTCTCAGAATGTGGACGCTAGGGTTCAAGTGGTTAATATAAAAAAGTTGCTATCACACGAAGACCCCTGGGTTACAGAATTTCGTACATTTTTATGGCTACCAAAACAAACCGCAAATTTCCTTCCATTTCCAGAACTTCTCGCGGACTGACAGGCTGCTGAGGCACCGTCGGCTGTGTACGGTCGGCATGGCCAAGGAGGAGAATCAGAACCAGCAGTCGTGCTGTGACAGTCGAGCGTCGGGGTACTCCCAGGACCCCCCCGCCCACACAGCCTCCTGGAGCCCCCTACAGCCTGCCAACAACCGCCTGACTGTCTGACCCGCCGCCCGCTGCTGGCCCTCTGCAGAGAAACCCCACAGACAGTCCTGAGCGCAATAACGCCACATACTGGAGTTCCAACGGTACTGCAGCAGTCAGTGGAGCCTGGCCCAGAGACAAACCAAACATTAGTTTTGCTGTTCCTCTTTTTTCTTTTTATATTTGTTTTTCTCGTTACATTCATTGTACAGGCAAGAAGTGGAGGGACCAATACAAGGTGGGTGGGATCTTGTGACAACGGATTGTGTTACTATGGCAATAATTGCAACGCACACATCTAGCTTTTTCCGGACAAGTTGCAGGGAATTAATTTTTACTACAAGCTGTGGACATATCATACAGCCCAGTGTGTTTTCGGTCCACTATGCGTCCTGTTTAATTTCTTTTACCGTTCAAGCATTCTGAGGCAGATCACCACACGGCAGTACCCACGAGGCAAACTGCACACCCCCAGCATCTCATGGAAAAGAACTTCATCTGAAGGATATTGTTGAATGCACAGACCCATCATGGCCTTCCAGTGTTCAAGTCCTGCTCATTATGGTTTCCTCAGCCCACTAATAGTGTGTACCAAGCTAGTGCTGTTTAGTTAGTGATTGAATGGCTGGGACAGATACGGTTTTGGGTCTATACTGCCTCGAGGGCAGCAGTCAACACTTATATAGTAAGTCTTTTGTGCTTAATATATCTAAGATTATTTTTTTTTAAATATGCTTTTACTAGATAACACTGGTGTAAACATGTTTAGTGGGGACTATTACAGAATGAACTTTCCAGTCCGAAAGGAATTGCATTTTGCTAATATTGAGGCAAATACCCAATCTTTTTTTCTTTTTTGTAATCTTAAATCTATTATTCTGCCTCACTTTAAATCAGTAAATGATGTCAGTGATGTTAGAATAGATGAATACCCCGAGAAATATTGGCTTGTTTTAATGTTGTAAAAAAAAAATACATTTAGATTAGAGATCCATTTAGTCATGGCAGTTTTTTGAAGAGATTTTACTGGCAGGTTGCTTCTGTAATAACCCCTTGATTATACAACATTTGTTCTTGTTTCTCTTATTTGTTTCTGTCTCAGTATTAGTAGGTTCCCCTATTTAGTATCACGTCCACCTGTCAAATGTGTTTCCAGTGTGGGAAAGATAAATGAGCTATCAGCCATGTTTCCACACACAGACCTGGGTCAAAATGTCAATAAGGCATATGAAATTCTTTTTTACCTGTGACTGGAATAATTTGCTTATAGACTCCAGCCCAAACATGCAGATTATTTTGGGCCATTTTCACGCACACGTATCAAGTGCATAAACCACTTGTACCCTAGTGTCCCTATTATGGGGGCGGACAGCGCGTTGTGAGCTTGTAGATCGACTATTTTTGGTGATGAGATTTGGTGTAGAGAGAGATACTAGTGGAACTAGCCCTGGGGGACCCCGGTCCACTAACTACTGTATATACTGTAGGGTTTAAAGGGGGTCCCTTTTAAACCCCTTCTGGTTCTGGGGTCATTCCAAGTGGTTACAACTCATTTTAATCAGAGACAAGCTCATGTAATTTGAATGATTTTTAATGGACCATCTGAAGAGGATAAGAGCAGACACTCAACCATATTTCAATTCAGACCCATTTTAACTGGTACACTGAGTATTTTTATTTCTACATTTCTGATTGAACATCTAGCCACTTCAGGGAAGATAAATGTACTCGTGGACATGGGTTCTGGTTCTTTCTCCCGCCTATGGGATGAACCAGAGGTGAGCTTTTCCACCGAGAACCGGAGTTGGTTCCGAACGGGAACCACAAAATCCTTGGTTCCTCTGGTTCAATCATGGTTCAATCTGGTGGAAACGCAAGCCAGTTCGCAAGAACGAACCAAGGTTCCAAGAAAGTTGGACCGGCACTGGTTGCCGGTGGAAAAGGCCCCATAGTGTCTTCTCACTCTATATTTAGGCCCTGACAGTGCCATTGATAAATAGACTTGTAAACACTGGATTTAAGAAGCTAGTTCAAGCGTAGAGGAGATGTCGGTTTTAACAGTTGTTACATGCTTAGAGTTTTATTGTAGACCAGTACATAATTTCTATCAGACTGTTTGGAGGTTGGAGCCCATTCTACTGCTTACGAAGTTAATATATACATTTGAAACTGTATTGGGGATAGCTGCCACTAGTAAAACTCTAGTGTAGCAGCCACAATTAGTCAATTTATTCTTTCGTTTTTCTTTATTTTGCATGCATTTGTGATCATAATTGGGGGATGTTGTATCCATTTCATTTTTTAAGAAAGTAATGTTTTTCATAAAAAGAAATCAGTTCCAGTTTTTGTAAAAGCGACTTTATTGTCAGTGTCATTTCACAGGTTATCGGAAGTCCATTTTGACCCAGTAAGTCACGATGTAGTGATTTAAGAGTTAGGGCCTCGAGCTTGAATAAAGATGTGTCTCTTTTTAAACAAGTGCATGATGCATTTCCTTTTTCAAGCTTGTTACAGGAACTCATATTTTCAAAATATACATGTTTTTATTTCTTTGTAACGCTTATTTCTAAGATCTCCTTTTGGATCTTGAGTCTGTTGCTTTTGGATTGCAGCTATTATTACAGCTTTAATTTCCCATAAAATTGGTAACGAGCATTTCTCAATACTGAGAGCAATGTTTCTAAACGTAACAGTTCTCTGCTGCTTTGCCCAACAGTTAATTTCACACTCAAAACTAACAACTGTGTACAGGACTCAAAAATAAATTTAAAACTCCCAACAAGAACACTAGCACTACTCTGCAATTAAACACAAACCTAAAAAATAAAACACTTCTGAAAATAAGCAATTTATTTGGGTGAACTACTCCTTTAACAATGCCAATGTGTGCTAACAGCAGGGATCTCCGTTACTGTATGGACACTGTCAGTCACAACAGAAACTGTTGCCTAACAAATGTTTGGGCACTCAGTCCACCCACCTGCCACAGACAAACAAATTGAACTTTATATAGTAGATACAGTATATGACTTGGAAAGCTGTAGTTACTGAATCCAAGTCAAAGCAATGGAAAGTGTTATTCCATTTGATCCTCATTCATTAAGCTAAATGTGAGGAGCTTTTTTTAAAAATGCACTCTGTGTTGATTAACACGTGTAGTCAATTGTATAAAAGTAAATTCTAAGGGGTTGCAGAGATGGACAGTACATTTTTTAGAAATTGTAATGCACTGGTTGGGTCAGCAGATGGCAGTCATGACCATGTGTGTTGCATAGTGTTGTTTCAGAGTTTAAAATGTGTTTTTCTTGTTGCTGATTTTGCAGAATACAGTTATCACAGAATACAGTTTTTTGTTTATTAATTCACATACAAGATAACATGAGCTTACTTATGTGTTAATTTCCTCATCAGCTTCACACAAAATAATCACACAAAAAGCAGTGCTTGCATCACAGGAGGGAAGTGAAAACCTGGTGAAAACAACTTTACCGATTATACTTAACGTGAGAGGTCTGTCTTATTTCAAACCCCAGAAGCCTGAGGGGTGTTAGTACTTCATAGCGGAGACAGAATACACCATATGAGATAAACAAGACATATTTTTCATGAATCATTTATTGATTTTAGACTTTACTTGGGATGAGTGGAAAATGTGGACTTTAGCCCTATATGACCTGGCTCACATTATATTGAACCTGCAATAAGGATAAGATCTTGATTCTAAGGCTGAAAATGATTTCTCTTTTTCTTTCTTAAAAAAAGGACACTTTTACTTCTATTCCAATATAGGCACAATGTAGTGCCCATTTGATGAATCCAAAAGGCGGCTGCACGATTGGTCTTCAACCAGACAAGATTCTCACGTCTCCAGCCTTCTCCGTTCCCTCCACTGGCTCCCAGTTGCTGCCCCCACAGTGTACAAAACAGAAAACACTGATGCTAGCCTTCAAAGTCTGATCGAACCCTACAACTCCTCCCGCTCAGATCTCAGATCAGCTAACACAGGGATGATGATTGAACCCTGGCTAAAAACCCCAGGACAACGATCCACATTGTCATTACCCTCCTGGCCCCCAAACTGTGGAATAAACTCCCCGGCCGTAACACTTAGAACAGTAGACTCCCTAGCTTCCACCGTGGTCTGAAGACTCACCTCTTGTTCAGACTTCACCTTAGCCCATAGCACTTACCGTAGCACTTGCCTACCCTCAATGACCATACCTATACATGTAATTGTCTCCACCAGCCGAAGGCTGAGGGAGAGTATGTTTTCCCCTCCGTCCGTGTGTCCGTCCGTCCGTCCGTCCGTGCGTGCGTGCGTGCGTCCGTGCGTCCTCGCAGTTTGTGAGCGCCAAATCTCAGTCGCCGTTGGCCCGGTCGCTGCCAAAGTGAGCACACACATTCCCTGGATGCCAATCTAGAACCTCTGCCCTAAATTTTTCAAATGGTCCTTTTCTAGCGCCAACTAGTGGCCGATGTTTGCTAAACACATTTCTGTGCACTACTCTTACAGATTTTGTCCAAAAATCCTACAAATCGGTAGGCAATATCTCGACAGTCATGTGATCGACACGGATCTGTCCGATTTTGCATATTCCATCCTGATTGGCTAAGATTGGCTTCCAAAGTTTGTGGGATTGAGCCGTTTTGAACAAAATGCCTCAAATCACAAACGCAAAGTGCAATTATCATGAAATCGCGCACACACGTTCCCACTAGGCCGAGGAAGAAATGCCACTTAATTTTTTTTAATAAGCCTCATGGTGGCGCTATAACAGCCCGATTTGTGGTTTTACCTATAACTCCACCGATCAGTTTCAAACTTTGTAAGCGCACTCCCTAGGGCCTAGAGGCTAAGGATAAACCTTTGCCCTGCATTTTCCACATCAGCCTTTTATAGCGCCACCTTTGGGCCAACTTATGTAAAACACATTTTTGGAGATTACTCCTTGAGATTTTATCCAAAAATCATGCAAATCGGTACACAGTATCTCTATAGTCATGTGATCAAGTCCGATCCGTCTGATATTTCACATTCCATCCTGATTGGCTAATATTAGCTTCCAAAATTTGCAGGATTGCTCCGTTTTTGAACAAAATGCCTCAAATCATCAACGCAGCTTGCGATTACCGTGACATTTGCCACACATATTCCCACTAGGTCAAGGAACAAATGCTACCTTTTTAACATTGTCCTGTTATAGCGCCACCAGCAGGTAGACTTTAGCAAAACACATTTTTGGAACACAATGCTTGAAATCATGCATGCAGCGTCCGATTGCCATGAAAGATCTAAGGTGAAGAACATATGCCACCCTTTTTACATTGGCCTATTATACAGTAGCACCACCAGGACGCACGGCCTGGTGGAGACCTGTGCTCGGAAGAGCACTGCTTCTAGTTATCTTTTTTTTTTTCTTTTTTTTTTTACTGAATAGGTGCTTGGTCTACCTACTGTACAGATCCTTCTAGAAAAATTAGAATATTTTGTGAAAAAGCATTGCAGATGCCCTAGCACCTCAAATCATAACCGACTTCGGAAACTTCCCACTGGACTTCAAGCAACTCTGACTTCAGAAGGTTGACATTTCTCTAATATAAATCCTTGTTTTGAGTGGTCTCGTGTAATATTGTAATATTTTGAAATATGGACTTTTGATATTCATGAGCTGTATGCCATAAAAATTCAAAACGTTAACAAAAAAAGGTTTGGAATAATTCACTGAATAGCCAATGTATCTAGAATATATGAAAGTTTCAAGAAATGTATGAAAGTTTCAAGAAATTTTACTTTTACACAATATTCACATTTTTCGAGAAGGATCTGCATGTCTTTCTTATTTTACTATTTCTATGCATTTGATGTATTTATACCTTGCTATTCTAAGCGCTCTGGATTAAGAGCGTCCGCTAAATGCCTAACTTGTAAATTGTACATTTTGTATATATGTTCATTTTGGTGTGAAATTACAGAATGATATCAAACACCCAATGCTACTACAAATGCCTGGCCAGGTCCAGTCTTGTTCAGGTTAATATGGTAGAAAGCTGTATTTGTATCGCTCCAATCACAGATACCCTTAACATCCTTGAGGGAAGGAAGAACGCACAACGCACATCCCTAAGTACACTGCACCCTCATTCCACCTGTAATTGATTTGGCATTAGTGTGTACAGTACTCCCTACTGTACACAGATCAAACCTAGCGCCTTCCCCATTTCTATTGACCAGTCCTTTAATTAAAGCTTCAGGATGGGCAGGATGAGATCAGCCTGAAGGCTGCTGGGAGTGTGCGCTTTGCCCCAGGGGAGACATCCCCTCCCTCTCCAACCTGATTTACAGCACCCACAGGCCCCCAGCACTTAACACTGGGCCGCCTTAAGTGAGGGAGATGGGGAGGAGAGCAGAGAGGGGGAGATGCCACTCCATCATCATACAGCGAGTGCTGAAATCATCTAGGTCTGAAATCACCTCGGCAAGACAGACTGGTTACAGAGTGGACCCAGAAGGAGAGCGTAGGAGTTCTGCCTGAACCACTGTCTGTGTCTGGCAGACTTTGTCAGGGTTAGCACGGCTCGCTCTCTCTCTCTCTCTCTCTGCAGACCGACAGAACTTAACTCTCTTCATAGACACATCTTCCGTCAGAGGCATACCGAGAAAACGAAAATAAGTGACTGACACTGAGATTTCCCGGGACAATCGCTTAATCTCAGCTGACTACACACAGCCCAGCCCAGTAATCTTATGAGTGGTTCAGAGGTTTACAAAAACAACCTCCTAGCAGCAGAGCCCCTCTGTCACTGGCCCGTGTTTGGATGCCCTCTGATCAAATGCCTCCCATACTCACATTGAATGATTGAAGGCCTCCCAACAATGGCTCCTTCTATCTTGCTCTCCCCGAGGTGTGGGAGCGCCTTTTCATCTCAGGCTTTGATTAATAAAGGAGTCATCGGCTGGGTGAAAGCAGCGATCTGCTCCCCGAACATCCATCATGGGTGTGACAGCCCACCTCACTGTGTTAATTAGCGGTGATATTTAAGCCGTCCGAAGCGTTCCATGGCCATCAGTGTGACAATGCTGCTCATCATTAAAATTTCAATTCCGCTGTCTTGGCTACTCCCATCTCTGTGGACAACCCCCCTGGTGTACACATATTCCTACACGGATGCATGCATGCATGCAGGTATTCCTTTAGAGTGTTTATAAAGTCACAAGGACAATATGAGCACAACAGTTGCCTTTCTCCAAAGGGAAAATAGGAAACTTGGTATCCAGATGAAAGTCAAATCTTCTTCCTCCTGCTTGCGAAAGGAATGATTTTTGCATAACAAGCAACCGAAGCAAGTATTTGTCATAAATCTGAAGTTCTCATCAAACCGGACCCCAAGCAGAAGTGTAAGAGCATTACTTATTAATGATGGCAAAACGCAAAATACTTTAATATGTTCTAATATTGGAGGCCATTACTCTGAAATGAATTATATATTATAAGTTATAATAACTGAAGCCTGCTCTGCATAAGGCTTCAGGCACAATACCACACCTCCACTATGAGAACTTCAGGACCAAGCAATCAGATGGAACCTGGGATATCAGTGAGCTTAGACTGCTCTCCTGGGACAGAACAGCATATAAGGGCCCTTTATCAAAAGGCAGCCATTTTACACACAACCCAGAGAGGACGGATAAAATGGCCCCCCAAATGAGATAATCTGGTATATCTTTATGTTGACTTAACTCCTTTGCTATTTGTTTTCCAATGATCAAAACATATGAATGCGTAGCTAGGTGTTCTGTCTCTTCTGCTGTACCAAGGGGCCGTCTGCCAACTAGTCTAGTCTTATAATGTCACTGATGATGAGGAATGTTCTCTGGTGTCAGGCTTCAATATGTCCCATATTTAGAGGTCTGCCAGTATTTTTCTAATTAGCACAACTCAAGAAGATTAATTAGCCGCTGCATATCATTCCCAATACTCAAAGGCAAAGCATCATGTTATTTCCTTGACTGAAGTAAAGGGTATGACAGCTACAATCTGACTGGTAACAAGGGAAAACAACATTTTACTTTGGCCTACTTACATAGTTATTAATTATTCCAGTAACATTTAAGTGTCAACAACACACTCCAGTTAAAACAGAATGCAAATGCAATTTTGCAACTTTAGTGTAAAAATTAAAAAGGTGCCGTATTATTGATGTTTTGTTACAAAAACCTGGTGACGCGCAGCTCGTCAAAGGAGAGTGAGAGAGTAAAGACTGGCGAGAGACTCAAGGGTCGAGTGCAAAAATGAAAGCAATGCCAAGAGCAGAGCATGACTGAAATTCTTAACACTGTAACAAGCCAAGCCCTGTCAGAGCACAGAGTTATTGGAAGGCCACCTTCTGAGTATTTGGACCCATTGTGTAAATTATTAACTTCTAAATTGAAATTAGTTTAAATTGAATTTTACACCAGTGAAAACAAAATGTACGTACTGAGATTGAGAAAAGACTTAAAGGACAACTCTGCCCTAAATAACATCTAGGCTCATTGTCCTACTTGTATTGATCCAAAAGTACTGTCCATGGGGTCTATTAGGCAGAAATGCCCCTGTTGTACAGTTTCCCAGCAGAACCCAGCAGCCCTCATAGCGAGTGGGAGCCTATAAGCCTATCGCTTTTACACTATTTGTTTGCGATCAAAAGTGGTTTCTTTTTTCATGAATGTGTTACTAGTTGTCATTACAAACACATTCATGCCTTGGTTGGCCCACACAAGCCAACACAATCTCATAAATCATGTTTTGAGGTGAGCATTCGGCACAACTTCCAATCAAAGTGACCGAAATGGCCAATCACAGCGCGTCTTTTCTGGGATTTGGCAAAACACATAACAGCATAGAGTCATGACGTCACTCGCTCATCCCCCGGTTCACAGAAGTAACTTCTCTATGGAGAATAACATTAAGTCATCTTAAAATCGTCTCATATAAGCATTGTGGTCCAAAAATAAACAAACAGTCTCCGCGATATTGTTGTGGAGGTGGCTCTGTTTGGTTAGTGATAGTCAGTCACTAATATTTGATACAGTCTGTTTCTGGCTAAAATGTAACTAATTCGGCGACAGTAACATTAGCGTTTTCTCACCATCAGTTGATTCTTTATATCCATATGAGTCAAACGATTCAGCGATACGAGTCAGCGATATGAAAGAAATCTATGGGAATTCAGAATGGGGGGGAACCAGGTAGGATGTGTAAATTACATCAAACTTCGGTGCTCTATCTATAACATCTATTTAGCAGAGTGTGGCGGCTTGTGTGGGACAATCAAGGCATGCATGTGTTTGTAATGACAACTAGTAACACATTCATGAAAGAAAAAGAAAAAAACACTTTTGACCATAACAAATAGTGTAAAAGTGATAGGCTTACAGGCTCCGTTCTGCTGGGGAAACATTTCTGTCTAATAGACCCCATGGACAGTAATTATGGATCAATATAAGTAGTAAAATGAGTGATGAATGATGTTATTTAGGGTGGAGTTGTCCTTTAAAGTCCAGATGCTAATACTTTCAGCACTGGCGTGTGAGGAGGACTCCTCACCCGGCCATCACATCCTCAACTCAAAGTAAGCAACGCGGAGAAGTATTGTGCATAGATCCAGCTCCGTTGGGGCAGCACCTCATTGTTGAGATTTATTTCGCCCAAGAGTCATCCACATTCCCCTTGACAGGATGGACACCCCGGCGCCCTGTAGACTGTGTAAAAATCACTTTCCAACAGAGGCGCGTTTAGCCCCGACAGATACATTAACATGCCGTGGCCTTATGCCACCCCATTAATCTACCGCTCGTAGGGACGCGCTGGGCCCAAGCTGCCTCTCCTGGGAGCGTCCGGCCGACCAACAACGATGGTCCCTCGGCGAGTGCCACCCCAGATTTCAACTCTGCACGCCTGTTTATCTACATAGCTCACTGAGAAACCTTGCAGGGTTCATAGGGATCTAACAATGTGCTCGGATCATCTCAGAGGTCACTAAGTAAATGGTGGGTCAAGGATATCGTCACAGTCGGGGCAGAAACCTCGCATCTCCCAAGTTTCAAATGTGTACGTTTTTTCGCAAAGTAAAAGCCCTGCTTCATCACACAAGACTGTCGCACAAAACTAGTGAAAATAGCAGATCTACAAGCACGCGATGCGAGGTGTTGTGTGCTTGTAGATCAGCTATTTTCACTATTTTATATCATTTTTAAAACGATAAATACAAAACGAACAGTTTTGGACATACAAGGTTTCCACCCGACAACAACGATATACATGCCATTCATTTGACCAAAACAACGTGTCCTTTGGAATCAATTGTTGGTCTAATCGCCTACTTTATGTCTATGATCATTGATTCTAGGTACGGTGCTAAGCCTTTAGCAATAAGCATTATGTGCTGGCCATGATATCAAATAGTTAGTTATGGTCTAAAACACAAGGTTTAACCACATGAACCTAAGCATCCATATTATGCCTATATGGGCATGTCATAAAAGACAAACATTTTGTGAAAACAAGCAAACATTCATCAAAAAATAGCCAGTCTACAAGCTTTCAATGTGTTGAAAAACACATCTTGTAGATCGTCTATTTATGGTGAAGAGATTTGTTGTAGAAGGGGGAAAACTGAGGGCCAAGCACAGGGCCCTGGGGGACCCCAGTCGATGAAGTATATACGGTTTAAGTGGTTAATTCAACTGTGACCAATAGCAAGAAAGGAAATATTTGGCTAAATATAAAGATAAAACTGCCAAAGGGACAAGTCTGACTACTTTATAGCTCAATGTTAGCATAAACCTGCATGGTGGGTTATTTAGTATAGCATTGATTACAGCCTAATTATAATCTTGTCTTGTTTTGAGACGATACAATGCACCGTCTCAAACAAGATCAACTACTGGATATTAGAGAGACAATACTCTGAATACTCAGCAATGGGACAAATGTTTAAAAGGTATAAACCATAATATGTGGTCTAACAAAAAATACATTCACTATCTGTATCAGGATGTGCATCTAAATCTCCTCTGACACAACCCCAAAGGACACATCATTCTTTCCCGAGTTCAGGGGGGGTCATGTTTTGTTTTGCAAGAAAAAAACTGTTTACTCTCTCCTCTGTGTGGCACTGTGTCAGAGAGAGGGTGTTTGGTTTAACCCCGAGTTTATCAAGTTCATGAGCTGGTCTCTTATGCAATAGCACTTGACAAGGGGAGTCTGGGGCTTTCCCTCGGTCTCTTCCCTTTTCCAGCAATTTTCCACTTGAGCAGACCGACCATAAGTGTAAAATGAAAGAGTGAGGGGAGAGAGAGCTCATATCCAAGGGGAATGGTGCATGAATTCACCAGGGTTGATAGACTGGGCAGGGGCAGGTTTGCTATTTATCTCGAGAGGCTTCCGTGGGTCATGGCCGTTATGTGGGTGCAAGGGCGTCACAATGGGGGGGGAAGTGGGACTGAGTTACTAGGCCCAAGGTGGAGGGACCTGGAATTATTTTATACTTTTTTATTGAAAAATAGCAGATATAAGCTGCACCGAGTGCCACGCTGCAAGCTTGTAGTTCTGCTATTTTTTTAAAGTCGTAAAAATGTGTGGACATCTTGGAATATATGTATTTTTTAAGCCAACATTTGTAACTCAAATATTGCTTCTGGGGGGTCCCTTGAACTAAATATTTTCAGATGGGGGTTCGTGGCCAAATACATATAATTATGGGGGTCCTTTACATGAAAAGGTTTGAGCTCCACTGACATAGAAACATAGGTTTTTCCAAAAAAAAACTGAAAAGGATTTGAAATATTCAATATTCACATTTTCACGATTTGATCAAAAATAGCAAATCTACAAGCTTGCAGCGTGGCACTCGGTGCCGCGCTGTGAGCTTGTATATCTGCTATTTTTGAGCGGTGCTAACCGCTCCTATAGACCGCTTTTTTACCAAAACTATGATGTCACAAATGATGATGACATGAGTTCGCTAGACCAATGAAACACTTCGATTCTGTTGATCTGTCCATGATGTCATAGTCACAGAGGCACCCGATTGGTTAACCCTGATTTAGAACGCGTTTAGGCCGCGTAAAATACGTCATAACGCGTTTAGGCCGCGTAAAATACGTCATAACGCATTTAGGCCGCGTAAAATACGTCATAAAAAAATTATTGAGGGTGCTAACCTTGAATTTCAAAATTGTATTAGATGAATATCACTTATAAGCGATAAAATAACCACACTTTTAGACAGACTGTGGACAATCCTACAGGTTATAAATGATAGGCAGCTAATACAAGTTTAAAATACAAATGAACAGACTTTGAAAAACTAAAATATTCATCTTCTGGCCTCTTCTCGCCTCTCTGGAGGCCTCTCTGGAGGTAAATAAGGTCACTTATCATTACACTACGACACTCTTACAAGTTACAATCCGTAGCTTGGTCAACTAACTGATGAGAAATGACGATAAAGACTTATATAGTCTGAGCAGACCTCTAGACTGACATCATACACAACAAAAACAATATTGCCATGCATGCCTATCAACACTGATTCGCGCAGGAATTAGTTTGCACCGCTCACTTCGCACGGGTGCGATTTTTCAATAGTTAAAGCACAAAATAATGTGTAACAATAAGTTCAAAGTCTAAATGGGTTAAACCCCCCTCCCCCTATGGAGAACATTCGTGGGGGGCCCGCAGTGAATCCTTGTACCCAGGGCCCAGAATTTGGTGCGACACCCCTGGTTATGTGGGTGCATTCTTGCTCTGTATAGGATAGTCTGTCAGGCGGATGAAGAGATGGGATGCAGATAGATTGAAGGTGCAGCACGAGCAGCCAGGCTGCAGTGAGCAGATACAGTAGACAGATATCAAAGTGACTTTGGCAGTCGGCTGCCGTTGATCAGACTCTGCGATGCGGTGATTTACTCTCTGTCACTTAAGGTCTTCAGAGCCATTATGAGTCATTGGAAAGCCCGCTGAGCACAGGAGGCATGAAATGTGAACCGGCGATGGGAGGCAGTTCAGACGCAGAGCATCCGTTAGGACCCAATGGAATTTTCATGAAATTTAGAGAACATTGTGATTGCAGGAGGGCAGTCAAATGTGACAAGATGCATGCGGTGACGCAGTCACTGGTACTTCCATCTCCGAGATCTTTAGGACGACAGCACAGTAAATGAGCATGCATCCGATGTAGCTTTAAAGAGTTGTGAACCACATCATTAATAGAACATTCTGTCAACTAATCCTGACATGTTTTGAACAGCAATGGGCTTTCCTTTCTGTTTCTCTGTTCTTTTAGCTGCACTATCCAGAAGGTCTCTCCTCCTCTCATGACGTCAGGACTGTTATACACCAGCGCCACCTCCCTTCAGGGATAAGGTTTTACGATTGCAACCTGACACCATTTCTGTGTCCTATAAGCGACAGAGCTGTAACTCACTTCAAAGGCAGCAGGCATCAAATCACAGTGCACCCATAAATTACCCTGTCACGGCTTGGCCAATGGGAAGCTGGCGTTAAATCTCGGCTGTCACGTTGGCGGCCAATGGAAAGACGATGGCGGTAAATCTGTCAGGCCTGCGTCTGTTAACGGCGTTGTGGTGGTGTGGTTGGGGAATCCATGGGGAGGGAGGGGAGAAAGTGAGAGAGAGAGAGAGAGAAAGAGAGAAAGAGTAGATGACAGAGAGAGGAGGGAATGAACTGAGGGTTCAGAGGCATGCCACAGAATAAAATGCTGCTTTTCTCTTTCATTCTTTGGCCCCGATAAAAACCACATACACACATACTGTAGTAAAACGGAGGAGGGCAAGTGGAGGAATTTTCGGAGCAAAACAAGACTAAACACAGCCACAAAAGAGGAGAAACACATGTCCCCCTGAGGGATGCAATGGGAGTTGAATAACACCAGGAGAAACACTCATAAAGCTTTACTGCCAGCATGGCTGTGTCTGATGTTGACTGTCTACAGTGAAAATGACTGATGGCCATTCTTTAGCACTCTCTTGCATCATCGCTAGGCCCAAACTTAGTGTTGACTGTTTGATAACAGTAGTAACCCAGTAACCTCTGACTGTCATGAAACAGCACAATCAGTGCCAGTGGCGGGCGCCGGGCTGCAGCCTGCCCTCGGGGCTGACAGCCCGCGAGGGCCCAGGAAGGGGGGGGGGGGGGAGACGGAGGGGTGAGGCTCGAGCCCGGTCCAGCCCAACCACTGGCCAGATGTGCCCCAGTTGGGCTCCTCATGGGGAGAACCGGTCGGTTGGTTGTCTGGCCATTCGAGCACAGCAGGCTCCGAGCCGGGTTCTTGGCTGGAAGAGATTGTTCTGCCGTTAAATCACATAAGACACCACGATGCAGCCTCTCTCTTCCCTCTAAACATCAACGGCTCTACGCTCGGCACAGGATGTTCACATACCATCCGTGAACATCACTATCGCTCTCCTCGAGCACGCTTTCAGCGCTTGCTGGTCCAGGAGAACTGCAGGGGAAACCGCAGAGGAAAAACACATCAGGTAGAATATTTCCTACGTTAACAACGCCCTTGGTGATGCACTTTCATTATCCTATCAAAGTGGAACATTTTCATGAAATAAATCTTACAGGTATCATAAAAATAACTGGATACTGCAACGGCGATGCTATTGCAATGGCAAAGAAAAAAGCTTTCCCTCAACAAAGCCTTACAATTTTCTCACCAAATTGTTACGACACCCAATAAACCAGCCACATTCGCTGTGACATTTTTATCTTTCATCAACAAAAAAAATTAAACATTAGCATCAGAATTTACAGTCATCTTATGTCATTACTATGAATACCATTTTTTTTCTCCCCCCTTCAGAAACATAAATAGCATGTTGAGCTATGACAGAGGGCAGACAAAAGTGCTATGGTGGAGGTGTTGTTTTTGGCAGGCTTCTCCTCCAGCGGCCATGACTCTCTATTCTATGGGAATCCATAAACAGGCCCAGCGAGGCCAACCACAGCCATAAAGCATGTCAGGCAGCAGAGATGCTGTAGAAGCAAGGAGACCAGCCCGGCAGGCCCACACCTCCTTATATAGCCTCCCCTCCTCCACTCTGCCTGCACAGTGTGCGCGCGCGCGCGCGCACACACACACGCACGCACGCACGCACGCACGCACGCACGCACGCACGCACTCTGAACAGCCTTTAATCGAACCATTTCAACCATTCCATTTTCCATGCATTCTACACAGTACGACCATCAATTTGTCTGTGGCAGGCAAAGTGTACAAATGTAACCAAAGGGACCTTCAATTTGGGTTACACTCTCTCAGTTACAAATTGATATACTAACACTGTGCGTAGAATGTTTCCGTTTGGTTTAGATTGAAGATGGATGAGTAGACTTTGGAAACACAAAGAAAGAGGCTCCTCTTTCAGGCCCCAGTGATGCAGCAGAGCTCTAGAAGCCTTCGTTGCATACAGTTCTGTCTTGCTAAAAAAGGCATCACAGTGTCGGTCCAAGATGAGGCTTAAAGGACCACTTTGTTTTTTAACAACAAGGGTTCATATTTAAGATTGTAGTTAGAGAAAAGAATAGTGTTAAAATGATTTAGTTTACTGATTTCTATCGTTTTAGTAATTCTTATGATTTTGATTTCAGTGGTTGGGGGCATGTGTACAAGTGGCTAAATCTGTCTTTTTAGACACAATAAGCCTAAGAAATCTAAAATTTGAACCCTTGTTGTAAAAAAAACAAAGTTGTCCTTTAATTCGAGTTCGTAAACCAGCCTCAACACCATGTGTTACTATTCTGGGGGCGAACATTTGGCAAAAATAGCCTATCTATTTTCAGCAGAGCTTTGGTGTGTGTGTGTGTGTGTGTGTGTGTGTGTGTGTGTGTGTGTGTGTGTGTGTGTGTGTGTGTGTGTGTGTGTGTGTGTGTGTGTGTGTGTGTTTGGGAAGCAGTGAATCAAGTATAGAGGGAGCCCTGCATGGGGGACACCGGTCTATTAGGGTTTAAGTACTTAAAGCATAGCTCTTTGTAATGGTTGCTTCACATAATAAGTGATCCAACTATACTATCATATATTAATACTGTATATGTACCATAGCCTTTCATCTTACTCCGAACTGTGCTCACAGCACTTTATCCAATCGGTGTGTTGCATTGGACCCAAAACAATGTCATTATTATTGCTTTGTGGTTTCTCGTTGCGAGGGCAGGCCATTGGATGGGTGCTCAGGCACATTGACAATGACATAAAGACTCTGTAAGCTTGCAGATGATGATAATTTATTGACTTTTACTCACACACTCCACACAGAGTGAGAGAGCGAGACGCAGAGACAGAGAGAGAGACAAGGAGAGAGAGAGAGGCAAGGAGAGAGAGACAAAGGAAAGCAGTGAGACAGAGAGATAGAGAGAGTGAGAGACAGAAAGACAAAGGGAGAGAGGCAGAGGCAAGGAGAGAGAGGCAAGCAGAGAAAGAGAGAAAAGGACAGAGACAGAGGCATGGGGAGAGAGAGGCAGATTGAGGCATAGAGAGAGAGAGGGAGAGAGAGAGAGAGAGGGAGGGGTGGGGTGGAAGAGAGGAGACTTTCGCTGTATGCATCGATCAATTACAGGGCTTTAGCCCACACGTCTCTGACAACTTTACTGCATGTTATGTACAGCGTGTCAAGCCACCGCGTTCCAGACTATTATACTCATTCCTGTATAATTAATATAAATTACCTTTCTGGTTTTTTACGATGGTGCAACTGTAATTAGCGGATGAAAGCGAGTAGTCGAGTGGCCCAAGGTGCCGCCGGGCTATCTGGATGAAAAAGTGAGGGTCTGGACAGGCACCTTGGGTGGGATCCATTTTAACCCCCTCTTCTCCGCCACGCCCCCAGTGGCATCTCATCTAATCACATTTGCTGCCGTCTACTACTCCTGCTAACCTCGTCCTATTTAACCTTCACATGCCTTACTGGTGTCCCCCCAAAAAACACACACAGAGACAGAAAGCCTTTCTCATTATACACCCGCAAACTGAGGCGATAACAGTAAACTGGTGCGATAATGGAGTCCATTTATAATGATTACCTTCCTCTACTCCCTTGCTCTTTCTGTGGTAAAACGGTTAGCAAGTACTGCCAACATAGCCTCCATTCATGGTATCTCTACAGCTATAAAGAGCCACTGATTCACGGGCTGAATCAAACTGGAGAAATGCCAACACAATGGGTCCATAGGTCAGAGCCAATAACAGTTTCATTGACTTCACTCTTTCCTCTCTCTCTCTTTCATACACACACACACACACACACACACACACACACACACACACACACACACACACACACACACACACACACACACACACACACACACACACACACACACACACACACACACACACACACACACACACCCCTGCTGTCTCACACTACAGTAAACTGTGATTGATGCTTAACATAATACGTACTTGTAGGTCTGTGAGTCCTAACTCTGCAAAATGACTTCATTTGGGAATTGACTAATGTTTATTCATGAGTTGCGGATGATTGATATTAGTCAATCGACAACTTTTTGCAAAGCTAGAAACCAGTGGCCCACACACAAAGTCTTATCCCACAAGTCATCCTTGATCACCCTGTGCTGGGATCAAACCCGGATCTCCAGTTCGCCCAGTCCGGCATGCAACAGGCAACACTAAGAGAGCAAGCTCCCTCCGAGCAGCGAGTTACTGCTGGCCCACTTCTGTGAGGTCGCTACAGTATTGCTACTGTTGATTATTGAAAATGCATTTCCCAGATATTCACCACTGACGTTCAGCTTTCATATCTGAATCTCAATGCTGTTAGACATACAGTACACCCAATTCTTAAACTGAGCTGTCCCATAGCCTCTGCAACCTGCCTTCTCGGGGGAAACATTGAAAATAGCACAAATAGCAGATCTGCCAGCTAGTAAATTAGTTATTTTCGACAAATAGTGTAGATGGAAAAGGGAGGGGGCAAACTATAGGCCAGGGTTCCCCAATAGGCGGCCCGCGGGGGGCTACTGTCTGGCCCCCACCAACCCCAGTAATAATGGTGGTATAAGAGCAGCAACAACACTAGTATATCGTCATTGTCGGGTGGAAAACCCGTATCTCCAAATTTGTACGTTCTTTCGGAAATCATACAAGGCCATCGCACAAAAGTAGTGAAAACAGCAGATCTACGGTGCGAGGCGTTGTGTGCTTGTAGATCGGCTGTTTGCACTAGTTAAAATACATTTTAAAATGATAAATGCAAAACAACGGTTTTGGACATACAAGATTTTCACTCCACAACGACGATATCCGAACTGTCACTGGAGTAGCGAGAACGCCACCGTCGTCCCCTGCAATGTTGTGGCCCTCGGCTTGGTACCCTAGACATGATTCGGCCCTTGGGGAAAACTAATTGGGGAACCCTGCTATAGGCCCTGCGGTACTCCAGTCAACATAAGGGTTTATGTGGTTATAACGGAGAGAAGCTGAGAGTAAACCCAGACCCAGAGTAATAAATACATTACTTTTAATGCAGCTCAGGTTGAAATGTAACTTCATTGTTCTGACATCACTAGTAGGAATGTGTGTGATCCACTGCACTCTGCCCCAGGACATAAACGTCTCAGACTGCACAGCACTCTTTATCTGCTCTCCCTTTGATATGTGAGCCAAATGTTGTTACACACAGCTATAACAGAGAGACAAATGGAATAAAATGGACAAAGAGAAAACACTCACTGTGCCACAACCTAACAGTGGTGGGAAGTAACATTTACTCAAGTACCAGTACTGTACTTTTACTTTGAGTATTTCTATTTTTCAGTACTTTACACTTCTACTCCACTGTACTGTACAATTCGTACGTAGGCAGATATTTTACTTTTTAGTCTACTTTGCAGATTGAGATCATTACAATCCATATATTAACTAATAAATTATGTATCAGCCCATACAGTACAAGTAATTCAAATCAGCCCCACTGTTACCAGTTGCTAGTAATGAACACATTAATGCATTACTAATTACAATCCAATATTATTGGGAAATCAGCCATTCTGCATGAGTACTTTTACATATATTTTGATGACAATACTTTTTCTTTCAGATTATTAGCAAACTAGAAATGTCAAAAGTCATTACATATCAGGTTGCACTTGTTGTCTTTAGTATAACAAAGAATAAAAAATTACACCAACGTACAGGCTATCACAGCTACTTAGTTCAAACAGCGTCTATATATTATTAGGATATACAAAAGTGACTGTGGACGGTTTCAACAATGTCCTCCGATCCGCTCGAGCAGTGCATGCATGCACACGCCATCGCCATGGCGTCCACCGTCACACACAAAGTCACACAGACTCACACACGCTCATCAGTGTCAGTGTTATACACAGTCACAGAGACAACATCATGATAATGCACTGCGCTTGCTTGACACAGAGTCACGGCAGTATCACCAGGTTGTAAATATCAAAAACGAAGATTGAAAGAAATAATAACAGTTTAGTATCCAACCTCAAATAAACATTATACGTGGCCAAAAGCAACCACAAGGTAGAAAACCTGCTGAGTCCAATATGTAAAGCCTAAGGGCAGGGCCGTATTAATGTAAAACTGGGCCTTTTTTTCTGTTAAATTGTTAGTTTTTCTCGGTTAAAAACGGTCACTAAACAATAATTTATAGCCTAACATAATGCAAGTCGCTCCCCTCCTCTCCATACAATAATTAATAGGCTAATATAATGTAAATCGCTCCCCATATGTAAACACTACAGCACTCTACCCCCCAATACAATTTTACGGTATTTGTACTTTACTTGAGTATATCTGATTCCACTACTCCACTACTGTACATCTCAGAGGCAACATTTTTACTTTTACTCCACAACAATTATTTAAAAACTAGTTAGTCTACTTTGTAGATTCTAATAGTTATTATAAAACATGTAACAACTAGCCTTTATCAATCTCAAAGAAAAGGGAAAAACAGCGCCCTGTCTGTTTTGTTCCTATTGTAGCACTAAATCTGTTGAGAGATTACAGCCCAAATCCCATCCCATCCCATGACGGGCCCTAGGCACAGTGCCTAACGTGCCTGTGCAGAAAAACGGCCCTGCCTGAAGGATAGACAGTGAAACAGATTACATTCTAACAAGGAAACAGTGCACTTCCTCGATTCCATGAAACCCAGAGAGGAGGGAGGGGCGCCAAGAAATTAACATGTTCTTGCTGATGACGTGCTGATGACTAGCCAGAGAATGATGACTAGCCAAAAAAGGATGACTTATATACAGCACTGGGCACACCGAGGGCACTAGACAATACAAACTGATACGTGAATGTGCCTATTGGGCTGTTAAGTATGACATCATTTTGTAGTGAATTCCGTGAATCTTTTTACTATTTTTACTATTTACACATGTTTCTTCTCTTTGTTGTTGAAAGGAAAGTGTTAGAATTATACTTTAGTCGTTATTTTTGTCTCGGATCTGTTGAAATAGCGAGGGACAGAAAATGCTCTGGGGGCAGAGTTCTCCTCTGCCTACGAAATGATGTCACGGCTTAAAAGCCCCATGGTACCCATGGTACGCATTTTCGAATGCACCTTTGGTGACTAGAAATCGGCCTGTATATTGATAGGTCGCTCTTACCAGCAACCTGATAATAATCGGAGTACTTCTTCCTCCACAGCTCGTGCTCTAATAGACATGCCACTGCATGCAGAGGTAACTTGGGGATGTTCCGTCTGTGATTGAGTAGGACAATGAAACAAGTCTCCAGAGGAGTCGGGAGCTCAGACTCGGAAGCCTGGATGCAGAGTTGCCATGTCTGCTTTTAATATGTGACTTTGGGCTTGTTTTATTGTAAAGTTGCTTGTACATATTGGTTGTGGCCTGGGTTGCCACTTGCCACTTTTTGGGCTTGTTTCCTAATGTTGTATAAAAACAATGGTTCTCAATCATTTTCATGTCAAGGAAACCCCCAAATTAATATGTATGTGTCTAGTCTACAACGTATTTGTATGTGACGTGTTGTCAGCTTGTAGATTGGCCATTTTCAAATAGCCTAGGTATTTATAGGTTTAAAGTGCTCATGTGGCCTAAATCAGTGGTTCTCAACCTTTTCAGGCCGCGACCCCCAAAATAATCATATATTGTTTTAACTGCTCGCGTTGTGAGCATGTAGATCTGCTATTTTCACAATTTCTGCCTCTGATGTTTGACAATTTGACCATTTGTCATTTTATAGGTATTTCAAAAGTCCTTAAATTGTCACACATTAGAAATGTGCAGATACCCTCTATACACTTAAAACTTTATGCTGGTTTGTTTACTGTTGAGTGAGAAAACAATGTTGCACATTAACTCTTTCACAGCCTGGTCAGAATGGGCTTGTCTGTGGACTAGCATGGTCAGAATGGGCTTGTCTGTGGACTAGCCGGAAATTTCTAATATTGTATTATGATCTGATATTATGTTTATAAACATCAGCCCACCCCCCCTCCTTCTTGGACGCCATTTTTTCCTTCTTTTTTTCGATCCCACGGTCATAAACTCACCATAACTATCTGGATCTGCATTGGCATATAGTGGGGATTTTGGCCGAGTCGTCTTTCCACCCGTGCGTTTCACGTGCACGATCCGTGCACATCTATGTGGGTGCATGTGATCATCTCCGTGTGTACAATCCATGGAAAAATTTTCATTAGCCTAGCCGCTAGGACAACGGCTATGCTAACGCTAACGTCTATACAGTAAGTCTATGGGAAAAGGCTAATCTGCCCCGGAAGCAATCAAAAGCACTTCCGGTTCATGTATAGAGAAGAATCATGCTATTGGTTAGACCGGTGGTGAGACAGAGAAGGGCTACCGATCGTTTTTTTTCGATCATTATCATTTATTTCACCTATTTAGAAAAAGTGTGTAAAAGTGTGTTCTGGCTGGGAACACCTTAGCTATAATTGTGTAAAAGTGTGATCAGGCTGAGAACACCTTAGCTATAATTGTGTAAAAGTGTGATCAGGCTGAGAAAGAGTTAAGTTAATCATCTGGGGACCCCCAGGGGGGTCCCGACCCACAGGTTGAGAACCACTGTTTTACATCACAAATTGGGAGCACATAGTTTACTGTTGAGTGAGAAAACAATGTTGCACATTAAGTTAATCATCTAGGAACCTCCCCCAAATAATTTGGGGACCCCCCTGGGGGTCCCGACCCACAGGTTGAGAACCACTGGCCTAAATGTTTTACAATGATTGCATTACATTAACCCATTCACACCCATGATTCACACACATTCATACATTGATGGCGGAGGAAACCATGCAAGGCACGACCTGCTCACCGGGAGCAATTGCTCACCAGCGTCATGCTCGAGGACACTTCGACATCAACTCTGGGGGAGCCCGGGATCGAACTGCGGCCGCTCTACCTCCTGAGCCACTGAAGTGCTGCCCCAGTAGTATAGGCTAGTCACTTCTTTTGGGCTTGTTTTCATAGACCTGGTTGCTTATTTCTCTCTCAAAATCTGGCAACACTGCCTGGATGCCACAGTGTGGTTTACATTAGGTATGGTGGAATCTGGCGTTGCGCAACGAAACGCAAACCTCAGCTCGCACCAAATCCCTTCAAGAGGTCAGCATGACAACATGTGGAAGTACCCCAGTTGGAAGAATGCAGGTAGATGTCTTCTCCTGTGATGTGAATCAGGTGCCTAGATGATGTAATGCCCATTCTCACCTCTACAACATTCTCTCTGGAGAGTACCACTCATTTGCATGAAAATGCAGAGAATACAATGTGGGCTTGAGGCGTGCATGACGACACAAAAGTCATGATATCCCAGACTGGTCTCTGAACAGTGTAAATCAGTGGTTCTCAATACATTTTCATGTTAAGGATTTGGCCGCAAACCCCATATAATATGAAAAGATGTTATAATAAAGATTTAAGATTTTTTGATAGCCCATGTACAAGCTTGTAGGCTATTTTCATATAGGCCAATATCAAATATAATTAAAAAGTAAAATGAATTCAATTTAGCTGGGGACCCCCTGGAACACCCTGGGGGGTCCCTGGGTGTTCCAGGGGGTGTAAAGCCACTGGTGTAAATGAATCTATGATGATCCCATTTTCCCCAAATTGAATCTCCAGTGCACAGTAAAGCACAACATCTCTTGTGTTGTGCCATCACTA
Source organism: Nannobrachium achirus (assembly GCF_963921795.1). NCBI lineage: Eukaryota > Metazoa > Chordata > Actinopteri > Myctophiformes > Myctophidae > Nannobrachium > Nannobrachium achirus. The sequence continues at coordinate 33,216,686 of NC_137818.1, read as the reverse complement.
ATTGTACCTCATTGTCTTGTGCTTTTCCGCATCAGCCAGGAGATGGAGCTGTTGCTCCAGCAGAGGGGCCCTGGTTGTCACTGACTGTCATGAAGAACAAAGAGCACAGATCTGGCTTGGTAGCTCTGGAATGAGGAAATAACACTTGCTCTGACAATATGCCTACAAAAGGGCTGCCATGTCATTTGCAGACAATCACATCACATTAAGACTGAATGAAAACTTAATCTATAGTATTAAATATAATATACCTTTGAGTTATGCAGCAATACGAAAAAAAGTCCCCCCCCCCCCCCCCCGCTTCTTCTGTGTTGCTGTTGCTCCCCTTTAAGTGTGGCCGTTCCCCCCTTTAAGTTCCATTCCTTAAAAGATGCTGATCAAAGGCCCTTTCCCACTGGGCCAGATACCCAATAAAAAAATCTCTTTCTCCAGATATTTTTCCATTCAAAGTGGATGGTAGATACAGATAAAAAAAATATCTGCCACAGATATTTCTTTTATCTGTGGCAGATTTTCTTTAATTGTTATATGGCCCAGTGGGAATGGGCCTTATCTGTGGCATTTTCTGGCCATTCATCTCCTTTACACCAAGGTTATCCAAACAAGGTCAACCAAGAATGCTCAGGTGATAGTTTATCGCATAACCAAACAGAAACATCCAATACTTATCTTACAAAGTGGCGACAATATGTTACGCATGCCGAGTTCCCACCACAGAAAGGTTGCTCACAGTAATAGTTCAGTACACTTTGGTACTTTTGATTGCAAAGTTTGGTAAGCCACCTGTCGTATCAGCTTTAGGGGCCATCAATAGTGCTGCCACTATCGATTATTTTCTTAGTAATTATTCTGATAACTTAAAGGAGCTATAGTCAACTTTTTCTTGAAAAACGGATGCTAAAATAAAAATAATGTTTCGAAAATATTTTATAAAACAAGAATTGACACAGTCAATATATAAGCTGGTCAGATGGGGAAAAAAAAGTTTTTTGAAAAAAAAAAAAAAAAAAAAATGTTTTTTGAAAAAAAAAAAAGTTTTGGAAAAAAAAGTTTTTTGGAAAAAAAAAGTTTTGAAAAAACTCGGGCGTGCTCAAACAACAGTAATAACTGCGTATTACCTTACTGTACTTTACTGTACTGTATACTGTACCTCACTGTACTGTACTGTACATATTCTGTGTTCTATATCTATGAAGTCTGTGTTCTAGATCTATGAATTTTGTCACTCCCCCCCCCCCGTGTATGTGTGTGTGTGTGTGTGTGTGTGTGTGTGTGTGTGTGTGTGTGACTTTTACTTATAACTGAGTACATCTACAGTGCAGTATTGATACTTTTAAGATACTTTTAAAAAAACAAGTGTAAAACATTTGAGTACTTTTTCCAACAGCTACTTTCCCCCATAGCCTGGAGGACTCCTGCTAAGTTTGCAGTTGCCTTAGAGCCTATTACTCTATAAATCTATCTGTGATGTCTGATTGTACTAAAACTAGCATGCTTATTAGGCAGTAGTGGGAAAAGTACTCGCATTCTTTACTTAAGTATCATGCAATACTGCAATGTCAGTGGAAGTCTTGTATTCAAAATGTAGGATACTTGAGTACAAGTATAAAAAGTATTTGTATTAAAATGTACCAAAAGCAGAAAGTACGCATTATGCAGAACTTAATGTAACCAAGGTGTTCAAATAAGTGTATTGATTGTAGGCATTTTCCAAAATCTTGTGGTATTTCACTGCTACATATCGTTCTAAATATATGCTTTCTTGTCATTTAGTACAATGAATGTGTTACCGTGTCTCTAGAAATGTGCTCATTATTGGTGAAGATACTAACTGTAATTCTCAAAGACTCGCATTGGTTCATTCAGCACATCGTTTTTGCTCTGTTTCATTTGATATTAAAATGCAACTCGAATTAATCTACTGTGTGGACACTGATCAGATGACAGGAAGAAGCAGCTCATCAATGAATGTACTTTGTGTTGCTTTTGTAAATTGTGTAGGGTACGATATTTTCATGACTTCACACCAAAGCCCATATCATGGTCATAGAGTTAAATCATTGACAACTTGCATACTCGTTCAGTTCATATGTTAATGCAGATGGTATGCAGATGGTGTGACACATCACCTACTACAGCCTACAACGATGCCCAGGGCAACACTGCATATTGTCTATAAATGGCTCACAGTTTAAATAACGTACGGTTTATTTGGACAATCATCTGTAACAGATGAAGTATAATTAAATACGACGTGATTAACGTTTGTTTGACATCCTCATCACAATTACATTGGATGCATCGCGTTGATTAAAGTGAATGGCTGCTATAGTTTTGCTAGTTTTCATCACCTAATCACCTTCCTTTCATAACCTAATCTCTACGTTTAGAATTGAAAGAAAAATAATGTTAATGTTAGTATGAAGCTAATTATAAAGCTTAAATGGATGATGATGTCAACAATGACTTGTGAAAATCAAAGAATGATAACCGATCTACAAGCAATCATACAAACATTTTGTACTTTGATGCCAATACTTTTGTACTTTTACTCAAGTATAGACCTCTCTTTTCTTCTGTTTCATTTATCACAAGCAGGCTGGCCACAGGCACCGGCTCAGTGTGAAGGAATGGTGCTCCCTGCTGGACAAAATATTTCATTACAGCAGTACAGGAATGGCTCCCAATCATGAGCTCGGTGACCATGTGACATGGACAGCCAATCGGCAAATAGGTCCCCTGAATGTCTCAGGACAATGTAATCTGTTTAAAGAGCTGGTCCTGCTGACCAGCTAAAAATAAGCTTCATATATGTGTTTCAATTAAAAAATGACCACAAAAAGCGGAAAAATAAAGATAAAATAATCATTTTGGCCCTTTGTTTACATTTTTCGGACCCTGTAAATGTAAACAAAGGACCAAAATGATTATGTTATCATTATTTTTCCGCTTTTTGTGGTCATTTTTTTATTGAAACACATATATGAAGCTTATTTTTTTATAAAATATTTTCGAAACATTATTTTTATTTTAGCATCCGTTTTTCAAGAAAAAGTTGACTATAGCTCCTTTAAGATATTAAGCAATCAACGAAATCAGTCTGTCGAAAACTTAAGCCCTATACGACAGTGTCATGCAAAAATAGCCAAGCTACAAGCTCACGACTCGCAAGCTTGTAGATGTGCAAAGTTTTATTGATCGATTAGTTCAATTAACCCCTACTTTTGCTTTCAATGATTGGTCGGCTAGCTGTCGTTCAGGGTCATCAGATTGAGATCACCTTCTCTGCCCTCTTTTCACCCCCATCTCCTCCCAGGGCAAATAAAGGCTGGGAATGTGATCATTTGTAATAATATTATAACCATTTAAGCACCAACATGAAGAAATGTTTTTTATTCAAAAAGTATCTGATGATGATCCTGGGATGAGACAAACATGCCTCTACAACCAGTGGTCTACTGACAGTTCTTGCTATCATACAGTACATGTTTTAACACAACATTCATAATATCCAAAAGGTGAACAGAATCAGTGCCTCGATATTTGAGTCTGTACAGTAGTCATTAAGATGTGATAGGATGCTAACATACTGTACGTGTCAATCATCCCGGGCTAAAGAAAACAGAGCTGTAACTATTGATTATTTTCGATAAGTTTATCAATTACTTTTTCATTTAATCGAGAAGCATGTTTTTGATCAAACGGAATGTCACAGGTGAAGGTAAGGATTTATGCAGATTCAAACACTTCATCAAAAACCCTTGAGGGTCTCCAAGGAGAAAACAAAAAGACAGACAAGACCCAGCACTTGGAATGTACACCATCATATAGCATCTTAATACCTGTCGTGACTATAATGTCATACAACACAAGACTTTGCAGAAGGAGGGGGGCAACACAAGATATTTCCTTGAGGACAAGAATTCTTCTGAACATAACTGTTACATGAGTCACAGTAAACAGTAAGATTCTAAGAGTTAGTTTAACCAAGTGCAAAAATGGTCCCATAAAAGGTCAATTTCTACACGCTGAGCTAAGACAAGACTTAGAATTTGGCTCTAAGCTCTCTCCACAGCCTAGACTGAAGGGGAGCGTGGGGAGGAGTGAAATCCAAGAGGAAAATATGGAGCAGTGCCACGGCAATTAGCTGGCTGGTAGGAGGGAATCTGTGATGGTCCTACCGAAGAAGTGACCACTTGATCTGTTCTTTGGCAGACTGTAGCACCTGTAGAGGAGAACCGGTTTTCAACAAGCAGATCACTCCAAAACAAAAAAAACGTATAAAACAGTATTACACTTAAAAAGGCAATGCAGTAAACTTCTCACTGTCTCAATCACCACCTTGAAAACCAAACAGTCCATCTGATATCACTCAATGGTATCGGTATTGATAAATGTCAGACGTCTGTTTTAAATGAAGAAAAATGAGGGAATGAGTGATGCGCATCAAGAGAAAATATGCACGATTTAATTAATCATCTTAATTCGTTGAATGAGAGGCAAACCATAACCATAAAGCATGGGGAAGGGAGACAGCTATTAATCATGGCTCGAGGAGGGATACCACTAGGCTGTCACAGGCCTTTTAAATGAGAACATTAATCAGGAGCAGCAGCGCACACGCACAGACACACGTGCACACACACACCTCATCACAGCACTAAAAGACAGGAACCACCGCTGGCTACTTACCACCTTACCACCAAATAATTAGCAATCATGTTGTATACATGCATACAAAATATTAAGGTAATGTATGCAGGTGACAACAGAGTGGAGAGAGACAGTACTGCGGGATCACTGCCCTTACAAGGCCCTGACCACTCACATTTGACACTATTGAGTATTGACCATAAAATACTTCTTAAACAATTGAGAGGTACGGTGTTAGAGGAGTCGCCAACACGTGGCTAGAAAGTTACCTGCATGATAGAAGACAGTATGTGCATGTCAACAATGTTGACTCAGACCCACTGCATATCATACATGGAGTCCCTCAGGGTTCCGAATCCGTATTGGGTCCAAAACTGATAGTATAAATAATATAGGTCAAGCATTGACCCAACTTAGATGTGTATTATTTGCAGACGAAACTAGCCTATATAGATCAGGAGGAGATCTTGAGCAGCTTCTGTATGCAGTGGGAAAAGAACTACAAACCATTAAAAAGTGGTTTGACGTCAATAAACTATCACTAAATCATAAAATGTAATAGAAAAATCACACCTAGTGTGAAGTAAGCGGTGCTATTTAGGAGATCATTTCACTGAGCGTCACGCAAAGCTTGGTCAATGTGACCCTCGCGAACAACAAACTTTGAGCGCTTTGTGCCAAGATGTAGGCCTGGACAAAGCCAGATGTTTGAGCTTAGCTCCTTCCAGGAGCACCACTCAAAAATAAATAAAGCGATCACACTAATAACCCAAAATGTGGACATCGAACGAGTAAATGAACAAATTCTTGGGTATCACCATAGACAACAAACTTTGCTGGAGACCACACCAGTAAGACTCCCTAATCGGGAGATAAGCGACCGTCAGGTCAGCAGTGTCCAAAAATGTCTGAAAAAATCTGCCTGATGGTGGCGCTAAATGGGAAGAATCCATGTTGATGACATACTATGTACCGCTTTGCGTGATTTTAGGGCAAAATATGTAGGAGCAGTGTCCAAAAATGTGTTTTGCAAGAATCGGCCTCATGGTGGCGCTAGAAGAGGGCCATGTGAGAAATGAGGGTGGAGGTTGTAGTTTGGCAGCCAAGGAGTGTGTGTGCAAAGTTTGGCATGGATAGGGGCAATGGTGGCAGAGATATAAGTAGGGCAAAAGTGTGACGTGACGTGACTGACTGACAGACAGCCGGTGGAGGTTTTGATAGAAACTGCGACCTGACGGTCGTAATAAAACTATAATCTACCTTACCTTAAAAAATAAGAAATATAACATAGTGTGAAGTGAGCGGTGCTACAGTTAATTTCATTAAGCGTCCCGTTAAGCTTGGCCAATGTGACCCTGGGCGTACAAAACACCTTGAGCGCTTTGTGCCCATGATGTAGGCCACGCTTCAGAGCCTGGACAAAGCCAGATGCTGGAGCTTAGCTTCTTCCAGGAGCACCGCTCAAAAAGAAGCCATAAGAATTGTAAATAAATCCAAACTCTAACATTAGAAGATTTAGTTGACCTAAACACTGCCATAATATAAGGCCCACCATAATTAACTTCCACCCTGCATGCAGGAGCTGTTCAAAGCGCGAGAGACTAAATATGAACTTAGGGGCACAGGTGTATTTGAGAGATCAAACTCAAGGACCAACACAAAAGCTAGATGCATCTCTGTAAGAGGAGTAAGTCTATAGGGCATAGCAGTGGGCGTGGTTTTACTGGTGCCACAAAAATAATCTGCTTTCATTTTTCCAATAGACAAAAATATTTATATCAATTATGTTAAGATGTTAAGGTCATGACAACCTAACTTACAGTAGCTGCTGCGAAATGCCGTGCCCAGAGCGTCTGCAGTCTTTATTATTACATAATAGGTTATCCACTAGTTGACTACCAGCGGGTCAAACTAGTCGACTAGTAAAAATCACTAGTCGTGAAAAGCCCTGAAATGTAGAATATCATACAATTAAATATTCAAATGTTTGTTTGTTTTTCTTCTTCACAGAATCAATGGTTTTATGGTCATGATTCACCAGGATCCTGGTTGGCTTGATTCTAGGTTTAAAATAATATGATATAAATATTTGTATAAAATCTATAGGAAAATGGTCAATTTTTTTGTGGCACCAGTAAACCATGCCCACGGATATGCCCTATGGAACAGCTTGGGTAAAGAACTGAAAATGTGCACATCAGTCACCAAACAAAATAAAGATAATGAATAAATATTAAACATTATAATAGAGCATCCTTATCATAAAGAACCAGTAAATATTGTAGGATATTTAAATACACAAATATCTCAGATGAATGCATGTATTATTAAGTAATAAATGTATAAATAGCTAAACAAACATTGTTACGATAGTGGGTATGAGTATTAATGTTGCTTATCTATACATATATTATATGTGTATGTGTTTATTATATAGTATCATATACTATTATGTTTATTTTTATAAGTATCTAGCTAGTGGTGAAGTGTGGTGTAGTTTTGTGGCAATACGTCTATATTGCTACGTGATGCTGTGCCAGATGCTGTGCCAGTTGACTGGAACTTTATATTATTTGTTCTCTTCTTACTAGGATTAGCAAAAATATTTATCAATAGTTTTTCTGTTTTGTTAAATCAAATACGAAACTATGTTCATTGATCTGTTTTGATTTTTGATAGAAATGGGGTAGGCAAAATAAACTTCAGCCTACACCTTTTCGGACCATTTTTTTAGTGATCAGATCAGTTGTGTGTATTCAGATATTATCGATTGTATCTGCATTGGTAGCTGTGGTGATGACAAAAAGACATGAGCGCGAGTCAAGCTTAACTTTATACTATATTGTACAATGGTAATTTGGTTCAATTTAGAAATCAAGCAAATATGCTCCAGTGTGGTTGTTTGCAGTTCAGACTTGATAACACCAATCTGATTCCAATCTGGATAGGCCCAAAATTGGATTGAAGCTGCCAGTCTGAACACAGAGCCTTGGTGGCTCATTAACAAGGCCCTCAGCCCTTCACAGACAGATCTGTGGGATTGTGACCCGGCCCTCACTGGCCCAAGTGCAGTATATGCCATCATGTTTATGTATGCTCTGACAGCCTACTGTAAGTGTGAGTACACTTTGTACTCAATACAGAAGATGCCATCAGTAATTCATGTATTGATAAAAGTGCTCTGTGGATGTGGTATCCAACAAACCCCTCTAATAATATGATACTGTTCATATATGTATCCACCCATCTTGCTATACCAGCCCCCACAGTCTCTTACTGTACCTTGTACACAAGTTTGTTTCTTTAAGCTTTTTGTTTACATTTTTCAATTGTTGTGAATCATTTGTTAACTATCACCTCGAGTATAATGCACCACCCTTGCCAAGACAATTCTTTGTAAGTACAAATGGCAATGAAAGGAATCCTGAATCCAATACACAATTTAGACAGTTATGAGTATTACCAGTTAATAACGTAATACACATGTTCAAGTGCATGGACAAAAAGCTCAGCAGGAACACCATTTCTTACCTGGGTGACTGTCTGCTCTGTCAAAGGCACATCCTCCCCCTGCAGGACAGACACAAGTATTTATTTTTAGATTGTTGTTCTTTTGCTTTTGTTTTCTTCACATGTTACACTTTATTTTGATAGTGGCAATGAGTAGAGAGACAGGGAAGGCAGGAGAGAGGTGATGATGACATGCAGCAAAGGGCCTTGGGTTGGATTTGAAAACCGAGCCACCTGCAGCAAGTATTTAACCCTGACATGGTATACGCTCTACCAGCTGAGATATCAGGGCGCCCAGGATAGAAACATTTTATATTCATGTCTAGGACAATTATCTGCTCTCTTGACATTACATCAACCATCTTTGTGGAGTAGCACAAAGCATAAACCACTTCAGTGTTTCCCTTAAGATGAGGTTCTAGCAGCAGCGGTGAATATTTATCTCGCACACACAGAATTCTTTTTTGACAGGCGTCAAGAGTCACGGTGGCCCTGTGGACCACCTCCAGGCAAAACACTGTGGATGGGCAATACCGAGCGAGGATTCATGTTCTTAAGATGGATCTTCCAAATGTTTATTTCACAGATGTTTCCTTGCGCATTCCTACATTTGTTGTAACGTTAAGCTTAATTTATACTCCATCGCACAACAGTGTTGCTTGCTTGCCAAAATGAACAAATCTCCAAGGCTTTCAACGCTGCATTGCAACGCGATGATGGATTGTAATTAAATTTGTTCTTTTTAGGATGCAGTCGATGTAACAAAGTGAAGTTACAGGACTATCTTTTTGTCTTCTGCATCTTAATCAACATTGTTTTTTTTTTACTTCATTCTGTTGACATCTACCTGGTGCCTATTGTAGCTTCATTTAAAATGCTGAGATGATGATCAGGTAAGCTAATTGACCTGATTATGAAGCAATACGTTGTTCTGAAAATAGATGCCATAGAGCCATAGACTTCCATTCACAAAATATTCAAACATTTATTGCCAAAACCAACTTGATTTAGAATTTGTTTCTGCGTGCTCAGAGACAAGAACAAGAAAAATGCTGAAGTAACGTGAAGGTGTCATGGCAAGAACAATGAGTGTCTTGTGGCTCTTTCTATAGGTCTGGCTGGATAGAGATGCATCCTCTCCCCTTACAAGTGTGTAACTGTACATGAAGCATCAGTACTGATAGCGCAAAATAATATAACTTAAAAAAGTAAAGTAAATACATAAGACAGTTCATCCATCACTAAATAATATTATTTACATAAAAATATAGCATCAGCGGTCAAATGTGAATGCATTATGTCGATCGGAATGCATATAGGGGAACACTGCCACAGTGTGGCATCCCTATTTTGGACACGTTATTATAGGCAAACATTTTTACCAAATTTCCAAGTCATTAAAAAATATCCAATCTACAAGCTCACAACTCATCACAATGCGACGACGCCTTGTGAGTTTGTAGATTGCCTATTTTTACTATTCAATATACATTAACTTACCCTGAGAGCCACACGGTGGACCACTTGCTGCGGATCACTCTCTAAGATCACCCTGTAGGGGGCAGCAGATACATTAGTACATTAGTATTTAGGAGTCGAGATGTAGGAACACACAGGCATTTATAACCACAGAGTTGTCTTATATAATATAAATCTAATAAATTCTCACTCACCCCCCATCTACGATTTCATCCACAGCGAGGAAGAGGCCCTCCATATTCTCCAACAAAGCTCTCCTCTCAACATTTTTCCTGCCAAGTGAGCAGAAATTATAACAATTAACTGGACTTCATATAAGGTTATATATAATATATTGTCGTTGTCGGGTGGAAACCTTGTATGTCCAAGACCGTTCGTTTTGTATTTATCATTTTAAAAATGAATTAAACTAGTGAAAATAGCCGATCTACAAGCACACAACGCCTCGCACTACGAGGCGTTGTGTGCTTGTAGATCGGCTGTTTTCACTACTTTTGTGCGACAGCCTTGTATGGTGAAGCAGGGCTTTACTTGGTGAAAAAAGTACAAATTTGAAACTTGGAGATACGAGGTTTCTGCCCGACAGTAACGATATATGAGGTTGGCGATTTGGAGGGGAGGAATTGTACTGCACAACTCACCTCAACATCTGGCTGAGCGAATCAAATAGGCAGTTCAGAACGGCCATCAGCATAAGCTAGGTGATAATAAAAGGGGGAATAAACCATTAGAATTTGTGACTTATGGAGCTAGAGTGTTCAAATAATCATATCAACCAAGTGCTATACTATGCACACAATGATACCGATGCCACTAAAAACATAATACTGTTAAACTAACTACCTGTATTTTGATATCTCCTTCTAATTATTGCCATCCTTATTTCAATTCCAGTTTGTCTCCAATTTGGTGAGCTTTACATTCCAACAGAATCTGAATCCATAGATATGAGTGCAAGAAATGCCCCACTTGAACTGTGATGCCAGTCATGTGCAATTCAATAAAGATCTAAAATGTGAATCATAAAGAAAAACGGCTAAATTATCTAATTGATCTACAAGCGTACATCATGTCACGCTTGTAGATCAGCTATTTTGGCTATTTTCTTTTCTTTTGTTTTTCTTTTTTTAAGTATACAATAATTAAATGTGTAATTTCTATCAATATTTAAGTTATTTGTCATAATCATTAATAATTAGTTTTTTAGGCTTCATAATCACTAATTGCAAAGCCTAAAAAACTAATTTATTCATATGTTCCAAGAAATGTGCATTTAAATTCTCCTTCTATAGCACTGCTACCCATGTGTGGAATGCCCTGATCTCATCCCTTAAAAATTGGCTTCCTTTAAAAACTGATAGGTGAAGTTTTGGGGCTGTTTTAAAGGTCCTATCAGGAGACGAAAGGGTACATTCTACCTAGGGATACCTCGGACGGACCCCAATGGAAACTAGACCACAAGGACTTTTAAAGTGTTTGACTGTACCGTTTTACATTCTGTCTAATAAAATATTCAATCAATCAAACTTAAATGTTGTAATTGTGACAGATCTAGTTTTCTATAAGCTACATCACTGTTTTAGATTGATATACAGTAAAGTTCTCAGAGCCTAATTTGGGCCCTGCGCAGGAGGTTGTAACACCGTGAGTTCTGGGAACCCATGGGAGGAGCAAGCTGAGTGGTCAAGCTGAGGTGAAGACAATGTTACCAGACGCTTTGGCAACTCTACATTGCCATTAACAGCAAAGGCCAAGGAAGGTCGGCTAACAAATGCATTTTTTTGACAGCCAGACGATTGTAGATCTCCGCCTACTGTCACATCTGGTGACATCTACATTTAACGTAGGCGCTAAAACTGGCTGCAAACAGTTTGGAAATTTAAAAACAAACTGCAAGGCCTGGACCAGTGGCCTAGCGGCTCTAATGTTTACTGACAGCGAATCGCGGGTTCACGTCCCGACGATCTTTGTTGCCCGTCTTTCCCCGTCTCCTGTCCATCTCCACTGTACACTAACCAGTAAGACTCCCTAATCGGGAGATAAGCGACCGTAGGTCACTTATCTCCACAAATAGGGCAAAAATGTGTTTTTCCAAAAACTTCCTGATCCATGTTGATGACATGAGTGTGGACATACTGTGTAGTGATTTTCGTGATTTTAGGGCAAAAACTGTAGGAGCAGTGGCCAGTGTTTTAAAAATCGGCCTGTAGGTGGCGCTAGAAGAGGGCCATGTGAGAAATGAGGGGTGGGGTGTCCGCATTGCCTTGGCGGACGAATAGGTACCGGCCCCGGCTCTCCCGGACGCTCCTAGCCCGAGTTACGGCATTTTATGTGAGCTGCAGTGGCAGGGGGTCCTCCACTGGGGGCGCCACCACTTTTGCATCGGTTCTGGAGCACCAGGAGTGGGTGGTCCCCGGGAATTCCCCGTGAGCAGCCCCGTTGGGGTGGTCATTTGGTAATTTTTGCACATGTGCTCATTTTTTACACTTGGGGGTCCCCGAGGGAGCTGGGGGTCCCTGGAGCTCTGGGGGTCCTTGGAGGTTGTAGTTTGGCAGGTAAGGAGTGTGTGTGCAAAAGGGGGCATGGATCGGGGCAACGGTTGCGGAGATATGAGCAGGGCAAAAGTGTGACGTGTGACGTGAGTCACGGAGGGAACTTTTTTTACACCAGGGGGTCCCCCAGGGACTTGGGGGTCCCTGGAGCTCCGGGGGTCCTTGGAGGTTGTAGTTTGGCAGGCAAGGAGTGTGTGTGCAAAAGCTGGCATGGATCGGGGCAACGGTTGCCGAGATATGAGCAGGGCAAAACGTGTGTGACGGACGGACGGACAGACGGACACCTGGTGGAGCTTTCTGTAGTAAGTGCGACCTACGGTCGCAATAAAGGCAGAAAATCCCCCAGAACAAAACTGCAATGCAGAACCAATGCAAAGAATTTGGGGTGGCCCTTCATCATAGAAGGTGTAAGAAGTATTGGTTTTGAAAGCAGTGACCGTAGACTACGGTTTGTTTTCTCCACTGTTCAAGCCACAGCACTTTAGATTTCCCCAGATGATCAGTAAGTGCAAAGCGGAGATTTCTTGATCTTCTGGCTATACAAGATTAAACTGGATATATAGAGAAGCAGGATGTTTTGGGTAGCCTGGACAACACGTAGCCCTGTACTTAATGTACTACCGGTTCTTTTCCGGGCTTTTTCTCCTTGAGAGATGGATATCAAATTGGGAACACAACACAGTTAACTTAAGGCTTAAGCCTACCTCGTTTTCATGTGAACTTCCAATCACATAAAAGAAGAGGTCTATGTTGCTCTTGTAGACGACTGTGAGGCCCTCCAGTAATGCTATCTCACCTATGAGGAAGAACATAAACACAAGAACATAAACACACAAGGCCAGTTTCATCTGTAATTAGCCTATATCAGGGGTCTTCAACGTTTTCAGGCCAAGGACCCCTTAGAAGCAAGGACCCCCACAACCTTTTCATAGTTTCATCGTTTGACAGCACAATCATCAGTGTATTTTGGATTCATGTCAATTTGTCAATCAGATATTTAACCACTTGAACTGTCAATACTTAATAAAGTTGACCTTTCACTTTGTACTTAGTCTGCTCTTTTTTCCCCCTCTACACCAAACCTCTTTGCATAAAATAGCCGATCTACAAGCTCACAACGCCTCGCAGCACGAGGCATTGTGAGCTTGTAGATCTGCTATTTGTGGCTAAAGTTCTCAGAATATGTACGTTAGGATTCAAGTGGTTAATATAAAAGAGAAAAAAGGTTTCTATCACACAAAGATTTGAAGGACCCCCTGTAGTAACTCTGAGGACCCCGGACCCCTTGTTGAAGACCCCCGGCCTCGAAAATGAGTCAGAAGCTCGGAACATCTGTTGTGGTTGTCATGTTCTCTCTTACTATCTGTCCGGTGTGTTTTGGTGAAAATGTTCTTCTCAAAGGCCTTCTGTTCCTTCACTGTAGGGTATGTGTCATCATAATACTGTGAATCAATTAAGAGAGAGGATATTTAAGTAAAATTGTGTATCAATAAGGTGAACTTTGTTCATGCTCCAAGAACTCTGAGGCCCATTCCACAAATGCCTTCTAAATGACTAATTCTCACACTTTCAAGATTTTTTAAACATTTTCAAAAAATAGCACATGTACAACCTGGCAGCACGACACAAACTAAAGGCCACTTTTAACCAAACAGATTCGTGGCCGAATCGGCGGCGGAAAGCGTCTGTTGCCGAACGGGAGCTCATCGGTAGGTTTTCGGCAGCGGGTCGGGAACGTTAGCGACGGAAAACTGGAAGACTGGACTTGCTCACATTTGTAGAGTCGCCCCTGGACGTCGGTGAATTGTAGCGAGTTGTAATGCACCATTAGTTTGCTACTGCTGCAGCAAAACCAAGCCTAAATAAGCCAGAGACATTTTCCCGTTGCATATTTTAACTAAATAGCATATTCACAATCTCAACTCTCAATTTCCTATACTAATCAACTCCAAGGCAACGCTAGTAATAGTGATGTGTGTTGTTTTGGTGTGAGGAGAAGAAATCACCGGACAGGAAGAATCTCCGCTTCTGCTCCTGGGTTGCCAGATTCTGTGAGTTAAACAAGCGACCAGGTCTATGAAAACAAAGCCTAAAGGAGCGTCCAGTTTCACCCATTGAGCTCTATTACATTAGCTATTTTCTAAAAGAATGTTGAAAGCAAGGCCAAATAAGCAACTACAATTCAGAAACATGCCCAAACAAAAGTAACCCACAACTAGCAACATTATAGGAAAACAGGATCAAAGTCGCTTGTAACGAGCCGATATGGCAACACAGTGCGCATGCGCAAAACTGTACAGTAATTACAGTCGGCATACAGTCAGCTGGAAAATTCAATGTGCTTAGTTTTTTGCAGTTCATTGCAGTTCTTTGGAGTCTGTGAACAGTTTGAACAAGTCTCCTGTAGTATTTTCGGTGTGGAGGCACCTTAACTCATCTGGTGCCGATCCCGAACTAGTTCGGCTTTATTTCAATCCAATACAATCTTTTTTTTATTAATTCACTTACCCCGAGCTGCTTGTAGAGTCGTGGGTGGTCCTGGCTCGCTAGCCGCTAGCCAGCTAGCCGTTCTACTCTGTCCGACGATATATTCCATTAAAAATGGTTTAAAATACATTTTTGAGCTCCCCAATGTTCACCCGATGTTCGGCGCCGCTTCCGATGAGTACACGAGTGTGCCGATCCCGAAGTAGTTCGGCTTTATTTAATTAAATGAATAAAATGATAAGAGGCCTTCTGAAGCCTGGCTTGATTTTTGTAGCTACTAGCCGAAAGCTAACAACGTCCCAGCCGGCCGTAATTTGCGAACGCAATCGCCAATCTCCGCCTAATCCAATGAATGACCGCATCTTTAAAGGCTTATATCTCTTTTTTGTGTTTTAGGAAAGCGGCGCGAGGTTTATTTACGGCGAAATCGCCCAAAAATGATCTTTTAGATGACAAAATGGGAATAGCCATTCTGTTAGCATCTTCATCCGGGACATTTCCATGCTGTGCATCAACGTGAGCACGTCAGGTCCTGGAAGCTGAAGTCCTGGAAGCTAAAGCGCTCGCCTATGAGAGATGCGCTGGCATTCTTTGGCCCCTAGAGGGCGCTGGCACGCAAAGAGTTAAGAGACGAACTGTGAGCTTGTACATCTGCTATTTTAAAATAGCAACGTAAAAATCTAAAATGACACAGATGCTTTCCCAAAAATGCCCAAGAAGCCATCCAACAAGAAAATGTTGTCTAAAGTGTATTGTTGAAGACATCGCCTATGAAAGTTATATCATTGCTCAACTTGAAGATGATACCTTGGCATAAAGCCGGTCTCCATCGTTGTCTAGAATGAGAACTGCTTTGACAGTGTACAATGACGGTTCCTGCATGAGAAAGAAACAGAGATCAAAATTATAAACAATTTGTGTAGCAAGGTGGTGTGACTCAAATCCAGTAATTTTAAATAAGTTTTTAAATTGCTTATTAAAGCAAGAGTTGTATTACTATTTTAATATTATATTTTCATGCAATCCCCTCTTGACCATGGGGAGATATAGGACTTATTAGTTTCATGCAGTACTACTTATCGTCCCGACCTGTCTGGGACACCTCCACATCACTGCATGATGGGTAATATAGGCCTATCTTATTAATAACAAATTAACAATACACAATACAGTCTGGCAGGTTTAATCACATGACTATGTCGCACGACAACAATGACTAATAGTAAGGGGAACATAAGAAAATCTGCAAAGTAAATCGTTACCAAGAAATTTCTTCACCAATGTGTTCCTAAAGGTGTGTAATAATATGCACTAAAAGGTTGAAATTCAACTCCCGGGGGAAACCTCATAAAAAAAATTATTTGTGTTTGTGTCCCATTAACTTTACTATACAGGAAAAAAATACAAAAAATAAATATGCTTTAAGTAGCATGTGAGGGGTCAAACTAGGGGTTTTTCATGATGCTGAATCCATTGCAAGCATTTGTTTTGCACGAAAAACATTCCGTGGGCTACAAATGGTCCCTACAAAACGGAGAAAAGGTGATGATTCATCACTAAACCATCATTTTGTGGGTCCGTTTTTAGCCCAAGGAATGTTTTTCATGCAAAATAAATGCTTGCAATGGATTCAGCATCATGAAGAACCCCTAGTTTGACCCCTCACATGCTACTTAAAGCATATTGTATTTTTTTCCTGTATAGTAAATTAATGGGACACAAACACAAATCATTTTTTATGAGGTTTCCCCCAGGAGTTGAATTTCAACCTTTTAGTACATATTATTACACACCTTTAGAAACACATTGGTGAAGAAATGTCTTGGTAACAATTTACTTCGCAGATTGGTCAAATATCTTATAAAATCCCCTTACTATAAAGAAGAATGTCAGTCAACACTGGGAAAATGTGTCGTTTTGGGTTTAGCGACACGTCATGTTCGCATAGTAGTCAGTAAGGGTATCCTAACCATGCCCATATTAATTAGTTAATCTGGTTAAACTTCATTGTACAATTTAGAACGAGTGCTGGGCATTTCCTAGTAGCATGTTCTTAATGTAGCTTTCCAAGTAGCTGGGGTACATCACTAAATCTTAAGAGACAAATCAACATAAAATAGCACAACAGGGGAGTTTTTCTTTTCACTGTGTCTCCATCGCATCAAGGGAGACTTGTGGTTCCTGTGGAAATAAGCCTCGGCTTTCTACGATCTCTTTTTTGTTGACCTTGTACCAGTGATTTGTCAGTGATTTGTCATGAAACTGTACTTTTTGCTATTGCAAACTTCTAATAAATTATTCAATCAATCAAAACTTCCATCCATCCATATGTCCTCAGAAACAAAAACGTACCTAGGCTGGTAGGCTAGCTACTTTAAACTTTTAGCTTGTATTGTAAAGAAGTAACCTGTAGTAAAGCTAGTTAGTCATTTTCTTAGCTAGGCTAGGGACATTCTAAAGTAGCTTGTCCGACATTCTAAGGTGGAAAGCAGCTCGACGTCCCTGCAGACAACGACGGACGTTAAACCTCCACATCATCCATAAACACACATACACTTTCACCAGGAGAACGTTAGCACGCTATAGCTAGCCTAAACGTTACAGTTACTGGTGATTCTCGCTCGGTTTTGTATAGCAGTTGTACTTGTATACATCAAATGTAAAGCTTAATCAATGGGCGGATATTATGTACGGATACATATATAATATACATATATAATAATATAATAATACCAATATCGGAGAATCCATCTTCTGTTGTCTGTTTAGCAGGCTAACTACTAGCTAGAAGTGTACAGTGGTGCAAATGAAAGAGGACCTTTCCTATTGGCTAAGAGTCGGTCTATGAGTCAAGAAAGGAAAATTGCCGATCTACAAGCTCACAGGGAGTCACAGTGCGCCGCGTTGTGAGCTTGTAGATCGTCGACTACTGTCGCGTGACACCATCGCACGACGAAGTATGAATCAGGCCACACGGTTCAGAGTTCACGTTGGGCGTAAAGTTTTTTTTTATTGCTTTTCTTTGTGTTTTAATTTGTTTTATTTAAACACAAGTGGATCCAAAAACGGAAGAACTAACTAACTAACGAACTAAATAAATATTGAAACAAATAACTAAATAAATAAATAATGTAATTGAATTTGAACATCATGCATAACAAAACATAAAGCCAATTTGACAGTGAATTTAAAGTCACCTGCACAATAATTTAAGATAAAGCTGGGATCATTTCATAATTTTTTCTTAAAAATAAATTAAAAAAAAATACACAAAAAAATAGTCTGCAACAACAACACATTATGTAATTGCTGTACTGTGTGCAGGCCATTTCCTTCTTTGTAGTGGGTGACCTCACTGACCTCGCATGTTTTATTTATATGCCATTTTAGCCTGTCTGTATACTCATGAACAACTTTTTTTTTATGGATCCTCCTACATTTAACCAACCTAATTATCCCAGTTCCCACTTCTGGGAAGCATTTGGAAACCCTGCCTGGTGGGTATTCCCCCTGTATCACTCCATGGATGACATCACTGAGACCGCCTTGCTGCAGGATGGTTTAGGATCCCAATCTCTTTTTACCAGCAGATGCATATGCATTCACATTATAGACACAATCACACCTTTTATTCACTATTGCACTACTACAAATGTTTTATAGTAGCCTTACTGTACATTGATAACATTCAACAAACCGTAACTTACATTTGCAACAGTATTGTGGTGTGGGCAACCATGAAGTTTTGCAACCCACACACCATGTTTACACAATTCAACCACAGAGATTTCAAAATTACCCTTGGAAGCCTGGGAGGAAACATACACCCTTTAACAGTAAAGAAAAGTTAATCTTACATTTCGATTTCATACAACTTCATGTTCACACAGGGCCATTTTTGTGTACTTTGTTTATTTGTTCACATATTCAAAGACCCGTATTCTGGTCATCACTTGTTCCTGTGGTCACCAGGGGATAACTCATGCACCAGTGCAGTGGTTTTCAACCTGTTGTGGGGGTTCTGACTGGAATAATACCTAAAAAAAGACTGCGTAAAATGTTAAAACAAACTATACAATAAAAACTATTCAAATATTGGCCAAATTGCATGTCAAATATTAAGAAAGGGGCAAAATGTATTGAAAAAAGACGATATACAAGGTCACGACACCTCGTGCTGTAAGGCGTTGTGAGCTTGTAGATCTGCTATTTTCACAATATTTATCTGTGGAACAGAGGGAATGTAATGGCTCAATTCCCACAGTTGCCCAGTTCAATTAGGATTATTTTGGGCGTTGGCATACATGCATTTATTTATTTATTTTGTCTCAGTTGGGTCATCACAACACAAATACCCTCATATTTGCAGTACCTTTACATATTTTCTCTTCACTGCATCTATTTATACCGTATTATGCACAGTGGATGAATGTCATCTTGTGATTATAACCGAAACAAAATAATATGGAATAGAAAGTGAACCAAGGCAGTATGAGAGTATAATAGCAATCAATGTTTTTTCAAGTCAACTTGATTCGATTTGATCATTATTTATCTTGAACAAACAAAACATTGTACAGAAACCTCCATACATCATCAGCCCAATAGCAGAGCACAGCCATTCATTTTATCTCAGTGAAGGTAAATTGTTAAGTTGTATAAATTTGTGTGAGGCTGAAGATGAAGGGACAATGTGATAGCATGAGTTTCTCCTACAGTCCTCAGTTTATGCAACAAAAAAGCACAACAGTTGGTAGCTCCCTTCATAGGAACCTAGTGCTGCTGTTATCAGCATTAGGCAGAGCTTCCGCCACCCGACATCCGTCTGCTTTCTCTCTCTCTCTCTGGTTCTGCATGAGCACGCACATGCACATACAGTAGGTACAGTACATATGCATGGGCTGTGCAGGTAACACACCCTTAAATAAGATTCCTGACACCACTCCTGTAACAAGGACAGGTTTTTAAATTCATATGAAACAAAACAAGCAGCTTCAATTAGTATAACACACAATACTTCCTTTTTCTTTTTTTTAAGAAGAAAAAAGAACATTCTGAGTCATTCTGGAATCTTATCTCCATCTGGAAATCATAAGATAATTATTGAGAAATTCGGAACAATGATTCTGCAGGTTCAGGTTCCTCATTTATTTCTTGTGACTTGAAATGATAAGCAATGAGCATCATGGAACAACAGTAGAAATACCTTTATATCTACACCTTCACTTGTCTGTGCGTTGACATGTATCAATCTGCATCTGGATAATACAATCAATGTGGCCCTGGATAAAAGTACAAGAATACTCTCAGTCATCCGCCCTCTCTGTATCTTGTTCCTCTTTTCCCAGCAGCTGACTCCAAAAATATTCCCCTCTTGATACCACAACCAAAGGAATACACTCATTTTGTTTAGCGGTAAGGTCGTTTTTCCATTAGTGTATTATACAGCATGCTTTCTGGTTGTTAAAACAAGACCTCAAATACCACATTCCTCCATCTTTAATGAGCAAATGTCATGGCGAGAGACATGGGGGGGTGGCAAAAAAACACCATAACCAAACATAATTAATCCCAAACAACTATCCACTAAACACGTGCTGATACATCTGTCAAGGATTATTTCCATTAATTAAAATGAAAATTAATTAAAAAGCCTAAAACATAACGAGAAGCACAACTTCTGTGGCCTACTGGCAATGTGCACAAGAAATGTGGCACTGATCGGTAGGCCTATACAGCGATTAACCCCAGACACAAAAACAGACAGACAGACAGACACACACGTACTCTTCAAGACAGCTCCATTCCATTAAAATGAGACCAGGGTCAGATTGAGGTGTAGTTGAGGGTGTACATGTACTACAGTAGCCTATAGAACACTGTTTCCCAAACAGTGGGTTGGAACCCATTTGTGGGTCACAGGTAGGTTAAATGTCAAAACATAAAAAATAAAAAAAAATGACTACAAAAATCACTTGCAGATCTGCAATTTTGCTAGTTTGGGTACCAGACAAACATTTCTCTTTTGGGTCCTGAGCTTAAATGTTTGGGAACCACTGGTATAGAGCTTGAGCAGACCTTGAGTAGCAAGGAACCATCAAGTAGCAAAAGCATATAACTGTTCCTACCAACGAAGCATACAATTAACAAGACCCTCAGAAATTAAGCCAAAAGCTGAAAGGCAAAGAGATGTCAAAAACTAATTGACGCAAACAAACACACTGGGAACGTGGGCGTTGACCTGGGAACTGTGTCCAGAATTGAAACCACTGTGGTCGATGTAATAACAGGCTGCTCTTAGGCAGTCTTTGGCGGTGGTTGAGTAGGGGGCTGGGTGCTAGGAACTTGGGTTGGGAAGTCCCTTCTCTGATTCCTGGTAGACATCCACCTTTCTTGACTCTGTCAGCCACCTACTTTTTCCCATCTTAGAACAATGACACGAAACATCATAATCTGTGATTTAGTGGGATCCGACAGTGTCACGGACCAGACAACACTTTCCATGACCTCATTTAGGCTGAATCTACAGCATCTAACAAAGTTATTATCTGCATGACAAAATGTGCTTAATTTCTTGTCCTACGGTCCATATTCCTTTTACAACATGTTGTAATTGTGCATTCTTATTTAACAATATCTGTTTAAGTGATTCATTTCTCGTATTTGGTTTTGCACCATTACCGTTTAACAAAGTTATTGTAGAAATGGTCAAAATGAATTGTATTTTATTTACATGAGATAAAGTATTTTGTGTGTGTGTGTGTGTGTGTGTGTGTGTGTGTGTGTGTGTGTGTGTGTGTGTGTGTGTGTGTGTGTGTGTGTGTGTGTGTGTGAAATGTAATTATGATGGCGAACATTATTTTGTTTTGTTTCATTAAATGGTTTTCATTTTATGCTTTGGAAAACGATACATCTGCTAATACTCAGTTTTGTTATAACTGGAACAATCAAGAGAATTATGATACTAATCACAGGACTATCAGTAAGACTCCCTAATCGGGAGATAAGCAAACGTCACTGCTTTCTAAACTTTAGAAGGCAGTCAAGCCAATCAGGAGGGAATATGGGACAGATCCATGTTGATGACATGACTTTAGAGATACTGTGTACCACTTTGTATGATTGGGTCTTTTAGGAAAGGGATTTGAATAGGGCTAGAACAAAAATCATCACTGTTATACTAGTTTCATCACGATATTAAAATATAATCAATGACACTGAATGAATAATGCATCTCTCCATCTCTACCATAATTAACCAAGAGAATGCTGCTATACAATAGACTTATTCTATATAACTTGTTGCCTTTGTGTATTCTCACTGTTCATAAAGCTCCAGAACAGGGCAGTGAGGGGATTTTTGTGTGTGAGGGATTTTAATGGTCACTTGCTATGTAAGACATGCTCCCCTCCATTCTCCCCCTGCTCCTCTCTCTCCCTTGGTGGTTGCTCTGCCAGATATAGGAACAATGTGGTCTTTCTTACCTGTCAGAGGTGTACATTCCATCCCTACTAAACCAAGTCCCAATTCAGTCTCCAACCCACCCCCGCATGAACAGGGCCCTCACAGCAATGCCAGCTTTAACTACAGGTGCTCCACATCACACGCCTCATACCTTTCATTTTGTGAGGATTTGTGAGGACAGTGTTCTTGTACGTTTGGATAGGACAGTTGTCCATCGACTATAGCTTTTAACTCACACTTTGATCTTTTAAATCTAAATGACTTCTTTACATATTACATAATTAGACACTATTAGTACATCTTTTCCCGTTTGTAAACATCCATGTATTTGAAAGTAGACTTATAGAATGATTGCTCTGGTGCATGTCAGACTTTTGGTTTGTGGTTTTTCATGTGGAGAAAGGGGAAATTTCAGGGTTGGGGTGCAAGTGTGCTATTAAGGAGGAGAGTGCAAAAAAGCGCAGTGTGGGTGCCTTACAGGAAGATTGCGTTTGTCGTCGCTGAGCCATCCCTTTTATGCCGGTGACTGTGTGTGTAGCTGAACAGAGAGAGACAGAGTGAATGAGGGCAAGACAGTTAGAAGGAGTGCTCATTTAGTCCTTGGTCTGTTACAAGTTGTTTATCCCACGATAAACAATATATACCAAAGAGTAGAGAAAGTCATTTTTACTCTGATTCTTTCAATCTACCGCTAGGATTATGTTACTAATCTGAAGTTTTCTTTTTCTTTTTTCCAACTCCTCACCTGTTGAAGACGGAGAGAATGTGGCTCAGGTATGTTCATTCACATCCTACAGCTTTCTACCTGCTGTTTTCTTTCTGGTTGCAGACCAAGTTGCGCACTTACAACTTTGACAGAAATGGCAATAATTTGTTTTTTTCTGTTAGATAAAGATGTCAAACTAAATGATGTATGTATGTATGTGTATATATTTAAATATTTAACAAAGACATATGCTGTTTGTCTCATTTTTCATTCATTGGATTGGAGTCACATGGAATACAATTTGGATGACAGCCTGCTCACTTCAAGTTGACTGTTCAGTTTCAACAAATATATTGCAGCATCATACAAAATACAATTTACTTAATTGGATTTTAATGTTTTGACTGGGCCAGAGCATCAACACGACTGGAGAAGTGACTGTCTACTTTGTCCTCTTAGAAAGAGTAGAGGAAATACTCTAGTCTTAGGAAACTCACCACAAAGACAACAAAAGAGTTAAAACCACAAGCATGGGATTCTGTAGACAATACACTACATTATTATTATGGTGAATAAATGCGTCTAGCTAACTTAAGATTTGAATAACAAGTTTCTTAAAACATATCTGTAGCAGATGTAGCCTACAAGCTTGTATATCTATTGTTGAATAGCCAACGCTAAAATCTAAAATGACACAGATGCTTTCCTGGTTTTAATAATTTAAATGGGATGTTCAATACTGTGGCCATTAAATGTTACCTGCGGCAAAACCAAGAGCCAAGATGTGTTCTATAGTCAAGCTGGAGACCTGGAAACTAGGTATCTTCCATTAAAATTACTCATATTCTCATTAGAACCATTTTGGAGATGGTGTTGTTGTTGCATTATACAGTATGTGGGTTAAACCTTTGCTGATCCTCTAGCAAAGTAAATTTGATATATCCAACAAGAATAATGCTTAACATTCATTATAAGCATCTGAACTAAGACACTTCTAATATATAGACATTTTAATCCTTGCCTGTATGAATGTTCTACCGTTTTAATTGATGCACAAACACCTGAGAACAAGTTCTGTGAAATACTACTTTCCAACATGGTGGTAATTATTTCCATCATCAGAAATAGACCAACAGAAATTAACATGAAAACATGTCTGGTGTCTGCCACACGCCAAACATTTCCAAAGCTGTCTCAGGCCCCAGCCTCTGTTTTCCAGAAGATTGTCTTATCAGTAGCTGGCATAGCTCCACAGCACAGCTGATGGGAGGAGCCGACCCAACGGAACTGTACCCTTCATGCATTCCTAAAGCTCACACCTAAAGTTGACCCAAAATACTGTTATTTAGCACCATGGCAATTGGTCAAAGTTATATTGTATTATATATTGTATTGTATGCACTACATGTTGTTTAATGGCATGTTTGTTACTTAAGTTGTGACAGGCTAACATGTTGTGAAATGTGCTGTCAGAATGAGTTTAGTGTCAGTCAATAGTAACGTGACATTTTCTTTCTTCTCAAGGAGGATCTTATGCACCAAGAGCCAGTTCTGAATGTGTTCAGCAGCCAACTATGTTCTCCCATTGAGGAGAAGCTGTGAGGTAGGTCTGTCTTAAGAGGTGGCAAATATGAGAAGCCATGGATTATAATTGCATAATTAAAATGAAATATAGGCTTATTATACGCTACATGGTAATCCATTTCCCTCATTATTTCAAGGTCTTAACCACTCCAAGCAGGCTGTGTGGTGGAGTGTCCATGCCCTCTAATTTTCCTGGAGCCCGGTCTTATGGATCCCCCCAGGACACAGATATGGATTTGGCTTGGCAGGAGCTGATGGCCATCACTGAGCTGCAGGTAAATGCCAGACTTGAGCCTGATTTATACTTAGTTGTGCATTGTGTCTCGCACCGAAAGTAGCATATAAACATTAAGCTATATACCAGCTATTAGACATGCCATTTTCAATGTGAGACACCAGTGCACAACTAGATCAGTAATTTCATTGACCCATAAAAAGCAACCTTTGTACAAATTAAGCAAAATATTGCCATAAAATGACTTAAAAGGGATATTTCACTTTCAAAAAAACTTTTGGTCATTTAATCGATATTTGATGTACCACTGAGGGCCCCTCCCCACACCCATTGTAACTTCAAACTCCATTTTAACCATGATATTCATTAAAAACACCCATCATTTTTTCTAGTGACTCATACTACCCTCCTAACACGTGTCGTGAGCAGGGCGTGTTTTTTCGATAATCTTTTTCATTTTTTTAAGAATTCTTTGTTTTATTTCATTGTTTTCCATTTTCCCAAAGAATTATGTAAAAAATATATATATCGCTCAAGTATTAGGAGGGTAGTAAAAAAATAATGGGTGTTTTTGATGACTTTATGATATCATGGTTAAAATGTAGTTTGACGTTACAAACGAGGAGAAGGGCCTGAAAACATTTACATCAAATATCTAAATACTGAATTAAGCAATTAAAATCTGTTCAGGGTGTTCATAAAAGCCTGATTAGACGATAAAATGACAAAAGGTATTTTTGAAAGTGAAATAACCCTTTAACTCTAAATTGCAACGTGTCAAATGCAACAATGTTGTACAATGTTGTCTTTACCATGTAGCGTACACAGACAATAGTAACTACCGCTATTTGCCCACATTATGATTTGTCTATAGTTTTAAATTCCATAAGCCTGTGGGTTGTATAATTCCCATTAATAATCACAACAGATAGTGTATTGAATCAAGTTATTTTATTTTTTGCACAGACAGCAATTTTTCAACCTACATCCATATTTTGTAGGCAAAAATAAAAGTAGAAGACATGATTATACTAATAAAATGTTGGTTAGTGAAACAAAAAGCATTGTTAATACTTGAAGATCTTGATGAGATGTAGAGTCCCTTAAAACTTACACACTCAGGTGAGGTGGGCAACAATGAGTCAATTGAGTGATGGCTGGATAAAGAGACAGGGAGAGGGGGCAAGTGCTGTATGTTGCTGGCAGCCCCCTGCACAGCACAATGGCCATCTGTTTCCATGTGAAATTTGATCACACCTAAGCGAGCCCGGCATAAGCTATGGGTGGCATGTTGAAGTGGGGCTTAACTGTGTGCTTTGGCAAGCCAGACAATGTATGAATTATGAGACCCTATCCCACTAATTAACTCAGAGGTTACATGCATTACATAATTATTTCCTTGCAAGCCCTATGCAATCCCAGTGCTTTGTCTGAAAATTACAATTCAGTTAACATTTGTTCATTTTCTTTACAGGAATTTGAAGTCCCCAGTCAAGGCCCCTATGAGATGACACAGTACCATCCCATGGAGCCTGTGATCCCTATAGGAGGATATGGGCTGTCCCAATCCCATTCAGAAGCCTTTCCCACTGCTTGCGAGCTAAATCCTGTTGCTGCTTGTGAGAGCTCTTACTCTGAAGTGCAGCCTGCCAGTCATCGTATTATAAGCAATGCAGAGGCCATGTACGGGCACTGTGGTTCTCCGCTCAACCCAAGAATTGTGCCCACTTCTCATGCTCCACAGCCCTCACTCATGGAGCAGGTGAACATGTCGGGTACCAGCGAAGGGCACAGGAAACCCAGCATCTGCCTCTCTCAGGGTCTTAATCGACACATACTGGGTGCTTTTCATGGACAAAACCTACATCCTTCCTCAGCAGATGATCTGGAGTCAGATTCTGGCCTGTCCCTAGGCTCTAGTCCGCCGCTTGCCTCCCCTGATAATCCCATGACTGGCGTGCCAACATTCCAGAACACAGGTGTAGGCTTAACTTTTAGTGACAGGGAGGTGGACACGACTGAGCCAACTAGTCGGGCACAACTCCAATACGCCATGGACTATCAGAATCAGTCTCACACTTACACATACTCAGGAGCACATTCATCATACTTCCTAGCTCAACACAATGCATCTCATCCCCAAACCAGTCTGTCTCCAGAATCAGTGAAACAGCAACATAGTCTAAGCGGTGCCCTGAGTGACCTGTGTTTTAATGGTTCTGGAGTGTCCAGCAGAGGGAGCCCCCACCACAGCCTGTACAGCAAGACACAGGGGAACGGCTCTGCTCCAACGCCACTGTGCAGAGATGAGCGGCGCGCCATGTCTTTGAAGATTCCATTCCCCTTGGACAAGATCATCAACCTGCCAGTGGACGACTTTAACGAGCTCCTGACCCATTACACTTTGAATGACTCTCAGCTGGCTCTGGTAAGGGACATCAGGCGAAGGGGAAAAAATAAAGTAGCCGCCCAGAACTGTAGGAAAAGGAAGCTGGATAACATATTTCACCTGGAGGGAGAACTGGGCGAGCTACAGGCTCAGAGAGATCACCTGGCACAGGAAAGGCTTGAGTTCCAACATAGCCTGGCCTACATTAAATGCAGACTGACTGAGCTCTATGCAGAAGTGTTCGCTCACTTGCGGGATGAGGAGGGACAACCTTACTCAATCGACCAATACTCTCTACAGCAGACCCCTGATGGCAAGATCTACCTGGTCCCACGCACAGCTTTGCAAGGAAGAGCGCAATGCTAGATTTACAGGACTGCCACTCCTATAAACATACAGTTTGCACCACTGTCCTACAGATCAATCTCTGAAAATGTAAATATTTTGTAATCTTATATAACTTCGCAAACTTCCCACTGGATTTCAAGCAAGTCTGACTTCAGAAGGTTGACATTTTCTAATATAATCCTTGTTTTGAGTAGTCTTGTGTAATATTGTAATATTTTTGAAATATTTACTTTTGATATTCATTGAGTTCTATGCCATAAAAATTCAAAATCTTAAGATTTGGAATAATTCACAGAATGTGTTATCTAGAATATACAAGTTTCAAGAAATGTGAACGTTTCAATATGTACCTTAACAAAATATTCAAATTTTCTGAGATTGATCTGTATGTACATCATGTAACATAAATCGTCTTCAGTTTATTTTGCACACAAAACAAGTGAAATGTGCCTCAATTGAACTTGTATGGTTCCATGTAAGTTTTCAACATGTTTACAGTCAGATATATTAAGCCAAACCAAACCAGAGAGTTGTGTAAAAATGCTTTATTAAAAAAGATTTAAAAAAAAACTGCACAGCAGTCTTCTGTAGTAAAACACCTCCATCGTTTTTTCTTGCATCCTATGACAGAAGATTTATGTCAGTGTAATGTTTCCTCAGGAATTCAATAATGGACAAGGTTCTGGTTGTAATTGTAGCAAACCTTATTTAAGAATGTTGCCAAGTCATCCCGACTTCAAAACTCATGGAGACCAATGTGGAACATGGACATCTGCAGACCAGTGTGATTTTTCCCCCCTGTAAAGCAGAAGAAATACAAATAAGTATGGCATAAAGTAAAGCTTGAAAAATGTGTCAATGTCGATTGTCATTACCGTTTGCAGCATGCATTACGGTGGCCCTACAAGGTCTATTCAAAAGCAAATCCATTAAGAGAAACATGTTCACTTTCCAGACAGGAGTATCAATCGGAATCAGGATAGCGTCAGGACAGTGTCAATCGGAATCAGGATAGCGTCAGGACAGAATCCTTTGAACAGCTGAAACTAGTCTAATTCAAAGCACCGCTGCTAGAACCTGTTCAAAACACCACGTTGACCAATCATACACACTACTAAGACAATTACCAGATGGTCTGTCGTTTCAAACTGTACTTTGTCCCAACTACATTATGTTAAGCCAACAAAATATTCAGTTGGTAAACGGAATTGCCAGCTCTTATTCCTCCTAAAGTTCTCCGTTGTCAGTTAATGTATTTGCTTTCACCTTAACACACAGCGGACATTGTGGGCCACCCTACATTATGTTTAGCAAGGCCAAGTGGAGGCCCGTTAATACTCAGTTAAAATATTGGTTTGCTCAAAGGTCCAAGACATTAGTGTGCTTAACGGCTTACTACCAACTACTTAACAAAAAGGATTAACTAACAGTATTTGAGAAGTCCATTCTTACCTGTCCTACAGTCAGCTTTAAAGCCCTTTGTTGGCTGTACCTGCTAGTCTTACATACCTTCTGTTCTCATCTCCCCCTGCTTCTCTGGCGATGGTTTTGCTACTTCTCACCCTCAGCTGGCTTCCATGGCTAGCCTCAAAAGACTTTGCATGTAAGCTAGCCTCGTCCGGATGATCTTTCCAAAAAACTCTGGAGTCGGTGCAAGTGATGGGCCCTTCAGATGAATGCATCTGTGCTCTACAGTATGTATTGCAAATGCATTTGTTGTCCCTATGCACCTTACTCCTCCTCACTCAAACAATTACTGTCCAAGAATTCACCATTCACTCAAGTTTCAACATGGGGGCTCACACAATCTTCTCACACCAACTCATACGCAAATAATTACCACTGTGGGCATCCAATATATTCTGACAAATCCCATCCACCCTCTCCCAACCCCTAAAAGAACACTCGATGGTTTAAAAAAAACTGAAGGTGGTTTATTTCAACTTGCTTTTTTGTTGCAGATACACAAATAAAATAAAACCAGACTAGTAAAGTAAAGAAAATCTACATAAAACCTCATTGGAATGCTTGCTTTCCAGAAACATAAAAATATAAAATAATCCTGGTTGACAAAAAGTTCTCTGAAGACCCTCCATGATTTTTCTAATGTACATCTCTTCTTGTAGCAGCTGAAACCTGCCACAACTGTTTGGCTGAGCAGATCTAGGAGGTAAACCTGCAGCTGCCCTGTCACTTCTCTCGCTTCTCCTCTCCTTGCTCTCCTCTCCTAAGTAATCAGTCCTGTTGAACAATATGGAACAACATTGTTAAACTATGCACTGACTTAGAATAATCCTGAGAATGCACAGTCAATTCATTTTTGGATCCGAGTTACAATAAATCCCTGAGAATGACTACATTACATTTAAGTATGGATGTCATCATGATTCATTTACAAGGAAACCTGTCAATCCAGGCATGCAGCTGGACACTTACCTCACCGTTTAGAATCGTCGCCCAGAGCCGCCGCCATAGCCGCTGCCACCGCTTGAGCCACCTCCATAGCCACCTGAGGCAACAGAGACAAACATTTATCTTACAGTAGTCCTTCTCTTCAGAATCCACCTGAAGACACCCACAGCACTTTGATAACCATTACAGGCTTATCCGTTTAAGGCTAAAATGTAATTAAGCACTTGCCTACCCTTGATAACCAGGCTTATCTGTTTAAGGCTAAAATGTAATTAAGATAATATTTTCATATGGACCGATTCCAGGGCATCCTTTCGTGTGTGTAGATTTGATGTACAGATTGTGGTTATTCTAATGTTAGACTGACAATAGGTTCTTTTAGATACCATCTCTATGCATTACCTTGTGCTGTTGCTTATTGTAGATCGCTCTAGATTAGGACTCCGCTAAATGCCCAAAATGTAAACATCCAGTTGCTGTCAGTCACAACAGCACAATCAGATATTCTCTCCTATGCCACACAGGCCCATCAGACATCCTTACCACCATATGGGCCACTGTTCCTGCCGCCGCCGCCGCCGCCGCCGCCGCCACCACCGCCGCCAAAGCTGCTTCCTCCCTTCATTGGGCCATAGTTGGATGACTGGTTGTTGTAGCTGCCAAAATCGTTGTAGCCACTGCCACCACCGCTACCACCACCGCTGCCACCTCCGAAGCTTCCTGCAATTTAAAAAAAAAAAAAAAAAGGGGGGGGGGGAGGAGGGGAGGACAACTTTTAGGATAAATCCTTCTGGTGCACTGTACAACTCCTAAGGCCAGGCAAATGTGTGGGGGTTGAAAAAAAAAAAAGATTGCCTCACCGCGAGTAGTCTCACCTCCGAAGTTTCCGCCGCCATTGTTGTAGCTGTCATACCCATTTCCTCCGTAGCCTCCGCCTCCTCCACCACCCTGGTTGCCATAACCGCCGCCGCTGCCACCTCCTCCTCCATAGCCTCGGTTACCACCCCCATATCCACCACCAGGGCCGCCACCGTAGCCACCTGCAACATAAATGCCATTAAGTACACTTGACAGCCATTAGCAGAACTGCTGCCTCTCAGCTCTGTGCACCAACTTCCCAGTAGCACCACGTTTTTCAGAAGGTAGCATACCCGTTTCCTGATCCAGATCTTTTCCCCCATAGCTTCGTTTGATTGGCTCTACATAGGTTTGAACAGGAAACACATCACAATCACAACAATCACATGCATGCATTTCCAAATCAAATGTGCCGCAGAGCCAAACAAATGAAACATCAACTGAAACTAGTTAATCACAAATACAGTTTACTCGAACTGAAAATGGATTATCACAAAGACTGTTTAGCGTTTACTAAAACCTACCATCTCCGCCACCATATCCATTGTTGTAGCCATCTCCACCACCATATCCACCACCTCTACCCCCTGAAACAAGCAAAACATCAGTTAAATGATGCAATTGCATCCTGGCGTGCATACAGGCAGTTCTGGCAGTGACCTGAAGATCCTACAAGTACGTACCTCGGCCACCACCAAATCCTCCGTATCCTCCACCGTCACGGCCACCGCCAAAGTCATTTCCTCCATATCCTCCCCTCCCTCCGTAACTGCCGCCACCGCCGCCTCCACGACCTGGAAGAAAAACAGTGTTAACACAACATACAAAAAACGCCCGCGTTAGCAAGCTGCGTTTAATTTGGAATTTTGCTCACCTCTTTCCATACCAGTGTTCTGCATTTCCTGTCTTGAGAGGGCCTTCCTTACTTCACAATTGTGGCCGTTGACTGTGTGATATTTCTGGACTATAGGTGCAGAAGAATGAGAGAAATTAGAGCAAAGCGTAAAACAATAGCAGTTTATTGATAATAAATTGATATTTATTGGTACACCCTACTTACTGACAATCCTGTCCACTGAATCATGGTCATCAAAGGTCACAAAAGCAAATCCCCTCTTTTTACCACTGGCACGATCGGTCATGATGTCAATGACCTCGATTTTGCCGAAGGACTCAAAGTAGTCTCGCAGGTGTGACTCTTCTGTGTCTTCTTTAATACCGCCAACAAAGATCTTTTTCACAGTAACATGGGCACCTGGTCGACTCGAGTCCTGTGATGTAACATAACACAGCATAAGACACGGCCAATGCAATCGTCAAATTACAGACAAGATCTTGATGGATATGTTGCTAAATTACCTCTCGGGATACAGCCCTCTTGGGCTCTACCAGTCTTCCATCAACCTTATGAGGGCGTGCATCCATCCCAGCGTCTACTTCATTTACTGAGGAATAGGTGACAAAACCAAAGCCCCTGGATCTTTTGTTTTGTGGGTCTCTCATTACCTGTGGCAAAGAAGTTAAAATCTTCAATACAATCCTCATTAATTGTAAACCATTAAAACATGTCCTTTTAGCTACACATGTATAGAAACAGTCAAAAGGCTTGGGATTTGTAAAAATCAGCCTCAGGTTACATTGGTTACAAATGCTACATTATCACTCAAAATGTACTAATGTTGTCAAATGTTTATATTTGTACACTTTTTGCATACCTTGTAGTACCATAGATTTCCTTTGATTTTGTTTCATTTTAGTTATGCAATTTCCATTTTCGAAGTACAGATTTGTCTGCCCTGATAAGGACTCACTTTTAACAGTGAGTGATGCCTGATTCACATACAGAAAAGCCAAGCTAATGGTTGGCTTGGTCATTCAATGTAATCTCTATGCAAACCAGCTTTTTAACATTTCCAAGCTTGGAAAAAAGCTTGACATTTTTTAAAGCTGGTTTGCATAGACATACATTGAATTACCAAGCCAACCATTAGCTTGGCTTCTCTCAGTGTGTGCAGCATTAGTCTTGATGTGACTGTGGTCAAAATAGTTATAACCCTTTGCTATACATTATAAATGGTTGGGGCTTATATTTCTATGCATTATGGTAGGGGCTTATAATAATCGGGGTACCATGTACACACAACAAAAATGTTAGCACTACTTGTGTATAAGCCAAACAACAATGGAGAAATGTTCAAATGAGTAACATACCACACAGTCTGTAAGGGTTCCCCATTGTTCGAAGTGGGCTCGGAGGCTCTCGTCGGTCGTTTCAAAGCTCAAGCCCCCAATGAACAGCTTGCGGAGCTGCTCCGGCTCTCGCGGGGCCTAACAATAGACAATGAATGAATGAATGCATACAACTCCTGTTAGCAGCGTGATCGATGAAACGCACAAAGGTCACCCGGAGATATTCAATCCATTTGAAATGGAATACTGCACGGGCACACGTAGGAATAAAAAAAAAATTGCAAATCAAGTAAAGCAAATACAAGGCCAAGACAAGGGTGGAGATGGGAGAAATCGATGCAGCCGCCATTACCAGATTGCGGCTCCTTAGTGGAGGATAGAACGCTGAACAACCAGCGTTATTAGCATGCTAATAACGTAGCTTTGTTCACCGGGATATCGAGGAATACGTTTATTTGCGAGCCACTGTACGTTTTGCCTAAAACACACGGAGCCATGAATGGCCTCCAACACACTACTACAACATGAACAAAGGCCACGAGGCCTGCTTCTTTCTTTTAAGATGGCGGCCTCGGCATGCATTGCTCGCAGATAAATGCGACATGTTAGCACGGCGGTTTACCCACGTCGTGCACTCACTAGAAGACCATATTAAATAAAATCCAACTGAAACGTGATTGAGAAACACATTACGGGGAAAACAAACAACACTTACTTCTCCTTTCGACATGATTTCTTCCTTTGCTGTGATGTGTTGTGCTGGTCGGACGTTTCGCTGGTGGGTTGTAGATGTGCGACAGAGTAAACGACACCCGAGAACTAGAATATGTAGCATAAAGATACGCCTCGCTCGCTCTCCGATTGGTCGCCACTTCCCGCTGCAGTCGCTCGTCACCGTTCACATCGCAGGCGGTTGGACGACGCGGCGATCAGTCACCGCCAAATAACCAATGACACGTCGTCGACAGTGACTGCTGAGGGAGGTGTCTCCAGGCCTGCAGCCATACACTCTTGCTGTAGGGCGGAGACTTTTACGCATCAAAATGGCTACCAGGGGAGACCGAGCATAGAGAGAGGTCTCGTCAGAGAGAACACTAGTAAATCGCCGATCTACAAGCTCACGACGCGACGCGGACGCTACGCATTGAGAGCTTGTAGATCGGCTATTTTCTTTGCGCGAGACCGTCGTGCCGCGGAGCATAATATATTGGGCATGATACCTGGACAATAACACGTATGTATTAAACTCTGGGGAGACATATATTCCAATATGTTGTTATTGTTATTATTCAACACAGATGTGTTACCGTGCGTGCGGAACTATAGGGTAACACAACAGGGACACAAAAAAGACTTCTTGATACAAAACAGATCCCATAGCTAGTGTGGTATATCTGGCCAATCGCACAGGTCCACAGCCCCTTTCAACTTCAAGTCATGGATACAATTGTTGCCATATTGGATCTTGCTTTGATTTTTGAGAGTTGACAGCCATTAGCAGAGAATTATATTGTCCACACCTAATGGGTTATAATAAGTTAGTTTTTCATACCACAGAGCTGACGTTGGACTTGGATCGGATGCTTGTACAATATTATTTACTTCACAGAACATTAAGTCGATATAAACACAATAAAGACTCAAAGATTATAGAAAACTTGTTTGATAAGACTGTTGAAAACACCTATTATCTTGATTAATTGGTTGGTTGATTGATTGATTGATTGATTGATTGATACTTCATTGGCAGTTTGCAAAAAAAGCATAGCTTGATAAGACTGTTGAAAACACCAAGCTAAATGCAGGCCTGTGTTTTGTTTTGTTTTGTTTTTGTTTTCTTTGTGCTCTTGGAAGAGTTTGGTCGTGATCTATCTATCTATCTATCTTGATTAATTGATTGATTGATTGATTGATTGATTGAATACTTCATTAGCAGTTTGCAAAAAAAGCACAGCAAAGTACAGTGCTAACTAAGAGGATTTTAAAGTAAACCCAAGAAAGCCTATGGCTTCTTTCCATTGGGGTCCTTTGTAGCCTACTCAATTCATCGAAAGGCCTATTTGCTTTCTAGACCACAGCTTCAAAAGAGAAGTTAAGTTTTATGTAGTTTACAGTACATTTACTCAAGTACTGTACTTAAGATCTGCTATTTTCAAAAGATTTTTATACAGTTTGAAAACTTGCATAATGAGCACTACTCATTACTACTTTTGGTACTTTAAGTACATTTTGATACCAACACTTTTGTACTTTTACTCAAGTAATCTTTTATTTGTAACAAAATATTTATACGTACGTTGCAGTATTTATGTTATTTACTCAAGTAAAGAACGTGAGTACCTTTTCCAAAACTGCTAAAAAAACAAAACATTTTCGTGTGTCCCTCCGAGCTATGGGACAAAGACATGTGGGTCAGGGTCTGAGGAGGAGGAGGGGCGTGTCATTCTTTGTGCGTACTTACCGCGCGCTTTTCTTTACGCACAAGCAAGCGGGCGCATCACAGCTTGTTTAGTTGCATTTCCATTTTCAGGCCTTAAAACAGAAACAAACGATCGAATAAAACAGGGGAGCCGGCGGTTCATTTTCGGCGTCAACAACGCGAAACGACTGCGTACAGTGAAAGGGGTAAGAAACATGCACATTTGATCACAAACAAGGTTCATCAACCTCAAGTCGCAGCGTGCAGTTTGCACTGGCAGCGCCATTGTGTGTCGTTTGTTTATTAGATTCTATTTTTTTACTGGCCTCTGGGGCCGAAAAACTACCGATTTGTAGTCGAAAACAGTGTCGACTAGACTTGTATCCGATTAAACAAGATCTAGGTGCATTGCGCGACGTTTGCCTAAAGATCCACACGACGAAGTGTACATTAATCTGCTTTGTTAGTTAGCCCTGGTTGTATGCTAACCGATAGAGCTAAATGTCTTCCGCAAGCAATGGTTGTTTTTCCACGTGCCTGAATTGGTAAAAACATTAAGCCCCGATTGGCCTCGATTCTAGTAACGGTGGTTTGTTTTTTTGCACGTTTTCTGCATTACTTGTGGTGTGATACAAGTAAACTGCGTTTTTTCTTTTAAGGTGTGTTTTCTCACTTTGCTAGCTTGAGCTAGCGAGTTGGCTAGTTAGCCAGCCACATCTAGCAGGTCACATTTAAGTCAATAATAAAAGATAAAACGCTTGTTTCGGATTTGTTTTTATTGTATTTACGTTTTCTTACTAACATAGTCCTGTTTTTTATGTAAAATTAATGCCATCTTTCTATCTACCCCTCTGCCGTACAGTTTGCCTGCTTCCTGTACACGGAAGTGCCATTTGTTTTAATTGAAACACAACGTTGAGCAGCAAGCCGACGTCGCCATGGGAAAGAAGTCGTCTCAAGACCAGTCCTCATCCTCCGAGGAAGAGGAGTATGTGGTCGAGAAAGTGCTCGACAGGAGAGTGGTGAAAGGCAGAGTCGAGTTCTTCCTGAAATGGAAAGGATACTCTGAGTAAGTTGACACGTCGCTGTTAGATCTACATTGTGCACCCTTTTCAAACACATATTCTGGCCTGGGAGTGCATTTCAGATAAACAAACAGTGTGTATATCAGCTATTTCTGTTATGGAGACAAGTGAGCCTTGGGGGAGGGGGTGAATGGTGCCTTTTGTCATGTCGCTTTATATAGTGAGTAAGTGCATTAAATTCATACACAATGGCAGAGGAAACCATGCATGGCACATTTGTAGCAATGGACCCTTCCCTACCCCACCCCCAAAAGTGATTGTACAATACTAGCTTAGCAACTGTGGTTAAACTGGCAGCATGCCATTGTCATTTGCAACATCATGGTAAAAGTAGGAATACCACGATAACGCAACGGTGACCATGACCCAACAACAGATTCCATGTACCCAGAAAACGGGTTTAGAGTGCATTTTCCCCAAGCTTAAAACTGCAAGGCTGCATGGCTGTGTTGTTGAACACATCAGGGACATGACTCACCCACCCAGGTGATGGCAATAATACTGATCACAGTAATTCTATCAAATGTGCAAATCGTATAACAAACAAATATGCAGTGATCTGATACTGATGTGTTGACGGCTGCTGTGCTGGCCTGTTGAGATTCTGCACGTTAAAATGTATTAATTTGTTTCTCCCTCCAACATTTCCCAGTGTTTTTAGTTTATTGAAATTAAGTCATGCACATTTTCCATTGCATAGTCTACTGCAGGCCTTGTTGACTAAAGTTAGGAGAAATTTTGAAGCTCTTGCTCCTGAAATGATTTATTTACATGGGGAAAAGGCAGTCAAAAGTCATTGGGTGAGAGGGAAGCAGGGCTTGCCAGACCGTGCGAGTTGAGTAGGTGAGGCTTAGCGACGGAGTCCGGGAAAAATGGGGGTGAACGTGGATTCGCCTGTAAAAGTTTTTTTTCTCAACTGATTCTTGTAGCTTGGGGTCACCTCTTAAGGATTCAAGAGGATGACCAGTGATATCCATTGAGCATTTTTTATTATTAACCCCTTAATGCCTGAAACATGGGCTCCCATTGACTTTCTATACAGGAGGAAAATACCCAGAAAAAGATTATTTTTCGGGGTATTTAAGGAGGATCTGAGGGGTCTAACTAGGGGTTTGTCATGATGCTGAATCCATTGCAGGCATTTGTTTTGCACAAAAAACATTCCGTGGGCTAGAAATAGCCTCAGAAAACAATACACGTATGGGTGAGTATTCATGTTAGTCGGAGGCCTTAGGGTTTTTTTTCTCGTGCTAATCAGTCTAAAAGTGCAAAAATTTTCACAGATGTAGCTCAGGGCATGCTCTAATGATTTAGCTAGGGCGCCCGATTCTGCGACATTCGGGGTCGCCACAGCGGCCAAATCAAGTTGGGCTCCCATCGACTTTAGTGATGAAAAGTGATGAGTCATCACTTTTCAGAGTTTTGTGGGTGTTGTGGTGACCCCGAAGGTCGCCGACCTAGCTAAATCATTAGAGCATGCCCTGAGCTAAATCTGTGAAAAATGTTGCACTTTTAGACTGATTAGCACGAGAAAAAAAACCCTAAGGCCTCCGACTAACATGAATACTCACCCATACGTGTATTGTTTTCTGAGGCTATTTCTAGCCCACTGAATGTTTTTTGTGCAAAACAAATGCCTGCAATGGATTCAGCATCATGACAAACCCCTAGTTAGACCCCTCAGATCCTCCTTAAATACCCCGAAAAATAATCTTTTTCTGGGTATTTTCCTCCTGTATAGAAAGTCAATGGGAGCCCATGTTTCAGGCATTAAGGGGTTAATAATAAAAAATGCTCAATGGATATCACTGGTCATCCTCTTGAATCCTTAACACTTGGGGAGCCAAACGCGTTCAGGGACGAGTTATGGCCACTAGATGTCACCCTGCCACAGGAAGTTATATCGTCGAGGGACGAGTCAACAAATAGTTAACTTTTCGAGACCGCAGCTTCCCTTTGCATGCCCTGAATCCATTACGTCACCCAGCCAGGGCAGGAAGCCCCCTGTCTCTCCCCACACGGAAGGATTTTACATGGCTTTAGATTCTACTTTGAAACATTAGAACGGCTTTATCTGAGAATGAGGTAAAAACAGCCCCATGGAGGCAGAGAGCTGATTGTTTTCACGGCGACACTTTACCGCGAATTTACCGCGATTTTTTTACCGC
This sequence comes from Nannobrachium achirus, assembly GCF_963921795.1. NCBI lineage: Eukaryota > Metazoa > Chordata > Actinopteri > Myctophiformes > Myctophidae > Nannobrachium > Nannobrachium achirus. Next base: position 33,178,147 of record NC_137818.1, on the reverse strand, counting down.
GAGTTTCGCGAGCGTTTGTAAACAAATGGAGTACCTCCTCAATCTTCTCTGGACACGCACGTGCACACGCACGAAGCTTGCGGGGCTCATCAAAACATAACGTAAGTCAATGGTGGCACCAGCAACAGCTATAAATGTTATAAACCTTGGCCGCCCATGTGTTAAGAGGTAACCCCAAGCTACAAGAATCAGTTGAGAAAAAAACTTTTACCGACGAAACCACGTTCAGCCAAAAATCACAGTTTTTTTTCCCGGACTATTAGGGGTGAAGTGTCTTGCTCAAGGACACTTCGACACTATCTCTGGGGGAGCCCAGGGCTCGTACTGATAACCTTCCGGTTCCCAATGGCTGCTCTGCCTCCTGAGCCACTGGGCTTTTTGTTTTGTTATGTGTGTTGCTGACTTTCTCCTCCAATCCCACACAGGAAACACAACACCTGGGAACCAGAGAAGAATCTCGACTGCCCCGAACTCATTTCTGAGTTCATGAAGACTTACAAGAAAGGCAGTGGCCCTGCTCCCAGCACTCCCACTCCCAGTGGAGGGGCTAAAGCTAGCCCAGCATCCACGGGACGCACCAAAGACAAAGAAACCAGTAGTTCTAAGAGGAAAAACTCAGATGACGAGGAGGAGGTGGTGGCGAACAAGGCAAAAAAGAAGAAAGAAGTAAGTAATAGATGTTGCAAAAGGGTCAATTATATTATATTATGATCCATGGTCACTTGGTGTTGGTGTGATTCCCTGTTTAGTAGGGATGGGTATCATTAGGATTTGATTGATTCCCTGTTTCAGTTCCAAACTGGTGAGAGGTCAAACTTTAACATCACTTTTAAACATTATTAAACTGTAAAAGTAAATACAATTTACTACAACTGTATATGTGTGGTACCTGACTTACAGCCAGTGCTGAAACTTATGGACCTGAAATCAACAAAGAACTGATGTATAAAACATTTATTCCACGATAATTTGGGCATAACAAACTCCAATTATTTTGATCTGCTTGTATATTTTAAGTAAAACATGTTTTTACATAGACTGTGTGCAACATGAGTGGTTGAAAGGATCTCACCATGCCACTTAACTTGCTTATGAAGATCCTTCCTTTTTTGTTTTTCAGGAAGAAGTCCTGGTCGCACGAGGCTTTGAGAGAGGACTTGAACCAGAGAAGATCATTGGAGCCACTGATTCATGTGGAGATCTCATGTTCCTTATGAAGTGGTAGGTTTTGTTGTACATCTGGATGTCCTTAGTTAGCATTTGGATATTGGTTCTGTTTGCATTAGCTGACATTTAGCTGACAGCCTGACACTTTTGTACATCCTTTGCAGGAAGGACTCCGATGAGGCTGACCTTGTGCTTGCCAAAGAGGCCAATGTTAAGTGCCCACAGATTGTCATAGCCTTCTATGAGGAGCGTCTCACCTGGCATGAAGACAGTGACAAGAAGGAGAAAGATGCTGTGAGTGTGTGAGTTTGTCAACTCAGGCGGGAAACTGGTCCACTTCACTCCAGGACCAACAGACATTTTCACACCCAAACCGCTCATCCTTTTTATTGACCATGTCCAACCGCAGTACCACACACAAATGGACTGCCCCGGTCATAAAGCCTCTCTCATAGTTACAAGAGCTTAAAGGACAACGTCATCCATTTAAAATCTTCACATAATTGGTCCTCACCAATACTCATTTCAATATGGTACCATTTTGTATACCCTGTCTGCCTCAGGAGGGCTGTGGACAGTTCAGAAACCCACGTATGAGGCATCCTCCCCGAGGTGGTTTTCACTGGTCTGTGCAGTGTTGCAGCGTTCGCTGCTTGTCAGATCCACCAGGTTGATCCGGCTGGTGATCCTGTGCTCATGCTCTTCTCCTTCTACAAACTCGGTCTTGGGCTGACAGAATGTGATCTGGAACTCTTGTCGTTCATCCCTGTAATGGAAACTGCCAACTTTATAATTATGGAAAGTTGCTATATTGTAAGCGTTAATACAAAATTCTAATCTTGTTTGATGTCACTGGTAGGCGTGTTTCTAAACTGTCCACAGCCCTCTTGAGGCAAACTGAGTAGAACTAAATGGTACATTTATGAGCATTAGTGAGAACCAATTATATGTACTGTAGATACTCTAGGTTGGAGATGGGTGAAGCTGTCCTTTTAACGTGCCCAGAATGATCCAATATGATGGGAATGCGATGGACATGGGAGAGATACTGGGGTGGGGAGGGTTTGTGCTTTTTTTGCTTTGTATTCAACTTTGACTTGTTTAAACGTCTTTATCGTGAAGTTTTAGTGTTTATGGGATATGATTGTCATTAAGGGTTTTATTTGGTACAAGCACAGGGGGGTCATGTTTGAAACTTGGAATGTAGTCTTCACTGAGTCAGCATAGGCAATGGCAGAATTTAGTTTTTTGAATGGTATAGTTGTCAAAATACTGTTTTTGTTCCATGTAATTAAACAATTGGACGGTTACAACCATCTTCATTGCATATTTCCAGGGGAAACTAAAACCAGCATTCTTCATGGCCAGGTATCAGACTGCCACCCTGTGGTTAACATGAGTAAAACATTGTTTATAAACAATGCATTTTAACAGTTTCTGCAGTTTTTACAATGTTTTCCTTTTCCTTTATGGTGTTAAAGTGGTGACATACACACGCCATTTAAGTATTTGTCCTTGATATTATGTTGACAAATTAAAGACAGCTGAAATCACTCTTTGACCATCTCCATCATTATCCATTTCATGTTTGGATGAACAATTTGAACATTGTGGACCCTACTTTGCACAGTCTAGACTTGTACTCTGAAATATTCTGCATTTAAAATGTTACAAATTAAGTATTGTGGACCAACACAAGTTGGGTCTTTTGCAACAGTAAGACTACACTTTCCTGTTCCCTCTCCGAATTATCACTTTAAAAAAAGTGGGATTCGAAGCTTGATGTCAGGGTTGAGAATGGTTCAGTCTTTAACCGTAGATCTCATGTTTGTCACTTATGATTGGCAACAAATGATGTGGCTTCTGCATTCCTTATGTGGATTTGAAGAATCCACACATGTATAGTGTCAAATTTTAATAAAAGTATTTCAATGTTAACATGACTGAAGTAGTTCTTTTTTGAAAGGTTTGAGACATTCAGTTAATAAATATGTCAAAGATGCAGATTATAATCCATTTTCTAAAGATAAAGCCTTAGCCTGGATGGTGGTCCCAAACCTTGCAGTGTTTCAACCCTTAACCACAACACTCCAGTTGGTGTCACTGTCCCCGTTGAACCGGTCCAATAGCATGTCTGAAACAAGTAGGCTACAATAGACACCATTTGTTCTCATCATGCTTCACAATAGACTTAAATACAGTATATAAATGGGATAATTAACACCACTACCATTTATTTGTGATTCCCCCTACATAATGACAATCAACCCAGTTCAATTATCCTCATTTTGTTTTTGAACTGATCACTCAAGCACTATTTACAGGCACTCAGCAGATGGTGCTGTTGGACACGAATGAGTAATATATATGGACAGGACTAATGCACTGCAGCTCATGATCTATGCGGGGAAAATGTGTATCTTTAAAGGGTACACAGATTATCTGAAACTGCATATATTTTGTATGTTTTTGTATTCTCCTGTAAAATCTGCTGGTTATTCAGCATACCATCACTGTCAAGTGGAAAGTCCAAACCGTCCTTATTAAGAAATGGCAAAAATACCTGTGTTCCAATGGATCCAATGTAGTAATTATTTTGTCACAAGCCCTTGTTAATGCTTTTCATTGGTTCAATATTTATAAATCACACACACACACACACACACACACACACACACACACACACACACACACACTTAAAGGAGTAGTTCACCCCCAAAATGACTTTTTTTCTATTGATTACTCATGCCATGGAGAGTAGAGTTCAATAATATATATATATTTTTTTTATTCGAGTAAATTTACCCCCATTGATTCCGGATGGGGACCCGTTTCGAAACGGGTCCCCATCCGGAACGAATGGGGGTAATTTATTTTTATCAAATTTTTTGACAAAAAACTAAAAATATTATTGAACTCTAGTCTCCATGGCATGAATCAATAGAAAAAAAGGTCATTTTGGGGGTGAACTACTCCTTTAATAGCTTGTGAAAATCATGCACTTGGTGACAAGTTTTAGATTTTTGGCATGGTGGTGGGGCATAAGGTTTTCAAAAAATCAAACCTCGGTTCGAAGTAGGGGTGTGAAAGAATATTCTTTATTCGAATATTCGTTCGAATGTTAACAATAAAAGAATATTCGAAAGTAAAATCTTGAGCTTCGAATTAATTTATATTTAATTAAAAAAAATCTACCGCACTTCTCGCGAGATTCTGGGCGCATGGAACGTTAAAAGGTCCCTGGTCTCGCAAGGCAGAAGTCTCCATTAGCTGCTGCAAAAGTGGGCTGATCTACAAGTCCACAATGCGTCACTGATCCAATACGCTGTGGGCTTGTACATTAAGGGTGCCTATTTAGCAACACCGTCATACGGCGAAGAATAAACCTCCAGCTGCTTAACTTTCCATTCACACTGTCACTGCATGGCCGTCGTCCGCTCCGCGCAGGGGAGGGGAGCTCTCTCCATTCCGACGGTGGAGAGATGCACTCGCCTTGCAGTGCTTTTAAACTTGATTCAGAATGATTAACGAGTCTATCTGAAACGGGCGACGCATTTGGTAGTGACGGGAAGCCGGACAACGAGACTTCTCCACCGAAAAACACAAAGCATGGATTTCTTCTCTCACGAGTTATTCTCCCCGCACGCAGCCACGGTAAAACTCCCTCCGTCACACTCTTGTAGAAGTTGTAGACTACCTAATTTGGTTCAAACCAAAACATACTCCATTGGTGTGATTATAATTGCTCGTTTCATGTCGTGGCTGTTCCAACTCCATCACAGGCTGCTGCTGTGAGTGTGACGCTTCGCAACGACGATGCTATGCTGGCAGCTGCGTGCACACAGACATCAAACGGGGCTTGAGCCCCTGCCCTTTTAAGAGAGAATTGTCCGCCAAAATGCCCTTTTAGAAATGTCAGCCCCTGCCTCTCTTAACATTCTTTGCACGGCACGTCCCTGACCAACGCGGACCTGGCTGCACGACCGCGACTGTCTCTACAGTTTACAGTTTAGGCATCTTAGCAGATGCTTTTAATCCAAAGCGATTTACAATAAGCAGATAACACATCACAATAATAAACACGTTAATATGTCAGTACACCAACAGCAATATAACAATGCAAATAAAATAAATAATTAAAGAAAAAGGTTTCTTAAAAAAAAAAAAAGATTAGAATAAACAGCTTCGAATTGCGAATGCTTCGAATTATTCGATATTTTCGAATATTCGAATTTATTCGAATCAACGGTGGATTTTCGGCCGAATATTCGAATGCTATTTTTGGCACATTTTCACAGCCCTAGTTCGAAGTGGAGCGGTGAATCTGAGCAGCTATACCGTGTGTGTGTGTGTGTGTGTGTGTGTGTCTAGTCTGCACAATAGTGCCATAGAAGCTGTGTGTGTGTGCCTCTACAACAGCGCCCCTCCTTTAACTTGTGTGTTGTGTGTGGCCACTCAAGGTATTGCCAGGCTACAGACATAGCCAGCCACCCACCCACATAGCCAGCCACCCACCCACCCACCCACAGACATACCTGTCTATTGGGAGCACTTTCACCGCTCCAAAAATATCTCAAACAAGTTGGGCTCGCCCCCTAGTGGTCTGTTTGCAATGAGTCCAATATTATTGATGGAGGAGATTTTTTAATGGTTAATGGTTTAATGGTTACCATTGGTACTGTAGTTTACATATGGAGATACAAGGTTTCTGCCCGACAGCAACGATATTTGGTTATGCTGAGGGAATCATAATTTGTATCCTGAGATGACTGTGTACATCAATAATACTAAACTTTATTATTTAAGAAACAATGTTATGCTGCAGTGTAAGTAAAAAAATATCTGGAACAAACTGCAGTGCTATTCTCCCCTCTTTCTACCAATTTCTCTCTTTGTCACATACACAGTGCTGCATAGTTACGTCTAGGGCGGTGGAATTTTCCTTGCAAAAAAAGACTGTTATACTCCAAATGGAATGCAAAGGTCACTAGTAAATTTCCAGCCCCTGGGACCATTAAAGCCCAGCAGAGGGAGTGAGCAGTAGGCTATTTTATGGAGCCTGGAGCTGTCTGCTGACAAACCTGGGCCAGTAGGGTTTGTTAGGAGAGCCGCAGTGGCACCCAGGGGAGCTCTGTTTGTGCTGTGTGTGTGTGTGTGGTAAACACAGAGGCAGAAGCTGGGCAAGGCATGCAGGGGTGCCACACCAAATTCTGGGCCCTGGATACTTTAACTATTGAAAAATAGCAGATATACAAGCTCACAGCGTGGCATCGAGTGCCGTGCTGTGGGCTTGTTGATCTGCTATTTTTGAAAAATCATGAAAATTTGTGCAAGTCTTTGAATGTTCTGTTTCTATGTCAGTGGTGCTCAAACCTTTTCATGTGAAGGACCCCCAAAATTATATATATTTGGCCACGGACCCCCATCTCAAAATATTTCGTTCCAGGGACCCCCCAGAAGCAACATTTGAGTTACAAAGATTTGCACAAATTTTCACAACTTTTCAAAAATAGCTTATCTACAAGCTCGCTGTGAGCTTGTATATCTGCTATTTTTCAATAGCTAAAGTATAAAAAAATTAAGGCCCCTCCACCTTGGGCCCTGGTAACCCAGTCCCACTCCCCCCCACCCCCCCTTGTGACACCCCTGTGCACAGGTATACACAGAGCTTGGTCAAGCTAAAAGATAAATAAACCTGGACTTTTGAAAGTACAGACATAGGACAGTGCTGCAACTGAATGTGTGTATATCACACACTCAGTAACGAGCTGTCTGTGCTTCATTAGCCGTGACAGTCTTGCCCATTGATCTGCTATTAGACAACTTCGTCTTGAGCTTTTGTAACATTTTGACTGTGCTTTGTAATTGTGATATCGAGAGGATATTTTCTTTTGTCAATTGTGCTTGTTAACCATCTGCTGTTTTACCTGTACCATTATTTAATTACATCTTATAAATTAACAGGACAGTATTGTTTATTCTCAAATAAGGATTTCCCGATCACGTTTGTTTGCTTCCGATCCCGATCCTGGTCACATATTTTTGCTCCTGATCCGATCCCTTTCTTTCCCAATCCGATATATATATATATACCGGTATATATATATATATATATATATATATATATATATATATATATATATATATATATATATATATATATACATATACATATATATATACATATACATATACATATATATATACATATACATATATATATATATATATATATATATATACATATACATATACATATACATATATATATATATATATATATATATATATACATATACATACATACATACATACATACATACATACATACATACATTAAAAGAAAATTCTGATCTACTACTACTCCCAATTCCGATCCGATCTTTTTCACCCCGATCCGATCCTATACCCGATCACCAGTCCCGATTGGGACATCCCTATTCTCAAATATAGTTGCTGTTAAACTGCAGTTATATATATTTGTGTACTAATATGGGTAAGGATAGTTTTGTATGCCAGGCAGCTACACCACTCTTCAAGCACAGCTAGTCTCTGCAACACCAGTAACTTTTAGTGCAAATGAGATCCAGAGGGTATTGCCAATTGCAGAGGTTGGTTGTCTTGCAGCACATTACTCCAAATGAGTGCCCAGGGAGCTACTGTGCAGCTGTGTCTGAGAGTCATGGGAAGAGTTTGCTGCACTGGGCCTCATCAATGTAGCACAGCTTGTTCAACAACACCAACAAACAAACAAATGTGCATAAACACACACACGTGCATGCACGTACACACACACACACAATCCATAAATGCATCATTTCGTTTTATTTGAGGGGAAAAAACTCAAGCTTTGCCGAGCTCAGGAAGTGTCCCCAGGGAACACTGAAAACCTATCGCCGCAAGTGTCATAAGTCATGAGTGTCACACCGACTGATGCCATTTGATGTAGTCTTCCTCACGCTGAGATCAGGTAGACACAGCTGCTCGACAGCTGTATGTCTGCAGCTCGCCATTGCAGCCAGATACAAAGGTCTGCAGTGATGACTAGCGCATCATCCCTTAGCGCGGCGCGCTGATCCGTGTGAAGGTGATTGCGGCGTGATGCTCTAATTTGGGTGGCTATCACACTTAATGTGCAGTAAAGCATCAGAGACAAAGCTTCTTCATTCTAAGTGTTCATCCCCCTCCACCGCGCCACACCTCTCGTCACCAACCCTCCGCCGCCCCTCTGCCCCCCACACCCCACCCCGCGCTCCTCTCTTCATCTCCTCTCCCCCACCGGGGGGAAAGAGTTATAGCTGCCATAAAAGGCAGGTAATGCATTGTTAACTAATTCTGTCTGCTCAGAGCTGATATATCCTCTGCTCTAAATCTCCATGCTTCCAATAAAATGCAAATGCTAATGCTTGCCCTCCATGAGCTGATATAATTTTTAACAGGCCAGAGGTAAATGCTAGAGGAAGGTGGGGTGGGCCAGAGGTAGACTATATGCCATGGTCAGGCTCACACCACTCGGGGTAAACCCGAAGAGTACGTGTCCAGACTTCGTGCTCCACACGTAGCATTTGCCAATGGTGTGTGTGTGTGTGTGTGTGTGTGTGTGTGTGTGTGTGTGTGTGCGTGTGTGTGTGTGTGTGTGTGTGTGTGATGTGTGGTATGACCAAAACATCTGCGAGCGTGTACATGAATATCATATAATTGCGTTTGTGTGGTTTTAGAATCTAAAATCGTGCCTTTGAAACAGCTGTAGGCGACTCGTGGTTAGACGTTAGAGATAGTATGAATTAACAAATTTATGTTGCTGGGCCGCAATGGACCTCTATCTGGGCCACAAATCGCCTGTGGGCCGCCAGTTTGACAACAGTGTTTTAGATGGTTGTGCTCATGCCTGAGGATGGTGAAGCTAGCATACTGTAGCTATCTACACCACAGCTATCCTATAGCCCAGTGTTTCTCAAAGTGGATTCCAGGGACTCTGTGGGTTCCTTTTAGGGGGTCTAAATGGACCCATACAAGTCTGTAACTCTGACAGTGTACAAATGGAACCAAATGGACGCTAACAGGTCCATTTGTACACTGTCAGAGTTAAGGGAAAACCTTGAAAATTTAGAAGTTTGAGAAACACTGCTATATAGCCTACTAGCTTGCTATCCTGAGATAATCCCTGCGAGCATGGATATGTTGTTGAGTAGCCCACACTAGAGGCATTCCATTCCACATCCATCCACCATCAAATAATGGAAGCCAATTTGCCTGTGGGTGTAATGCATCATATTTCCATGTTAATAGTAGTGTCATACTTCGTGTAACCTTGGGCTTCTAAATATTGATCCACTTCTAGATTTTCAATTATCCTGTGCCGTTTTTCTGCCATCTGGTAAGGACCAGTGATTTGTGTTCCTTCATAACTGGAGGCTTGTCCTGTAATTAGACCATAAATTAATTTGCAGAAAAGAGAGAGAGAGTGAAAAAAGATTGAACGCATTAAGTAAGTCCTCGTGATTGGAGACAGAAAATCATATGCAACCCACATGCACAGTGTTTTAATCATGACAATAAGATAATTGGATTACGAATTCCAACACTATAACTTTTCTATCCTTGCTTGTTCCATTTCACTTGCTTTTCTTTGCGGTATTGAAAACCACACTGGACCACAAATGATTGCTTGTGTGTCAGTTCTTCCATACATTTTTGGAAATTATCCAGTGACATAATTGTGCCTAATTACCTTCAGTGCTGTAACAAAAAGATTAGCCAAAGGTCGATGTTAATATGAAAATGAATGTGAAACTTTGAAGTAAAATGCTATGAATCCATCAATTAATTTAATAACTACTCTGCACACCAGCCAGACAGAACAATATGTGCCTCTCCAACCTGGTTCTTATTTACAGCGCAGCCCAAGTGGAGGCTCTAAAATACCAAATGAGTCTTGATTGATTTTAAATTGGGACTATGCTCTCTTGCGAGATTAGCTCTCTGTCCCCCGCTGCTAAATTACACATAGTGAATGGGGCTGTCGCTGCACAGTGTCTGCATTACAACTACGGATCCCCTTTGCCATGTGGAAATTCACATTAGACAAGCCCAAGTTACCAGCTCAAAGCAATTTGGAGGAAAATGATGTAACAGAATGGGGTTCTGTTGTGGTGGAAAATGCAAGCTCAGCAGGGTCGGCTTTGAATCACCACATAGAGCACAGCATAGTGTAGCAGAGGTCTTAAAAAGGGGGTCCGGGACCCCTAGGGGATCCTCAGAGTTACTACAGGGGGTCCGCCAAATCTTTGTGTGATCATGTTTGATCACTTGAACCCTAGCATTCTTAGTGGAATATTGGCCAATCGTCAATGAACATAGCCAATGAACATAGCCGATCTACAAGCTCACAACGTTGTGAGCTTGTAGATCACTATTTTTTGGAACAGAAGTTTGGTGTAGAGGGAAAAGAAGAGCAGACTATAGTAGTTATTGACAGTTCAAGTCATTAAATATGAAAATACACATTAATCCAACCTACACAGATGATAGTGCTGTCAAGTCTAAACTGTAATAATCCATGTAAGTTTTTAATCTGCAACACAATTTTATACAATATGTAGTGGGGGTCCCTGCTTCATCTCTCTCAGAGCTAAGGGGTCCTTGGCCTGAAAACGTTGAAGACCCCTGGTGTGGAGTGAGTGAGGACCAGTGGCTTTGACTGACCACTTGTATACTGACCTGCTGCACATTGCACCCTGGCTTCTGTTGAGGCAGGCCACAGCTGGCAGCATAAACCTAATTTACACTCCGTATTATTACGTGTCGCTTGCCCACGAAAACTGATCTTTAAGCTAACAGCTTGGAGATCAGCTTCAAGTTCAGTTCTTGTCGACAAGCACCATTGTGCAATGCAGTATAAACCAACCGATCATATCTAGGGGGCTTGGAGAGGCAAGGTGAGCCCACACAGCGCCCACCTGCTCCCCTGTTCTCCATCACAAAGTCCTTCAGCCCTGGCCTCCCGGAGGAAATGCGCCTGGCTGCTACGGAGAGCATGTGTCCCTGAATTTATGACAGCGACTTATTGGCGCCCTTTTACATTAAAAGTCATCTTGAGTTTCCCAGTGTAGCCATATGTGTGGCTAGCGTTAATCCACTAACATTCAAGACAGACACGTACAGAGGCTGCCTTTCAAACAGCTCTGAGCCCCATCGGTCTGTGGCCCAACGTTGACCACAGCATTCTCTTTCCCCCAGCCACTGGCCACAGTCAGTCTCGATATAATACAGCACCGTCCATAAACTATCTAATGTTACACCGTTCATGAATGTGAGCTATTATACGCTTGAGGTTCAGTTTGCGAGGCTTATAACCAAGTGAGAAAAGCCCAGCTGTGACAGCCCCATTTTGGCATAGAAGAAGAAAAGGGGCGCATCTGTCTCAGTCTGCACATCCTACATTTCAATTGTAGGATGTCAAATTAATGTAAGTTTCAGGTCTGTGCCATTTCCATGAAGGATTAGAGTTCAGAGAGTCCATCAAATCCCCAGGATTTTCTAGGGTGGTATTTATTTCAACAGGAGATGTTGAAGTGCATATTAATAGATCCACAAGGAATAGTCCTGGCACAACTTTAAATGCTGTACGCCTGCCCACAAAGGTCTGGACTTAGAAAAGCTGGTTTTCAACAACACACGAGGTCTACCATGGAAGGTGGCCCTAACGCTGAATCACAATTTTTAGTGTCTTATAAAAATCTTGATAAATACTTTATAAAGCCACAATGCATAACAAATCCGGCACATAAAATGAGGAATAAAATGTTGTACCACACTGGGTAGCAGACCTCTTGAAGGGTTCATGAATAAGTTTTACAGCTCAGTATTATCACCACTATCCTTATAAGGGGCCTGTCAACTCCCGAAGTCCACAGGATATATACATTAAACACACATTCAAGCGCTCACAGTCCGGTCCATTACATTGATTAGCAGTAAACAAATTTGTAATAAAACTTAGCGAAATGGAGGAAGATGGCCAGTGTGCTGATTCATGGCAGCATGTTAGTGAAATATGACGAGCCGTAGGTGTCGCACTTCTAAGCGCGTCAAGGTGATGCAGGGCCGCGTTTGCAGGATCTCTCACACATATGAGCCAATTCATCCAAACGGCCTGTGTCTAAACATCGAGTCCCTCATCTCATCTGTTGGCCAGTTATAAACCCAGGCAGAGCCAGTGTGGCAGGAATCCAGAAAACGTGAGAGAATCTGGGAAGCAGAGCAGACCAAACAGATGTCTCTCCACTACATGGACACCTCCTCCTTCTATCCCCTCCCCTCCTCCTTCTAGTAGCCCCCCCTAACCTCCATCTTCCTGTCTGCCCGCCCCCCCAAGGAAAAAGAAAAAAGAAAACACACACTCACTCATTTCCCTTTTGTAATTTCCACCGCAGTTGTGGTGCCCTAGTTCGAAATCTGTTTGCTATGAACTGAAATACACGTTACATAAGCAATGTTGGGAGGTTTAATGATCCATTTTAGCACAGAGCATTTCTTTTTCTTTTTTTTTTTAAACAGGCAAGCGGTTATGAGAGGAAGAGGAGCAGGAAGAGGAGAAGAAAGACTGCATCATGTGTTTCCACTTTTGACCTCTCCCCTATGGCATCTGCCCACCTGGTTTGGTTTAGAATGTTGTTTCTGTGGGAGAAGCTGATCATGGCAAACCAGCCTGCAGACAACATTCAGGAAAGGGAAGATTTTAAAATGTTTCTGCCACAGCATGGATCCTCTGCCATATCTCATCGCTTGTGTGCCCTGAAATGCATTGTCATCATGATAGCATTAAGGCCCTACACAGTGATACAACGGCAAATATCACAGACAGCTCGGATAACTCGGGATATAACCAAGAGCTGGGGATACGACTGGAAAACCCAGCAGAGCCAGTAGACTCCGCTGGCAAAAAAACCATTGGAGCAATGGAAAGCGGCATACGTATGCCTCTATTAGCCAAGAAAAATAGCCTTTGATAGTTTTTGTTACCGAGTGTGTGTTACTTCAAAACGACAACTTTTAAAAGCGTATTTCAGTCCAAACTATGTGAAAATGTATGTCAGATGTGTTGCCTTGACGATGGGAAGGGCAACGCAGGGCCACCTTAAACTCTGAAAGTGTTCATCTGTTTCCTATTGAAGTGATGGAGGCAGGCAGCAGGGGCGTCACAAGGGGGGGGAAGTGGAACTGAGTTACTAGGGCCCAAGGTGGAGGGGCCTTAATTATTCTATACTTTAGCTATTAAAAAATAGCAGATATACAAGCTCACAGTGCGGCACCGAGTGCCGCGCTGCGAGCTTATAGATCTGCTATTTTTGAAAAGTCGTGAAAATGTGTGCAAATCATTATATATCTTTTTGAGCGGTGCAAACCGCTCCTATAAGTGGCTGTGCGTGTGTCTGTAGCCTTTTTCCTCAGCGTTTTGCCATAGTAAAATGTGTGTACGTTTTGCCATAGCAAAACGTGTGTGTGTAGTATAGTCTGTACATCCTAGACTTAAATCCTAGTCTGCTTATACAAGCACGACCACCGCTCACTTCACATTGGGTGTGATTATTTTTATAATATTCTTTAAGCGAACATTTGTAACTTAAAATTCGCTTCTGGGGAGTCCCTGGAAATAAATATTTTGAGATGGGGGTCCGTGGCCAAATACATATAATTTTGGGGGTCCTTCACATGAAAAGGTTGAGTACCACTGACATAGAAACAGAAGAATTCTTAAAAATAGCACATCTACAAGCTTGCCCGTGCTGTGAGCTTGTATATCTGCTATTTTTCAATAGTTAAAGCACAAAATAATGCGTAATAATGTGTGTTCCCAGTCTAAATGGGTTAAACCCCCTCCCCTATGAAGAACATTCATGGGGGGCCCGCAGTGAATCCTTGTACCCAGGGCCCAGAATTTGGTGCGACACCACTGGGAGGAAGGCAGGGTTGGAGGGTGGGGGCAGAGAAACAGGAAATGACAGCGTGACCCACTGGGCCCACTTACTACCTTGCCAGAACCCCCTGGCCACAGCCAACCCACTGGGCCGGCAGTTTCCAACACCTGCTGCTTCTGGTTCCCCCACATAAATCCAGGTGCTCCTGGATAAGGCCTTTCTTTCTCGGGGAGCGACAGTGAGGCCAAAGGGGAGGCTGCTGGAGGGGCTGTGTTGCTGGAACACTGAGACTCTGCCTCCTCCTGTGCACAAGTCATGGAAAATACTACTTCAACAAATAGGCTATGCTGGGAGACGCAGAAGAGCACTCGGGGGTTTCCATCAACCCTGCTGGCTCAAGGAGGCTCCTCGCTCTCACTTTATTATATTCTTCTGTGCTAAGTGAAAGACAGTGGACCATTTGATAATGGGGGGAAAAAATCTCATATCCAGTGATCCTTGAACACTTCTTCGCTGTTCTGACAGCAGGGTAGTGGCTCAGTAGGAGTGAAATGCTCCAACCCTTTTCAGCTCCTCACTGCCCCCTGGTACGGTGAATGGGCGCTGCAAGCCGCTGAGCTGATAAACCCTAGAAATCATTCTCGACTCCAGCCAGAGCTCTTTACAGTACCTCCAGCGCTCCCTGGTGATGGATTAATGCACTGTTGTTGTCATTTTATTGCCATTTTATTGCCCTGGTGCAATTTACCAGGCTTTATGTGTCTCTGCTGTCCAGTGGAGGAACGCGCAAGCGCATGGCCAACTAGCATGCAAGCCCAGACAAAGGCCACTATACTTGTCCATTCACGGCGCATGTGCACACACTCTCTCTCTCTCTCACACACACTCTCTCTCTCTCTCGCTCTCTCTCTCACTCACACACACACACACACACACACACACACACACACACGCGCACACACACACACATTCTTGCGCGCGCACACACAAACACGTGGGCTGCACACATGCATGCACACTCTATCTAAATCAAAACTTGAGATTCATTCAAGCACAAATGGGGTACTATACAGTGAATCTTTCAGCTGGCTGATGGACTTCAGGCCCTGTGGAGCCACTGATGCCGTGTCCTGCCTCCACCACCAGAGGGCAACATCATTCAGCCAGCCTGCCACTGACTGTTGAAACAGAAATGGGAGTTCCACATGTATATAGAAATAATTCTGTGGATCTAAGTTTCCACAGAAACCATTTCTTTTTTTTGCCCCTTCGAGATTCAAAAGGTTTACAAAGCGATGGTTCCGTGACTTCCCAGGACCAGTAATTAGGCACAAACCACCCACCTAGCATCACCGCCTCTAATATCATGCTTGGAATATGATGCATCCTTGAGTCAATGTTATGCTACTGCAAAAGCTATTCATCTCCGCATCGGCCCTTCACTCACAAAGATTACACACATGTGGGTGCATGCGTCACCTGTACACGCACACACACACGCACGTGCGTGCACACACACACACACACACACACACACACACACACACACACACACACACACACACACACACACACACACACACACACACACACACACCTACACTTTATCACAGCTGCTGATCTATAGAAGCTGTTGCAACATGCAGAGAGGCAGTGTGTAACATCTCCTGCCAGCGCTATGATCTCCTTCATGCTGTGGGAACAGTCAACCATCATCACACACACAGCCATCTCTCTTTGTCCAAAACAAAATCTCTATTTTGCATTTGATATGCAGCCGTAATGATGACACCCTCTCTGTTATATATGAGCAAGATAGGGATGCTCTTTGCTGTGCAGTCATGACAGTGTAATAGGATTAGCCGTATCCCCAGTGACCCATAATGTCTCTGCGATATTTATATGTTGTTGTTAATTTAATTAAAAAACAATTTAAACCCTATATGTACTTCGTTGACCGGGGTCCCTCAGGGGTCTATACAGTACTTTGTAGGGCTGTCACGATTATGACATTTTACATGACCATTAATTGTCACTCAAATAATTGTGATTAACGATTTAATTGTGTTTTTGTCGTTGACAATTACATTTCTGTTTGGCTTTGAAGTTGCACATGGTAGATATGACACATAACCTAAAAATATACAAAGAAATTACTAAAATATTTGACAACTTTATACTTAAAAAAGAAAATTGATAGTGGAAATCTACAACCGATCTACAAGCTCACAACGCGCCTAGATGCGACGCGTTGTGAGCTTGTAGATCTGCGATTTCCACTATGTTTTACTTTAAAAAAAAATATATATATATATATATATATATATATATATATATATATATATATATATATATATATATATAAACATTTTTCAACATGGATAAGATTATGAAAAATAATCACGATTATGTCAAATAATCGCAATTAGACGATTATGTAATAATTGTGACAGCCCTAGTCTATATACAGTAGCCTACTTTGTCCACTCCTTTTTTGCTCTAGTCTACCAAATCTCTTTGTGGAAATATTACTTTCGCTGAATGCTTGCCTGTGGTCCAGAATAGGGAAGCTATATAAGTTCATGTGGTTAACCAGTTGAACCTCAGCATCCACATTCTGGGGGGAACATTAGCCCAAAATAGAAGATCTACAAGCTCACAGTGTGTTGCTGCAACCCATTGTGAGCTTGTAGATCTGCTATTTTAGGCAAATGTTCGACTATTATGACATGACCAGGATTGGGACACACACTATAGGGTTCAACGGTTAATGAGCCTCTTTCACGAATATTGAGGAGGGGAAAAAAAGGGGACTTTTGGGCCTTTTGAGACTAAAAAGATTAAAAATATTCCAAACACACTTAGAAAGATCAAGTCGTCGACAAGACAACTGCAGGCTACAACAACCTGAGGTACATTTTTCTGGACGCAGATCTTTATTTTACTCTGCCAGCTACCAAAGAGATTTGGTGTAGAGTGTAGGAATAAAACTCAGGTTTACTAAGGATAGAGCAGAGGTCCCCAAACTTTTCAGGCCAATTAAGACCCAGAAGAGAGATTAGTCGTTTGCCCGGGATCCAAAAAGCTAGTGAAAATAGCAGATCTACAAGCTGTTGTGGATCGGCTATTTTCATTACTTCTTAAAACCTTTGTTTTCTAATTAATAGAATTGCTTAGAATTTTCTTTTAATTATTCATTAAATTACTTGAAAAATGAAAAATCAGTGTATTCTGTTTTTTATCAGGAAATGTTTAGCTTTTTTGGTAATGTTTTTTGTTTTTCTTTTAACATAAAAAATAAAATAAAAAGAATTAGGAAACAAAAAATGAAGGGACCCATAACAATGTGTCTGCGACCTACACATGGGTCCCGACCCAGTGGTCTAGAGCAGTGTTTCTCAAATGGGGATACATGTACCCCCTAGGGGTATGTGGGGGTACTGTAGGCCAGGGGATACAGGAGAAAAACAAAAAAAAATGGAAATATGTATTTTACTGTTGTGGTTATGATAAAACATTGACAGATTTTGTGTGAACCTGCTCATCTGTAAATTGTTAAACCAAATTACATCAATACCTTGAAAATTACAACTGTTATTGAATAGTATGTAGAAAGCAATGTTTATTTGCCATAATGCCATTTTATTTTGAACATTATTGGCATTGGAACTGGTCTATTCTTCTAAGCAAAATGCTGTAGTCAGTGGAAGGCGTACTTGGCTTCAGAAATCAGTATAAGGGGGTACTGCAGCCCAAAAAGTTTGAGAACCACTGGTCTAGACTCTAGAGGGTTTAAGTGGTTAAAAAAAACATGCAATTGTTGTTTCACTCCAGGAGAATGACAAGAGGCCACCACCAGAGGGAGCACAGATGCTGTTGAATCCCAGAGAGCTACCTGCCAGTTAAAAACCATTACTGAAGAAAATAGTATAAGGATATACACTGTAGTCCATGGTACCATTCTTCCATCACCTGCCGCCAAACCTGGTTGCTTGCTATCACAGTGGTTCAGCACCAAACAACTACTTGTTTATTTTACTTTTTTATCTATTCATCCGTCCTTGTCCAAAAGTTATTACCTGACAAATGTTGCACATTGAGTTATTTAATGTAGAGTGTGTGTGTGTGTGTGTGTGTGTGTGTGTGTGTGTGTGTGTGCGTGCGTGCGTGCGTGCGTGCGTGCGTGCGTGCGTGCGTGTGTGTGAGGGGGAGGGGGAGAGAGAGAGTACATACGTATGTATATTTCTTTCACATGTGCGGTGTGAAGTACAATCTTTGGAGGGGACCTGTAACCTCAGAGTCTCTTCCACCCTGAGAGCTGCTGATCCATCACTCTTAATGGAAGAGGATAAGTTTCAGCCAGTGAAAGAGAGAAGAGACAAAGGCACGGAGCGATTTATGGCAGAGGTAGAAGTGGGGCTCTGGGCTGTGGGCCTTGATCTGAGCAGGGCTGTGGCTAGGCTAGGCCCCTGCCCCAGGCCAGGCCAGGCCATTCACACACGCGCATGTATACAAGAAGCACACACACCAGGGGCATCAATCGGGTATGGCAGGCGTATGCAGCTGCCATACCCTGGGTCCAGGGGTGAACATAAAAGTTACTTTTAAATATAAATCCATGAATGTCTCTTTGTCTATCTGTTCTGGTTATTATGTTGTTAAATTACAGTAAAATAACTACAAATGGTCACTTTAATAAGGTATTATAATTATATTCTCCACACTTGTATTCTCCCCATCTTGACAAAATGGTACAGGTGCAATTCATTATTGTTAATTGTGGCACGTTTACTATAGCCTATGCCAAGTTTAGCTGCACTTGAACAACCGTTCTGGCTGCCATATCCAGCCCAAGAAACCGTAGAAACAGGGGGAAAAATGTAATGTACTTCTTAAAATAAATGTATCATGCCTGTTGCTAAGGTATGGCAACATGACTGGTGTCATGCAAGACACCAATCATGTTGCCATACCTTAGCTTTTTTCTGAACTGACGCCACTGACACACACATGCACGCACGCACACACACGTTCAGTCCTGGCTGCTTACACTACTCGAGGCACAGGAGGGGCTCCAACACCACATCCCAAACCTAAGCCTCACTCTGGGCTTTTGAAGTTTGCCCGGCGTCGTCCCCCCCCCCGTCCCCCACCCACCCCCCCATTCGGTCCAAGTTTTGCACTCGTCCATCTTCCCCACTGAGTAGTGGTGAAATATAGAGTGGAGACCCGTTACATGTTAGCTTAGGAGATAGCACAGGTGTAAATTACATGGGAGGCTCTGGCCAGTCTTATTTATGAGAGGTCTGTCAGGTGTTTAGGTGTTGGAGTGAGATGTGCAGCTTAAAGCGTTTACTCCGCTGTAAATCAGGCCACGCAGGCCATGTCTGTTTGGATTGTGTGTGTTTACATGTGTGTGCCTGGCTGTGGTCGAGGTACACACACGGCTTTGCCGAGATGTATACGTATAGCATTCGGTGGAGGGGGTTTACCTGTGTGTGTGTGTGTGTGTGTGTGTGTGTGTGTGTGTGTGTGTGTGTGTGTGCGTGTGTGTGCGTGTGCGTGCGTGCGCGCGTGCGTGTGTGAGCGTGTGTGTGCGTGTGCGCGCGTGTGTGCATGCGTGTGTGTCTACAGGCCACCAACACAGTTCCGAGACAATGACTATAAACACGGTTAATCTTACTGACAAACATACTTTTTTAAGGACGCACTCAAAAGCTACACTTGCCTTTAGTGCCTTGGCCATCACATCACTGTGAGCGAACATGAAACCAAATCCACACTCAAAGGTTTTGTTCTGATGCTTCGGAGATGCCCCCGGGACTCTTGCCAGCCTACCGGTACATCCAATTCAAAGGGCTTTATTGGCATGGGAAAACATACGTTTACATTGCCAACATCCACACAGAGACAGGTAACTATTAGCCATTACTATCAATTACTTTTTCAATTAGCCTAATCAAATAA